>NW_026652292.1:7800165-7851433 GCF_009828535.3 Hylobates moloch | reverse complement strand
AAGGAAGGAAGGAAGGAAGGAAGGAAGGAAGGAAGGAAGGAAGGAAGGAAGGACTCTTGATAAGATGTGATGAAAATGGCATTTCATTTTTGTAGTCTTCCTTCCCCAAACCCCCAACTTCAATCTAATCAAAAGCAAAACATCAGTCAAGTCCCAGTGGAGAGGGATTTTACCATATACCTGACTAATGCTCCTCACAACTATGGAAGTCATTAAAAACAAGGGAAATCTGAGAGAATGTCACAGCCAAGGGGAGCCTCAGGAGTTATGACTACTAAATGTAGGCTCTGCCCTCAGCCTACCCTGGGTGATGTCACCCACCTATAGTTGTTGTCATGCACTTGGATAAAGGCAGAGTAGCATCTGATTCATTGCATAAACAATGAGGCTAAGTCCCTGATGCCAGTTCTGGTACCAAAGTCAACGGCGTGAGACTCCATTTGTGGAATTTACTCTCCACTTTGCCTGAATTTTTAAACTCCTTTTAAAATATTAAAGACAATTAAGAGAAGAGTTTTACAATTGATATTGGAAATGCTATAAAATCATGACATCATGATTTTATATGATATTTGCTCAGGGCAGATTTTCTTGTATTTAATATTTCCTTTTTGTCATTTCTGTGGTGATTTTTTTTTTCACTTAACATTTAGCACTGTACTTTTCTTTTTGGTTAATCTTTGCTTTTGCTAAGCAGTGGATTAGAATAGATTAATTTCAGTGTGTTTTTCTCTGAGTTTATCTTACATTAGAAACGTTCTACAGGAAATGAGTTAAAAATCGGCATTTTATTTTGATCAGAAATTGCAAGCTGTTGTGAAAATAGAATTTACTTTTTTTAAAGAAAAAGAATAAAAGAATATAGCCAGTATTGGTAGTATTGTGACCTGAATTTCACTGCTTTCTTTAGAAAGTAGGCCTGAACGAGACAACCTTTCTCTTCTCTGATATTAACTGTGACAAATTTTAGAGCAACAAAAAATTGCTTGGATTCTTAAGGGTTTTGATATATTTTCTCTGTGGCTTGATAAAAGCCAAAGCCATTCTACGAAGTGCAGGTTTTTTTGGTGTTTGCTCTCTTTTTTCCTTGATTTGGAATGAAGATTTCTGAAGCAGCGTGGATTAACATCAGGCCCTGATTTTGCAACTGTCTATTGTCTGCAGGACCATATTCCAATATGCTTCTTACAAATCAACCCATGGGTGGTTGGGGCAGCTGTCAGGCTCTCTCAGCAGGTGGATCTATGAGGACAGAAGAAATAATAATAGAGAAGGCAGGAGGAAGCTTTAGGAGGTAATGGGTATGTTTATGATAAAGATTGTGGCAACGGTTCATGGGTGTATATTTATCTCCAAATTCACCAAGTTTTACACATTAAATGTGTGCCATTTTTTATATATCAATAATTCCCCCCTAAAGTGGTTTTAAAAAGAAAGAATCAACCCAGTTTGCGATTTGAAAGTTAAATACATGATTCTAGTAAATAGGAATACAAAAAGTTCGTGCCTTTAAAAAAGTAGATCGCACTATAAATCCAATACAAGTCATTATCATCTTTCATTTTCCCTTTCAATTTGAGTAATTGTAGAATTTGGGTTGACAGCTAAGGTATTACATTGTATAAGAGTTCTAAGATAGTCCATTACGTTATAGGGGAAAATAAATAAAAAAGATCAAGACTTTTTTCACATGTGTAATGCAGGTATGTTTCTCCCAATGAAACTACCTTTAACAGTTTTACTAATGACTTAGCTAATAAATGCTAATTATAAAAATAAGTGACCACACGAACAAAAGACAATCAGCAAATATCAAAGAGCAGTAAAAAGGATAAAGAATCATGAGAAATTTAAATACTTAATACAGGTAAATTTTCAGTGACCATTAATTCACACCCTTAGTATGCACACTTATCTATACATATGCTAATTATAAGTATATATAGTATTTTACATAGAATACAAATATAGAAAATATGCAAGTGTGGAGTAAGAAACCTAAGGAAATGGTGCCAACATGAGAAATATCGCCTTACCAAAATATTTAAACAGTATAGCTCAGTATTAACTAATTCCCAATAATTTAAACTCAAAGTTCTAGTATTTCACTTCAGAATGGCAGATAATTATATGGGGACAATTGCTAGACCTTCTGTATTACTTTAAAATAGTTCCAGTTAGAAAACGTAACAGTTCCCCAAAGATGTTCTTGCCCTGGCTCCTGAAACCTGTGAATTTGTTCCATTACATGGCAAAAGGGATTTACCAGATACAATTAAATTTATGGATGGGGAGATTTAGCTTGGATTATCCAGGGTCAGGCCACATGAGCCCCTAAAAGCAGAGAACGTTCTCCAGCAGAAGCACAGAAATAAGGCAGACAAGAATATTGTGAAATTTAAAATGTGAAAGAGACTTGACTTTGGCTTTGAAGAGGAGGGAGGTGATGAGCCAGGGAATTCAGGTGTCCTTTAGAAGCTTAGAACATCTCCCAAAAAGCTAGGAAGGAAATGGGGACCTCAGTGCTACAACCACGTGGAAGTGATTTCTGCCAACAACCAGAATAAGCTTACAAGTGGATTCTCCACTGCCTCGAGGAAGGAACACAGCTCTGTAGACATCTTGATTTCAGACTTCCTGAAACATCAGCCAAGCTACCTAGATTTCTGCTATATAAAATTATGAAATAATAAACTTATTGTTTTAAGCCTCCAAGTGTGTGGTAATCTGCCATGGCAGCAATAGTAAAATGATTATAATACCACATTTATTTCATTCTTCTTCTGTTACAGAGCAATTGGAATATCTAAGCAGTACAGTTCACCTTCTACTAAGCGACCTTATATTTTGGCTTAAAATGCAGCAGCAAGAAGAGGTATGCTTGGGAGTATAAATTTGCCTCAGAGACAATGGTTTTCTGAGTATAGGCAAGATTCTTCTGAACTAGTCTTCTGAAGGCTTCAAAATCAGTTACTTTTTTCAGAACAAAGAGCCAATATCAAGTTGTGCAAAACAATATGGGACCAGTGAAAACAAAACTAAAATAGTTGTGCTTAATTTAAGCAATATAATAAATACTCTTATTTTTAATTCTATTTAAATAAGTATATCCCTATTTAGATATGTAAAGATAACAGTTTAATTTATAATTTATTAATTATAAATTTGCTTGTTTTGTAGATTTTAAAAAGATTTTTCTAGCTCTTGTATTGGTACGGTAACACAGGCTGTACTTATATTTTCCAAACATTCAAAAACCAAAATCTTTTCCACCATGTCAGAACACACATTTTAAACTTTAGCCCTAGCTTTCACTAAAGTCACTTATTTTTATCTAGATCTCAGGAATCCTGAATGTACCACTTTGGAAGTCTGACTTTTTTTTTCCTCTTAACAAAATATTTAGTGATTAGTTTCAGCATTTTTTCACAGCTAACAACCCGCTTTCTCTTTAATGAATGAAAAAAAAAATCAAAGACACTTAAACTGAAACGCTTGTTCTCAGCATTGTTGAAAGAGATACATTTCTCACTGGATATAAAACATGGTTGTCAGAAAGCAATACAGGAATTTTCATGATCTGAACTTTCTTAAACTAATAATAAAAATACTCCAGTGCTGATTGTAGAATCTTGAGTTTGTTCTTTCCTTCTCAATTCTTTGCAGCACATACCAAACAGGAGAGAATTTGGACTGTCTTTTGAGGCTGGAGAAAAACTAGTGCATGCCCATGGGTATTGGTGTAGGAAGATTAAGATAGGCCATCTACAGGTGATTAAGATAGGCCATTTACAGGTCACTATAAGAAGGTGGTACTCTTGCCTTGAGTCATGAAGAAAATCTCAGGGCAAGAGTACCTGCTGCAATTGCTGTTTTTGTGGAAGTGAAAATATCTCAAACACCTAAAATGGGAGAAAGAAAACTAAAATGCATTTTAAAGTATTATCGGGTATATTCTCTTTGGCTCTGGCTTTAATCTTAAAGCCACAGAGATCACAAAAATGAAAATCCACAAAGAAACAGATCATGAGCAACATTCTTCAATAAGCTCAATGACATCAAAACATATTACACATATTAATGTATCTATTAATATGAATGAAAGACAGGTGTTTGCATTTTTCCTGAAAGAAAAAGCAGCCAATACTTTGGAATAACAGAGTTGTATCACAATCTGTCAGAGTGAAGAGGTCCCTGACTCAGCTCTGACTCTTCTCCCTGTAGGTCATCTCCCAACACAACAGCAGTAGTGGCCACTGCATAGAGCAGCAGAATAGACCAAGGCCGAAGACAGAGACCTGCGTAGAGGGTAAAATGGTCTCCGCCCTTGTTTACCTAGGGCCAAGCTCAGCTGTAACTCAGCTGCATTGTCTCAGGAATGCATCCACATTGACTTGCTACCACTGACAGCTCTTTGGGTTTCAAACGTTTGTAGTAAACAGTCTTTCTGATGTGAACTTGGACGTTCATAGAATAAGACACAATTTCTTAAAAAACTTATTGATAAGCACTCCCAGATGGGATGACAATATTTTAAAAACTCGAATCTCATTTCAAGATGAAAGGCTGAAGATGCAGCTTTGAGTCTTGACTCGCTGCCTGAGGTTCTCATCCATGGAATGTTCCAGCATCGCGTCTGTCTTCCTGTTACTGTATGGTTGCTTGCTCCCTAAATGAATGCATTCTCTCTTAGACAGGAAGTCCTGGACTGAGAGAAGCTGTCTGGGGGGACATGAGCTGTCACCACTTGTTTCCTCACAGAGATTTGGCAGAAGAGGCGGCTGTGCCACCCGTTGTCTTCCCCCTGCTCCCCACTTCCTCCCCGTTCTGCCTGGCAGCCTGGCAAAACCTCCCAGAGGAGGCCTTCCGGAGGAGAAGGAGGAATGTTCTTCCTGTAAGGGCAACATATGGCAGCCAAGCTCCCTGGTTAGAGCTTCCAACAAGCTCTCGGTGCCCAGTTATGGGGGATTTCTTCAGGGCAAAACAGAAATGGCTAATTCAGAAATCTCTCTGTGCTTTTGTGCTGATTTTGTTACTTAAGTTGCTTTAACGGGTGTATGAAAGCAGAATCTAAAATTAATAAGCAGGCTTTTCCAAATCATTTCTTTTTAAAGTTATTTACCTGAAGCAATCAGGATGAAAGTACAAAGGAACTGCCAAGACAGGTTGACAAATGAAAGTTAAGAAAGAGAGACGATCTGCTCAACTGTTTCTAGCTGGCTTTCTTTCCATGGTTAACGGAACCCATGCAGTCAGCTGAGAGCAACGCCATGATCAAGGCCCTGCAGGGCAAGGAAGAGAAGGAACACTGGGAGCGCTGTGTTTACAGGGATCTCATTTCTCATTTTGAAGGGTTGCCACATCAGTTTCCCAAGCTTTTCAGAGCATTGTGGGGCTTTAACAAGATGTGTATGCAAGGATTGAGTGAAATTCCAGTGCCCATGTTTCCTGGGGAGTCTGTAAGAGGCTCTCTCCATCCCCTTCTTACTCCTGCGTCCTGCAGAACACACACACAGTCATACATTCTTTCACCAAACATGGCCTCACTCACAAAACACTCACAGAAGTACACTGACAGTCACACAGGATCACAAACATGCACTAGAAATCTGAAACACACATATCCGACCTCTCTCTGTGACACAAAGACACTACCACACATACACACACACACACACACACACACACACACGCTCGTCTGCTCTGCTGAGTCATCAGTCTTGGGTCTCAGCCTCAGCACGTGTAGGGCCTGCTCTGTTGGAGGCTGTTGAACACAGAGGGAAGCTGAGGTTGCACTGTCTACCTCCTCATTACCATAATGATTGCATTCAGCATCCTTCATTAGCACAGGAGCACTAAGGGTTGGAGAGGACGTGCATCAGCTCTACACACACAGCTTCTCACATCACTTGAGATGTGTATTTGCTGGGACACCTGGGAATGAAATGGCTTGTGCAATTTAGTCTCGTGCCAGTCTTCAGCTTTAAGTTTCAAATGATCCTGCTCTTGCAATAAGTACAACAGAGAAAACAGCTTTTCTTCAAGGACCTCTGAAAGCCACGTGAGCACCATTCTTTGATAACCATTCTCATTCCAACTGACGGAACGAAAATCCAGGAACAGCGTCCCAGGGAGGCCAAAGGGGTTCTCAACTGGGAATGAGGAGCCGTGCCTTCAGGACTCTGCTGTGCCCCAACAGCAGGCACAGGAGGCGCGGTCCCAGCCTTTCCCCCACCTCATCTGCCTTTCCCCTACCTCACCTGCCTTTCCCCTCTGGAGTAAATGGGGTGAGAGCTCTGCTCAAGCCTCAGCCTCCAGGACACTTCATCATACCAGCTGCCTCAGGCAAATTAAGCACAACAAATGCTGATCTGTTCAGGGCTCCTCCCTGTTTATTGCAAGACTGTGGTTCTCAAACCTGACCTTCTGGGACACTTACGATTACCCTTGACTTTTGATTCTCTCCATGATGATCTAATAATAGCTGAGTGTGGATCTTCTTTGTGAAGTGAGGTCTCTCCCCCCACCTTTGCTTATGGAATCAAGTGACAGTCACCCCATGTTCACTCTGTGCAGACAGCAGGTGATGCCTCCAGTAGAACAAACAGGAAATAGTCCAGCAGAGAGAAGCTTGCAGGCCAGAGGGGCAGCAGAGGCAGCACAGGGCAGAGATGGACAGTGAGGGAACTGAGCATCAGCTGCTGGAGCAGCTGCCCTTAGGGAGCTGGCTGGGTTCATCTCAAGATGCTATGCTGCTGGGGCCGACCATCAGTGGGAGGTCCGATGCTCACTCGGACATAACATGTCCTGTGCACAAGCTGCATTGGAGCTGATGTCCTTTATTTTCACAAGAGACCAATATTTCAGCCAGAAAAACCAGAGCATGACATTCAAAGACACCAATCACCAACTGGGGGAATTTGAGAAGATTAACTAAACTCCCAGAACCTCAATTTTTCTCACTGTGCACCTCACATATTTATGAGATGATAAAATGTGATATGGCACGTGATGGTGGCATCTGTCATGCTTCTATTAAAGGCTCAGGTTTGGGGGTATAATTTACATATCCTGATCAATGAATTAAATACCATAATTGTCTTAGAGCTTAACAAGCTGTCAAAAGTGACAAGTTATGAGACTTTATTCTAGCCTGTTTATCTGATGCACAATTATACTGAATTCCTGGAAGTCATAAGCAAAGGAGCTGCAGTAAGAGACACCTAGTCACATTCCTTCTCCTTTTGACATGGGCTTTGTGGCTACAGACGCTTTTATGGCCATGGTTCTAAATGATGTCAAATTATGAACTGTCAGAGCTCATATGTTTTTCTGATAATTGTTGAACTTTAACTACCTTTATTACACGAACATAATCAAAAGTAATTGTGCATCTGGTTACTATGGTGAGGGCTACTGTAGAGCCACAGCTCCATCACATCATGTCTGCATGCTGGGCTCTCCAACACAGATCAGGCTTTACACACACATGGAATAAGTGAATGCTGAAGGAATGAAATCAACCATATTCTTATGATTCATCATCAATTGGGATCTCATCTGAAAATCACAGACTCCCAAGATCTGCTGGGCTAAACCTTGTGTTTCGTTTTGAGGAGGATGCAATCCGATGGATGAGGTCATCAACCAGGGCCATGGCATGACCAAATGTCTAGAAACCATGGCTGGGGGCCCTGATGCCATCACATGAGCCAGTGTCTAGAAACCATGCCTGGAGGCCCTGGTACAGCACTCTGCCCCCACCGACTGCATCCTTCTGTGAGCCCTAGGATCTTGGAAAACGTAACTGAGGTAAAATAAGGAGACAAAGGAACTTGATTCTAAAACAACGAGAAATAGTCAAATTGTGTCCTGATGCCCTCTCCTGGGTGCAATGAACACTCCCTGTTCTTGCAGCTCCAATGCCCAGCCAACCTTAGATCTCCCCAGGCTGCTGGGCCTGGGACTGAGGTGGGGTTTTGCCCAAATGTTCCATCCTACTCAGGTGCTCCATGCCCTGGATGAGGAACCAGGGTGTTTGGCCCCTGACAGCATGTTGGGACCCCAGCGCATCCTTCCCTGGAGGTGACACAAAGTGTCCCCTTAAGGCAGCACAGAGAAGACTTTCGTAAAAAAAAAAAAAAAAAAAAAAAGAAATGAACCCATTGTGTCTGGAATTAGTGGGTTCTTGGTCTCGCTGACTTCAAGAATGAAGCTGCGGATCCTCGTGGGTGAGTGTTACAGTTATTAAATAATGGTGTGCCCGGAATTTGTTCCTTCTGATGTGTTCGGACGTGTCCAGAGTTGTTCCTTCCTCCTGGTAGGTTCGCAGTCTCGCTCACTTCAGGAGTGAAGCTGTAGGCCTTCCCTTGAGTGTTCCAGTTCCTAAAGGTGGCGCATCCAGAGTTGTTGGTTCCTCCTGTGCGGAGTTGTCTGGAATTGTTCCTTCCTGCCGATGGGTTCCTAGTCTGGCTGGCTTCAGGAGTGAAGCTGCAGACCTTCACAGTGAGTGTTACAGCTCTTAAACATGGCGCAAATAAGCCAGGCATTGTGGCGGGTGCCTGTAGTCCCAGCTACCGGAAAGGTTGAGGTAGGAGAATGGCGTGAACCCAGGAGGCGGAGCTTGCAGTGAGCCGAGACTGCGCCACTGCACTCCAGCCTAAGCGACAGAGCAAGAGTCTGTCTCAAAAAAAAAAAAAGTGGCACAGACCCAAACAGTGAGCAGCAGCAAGATTTACTGCAATAAGCTGAAGAACAAAGTTTCCACAAGGCAAAGAGAGAACCCGAGCAAGTTGCCGAGGCCTGCTCTGGTGGCCTACTTTTAGTTCTTTATTTGGCCCCACCCACATCCTGCTGATTGGTCCGTTTTACAGGGAGCTGATTGGTCCATTTTACAGAGAGCTGATTGGTCCGCTTTACAGAGAGCTGATTGGTCCGTTTTACAGAAAGCTGATTGGTCCGTTTTGACAGAGAGCTGATTGTTGCGTTTACAAACCCTTAGCTAGATACAGAGTGCTGATTGGTGCGTTTGCAATCCTTTAGTTAGTCACAAAAGTTCTCCAAGTCCCCACCTTTCCCAGAAGCCGAGCCGGCATCATCTCTCACTGGCTCTCGCTGCGGGGCTTTGCGGGCCGGGTAATCCGGCAGCCCTGAGAGAGCTAGTTCCAGACAATCAAGAGGAAAAGAGGGGAAGCGAGAAAGGGACGGAGATCGGCTATGGTGGCCAACAATCTTACGAAGAGGGAACGATGGTCCACGCAGGGATTCAGTCTCCGATCAAGCCCAGCAGACGCCGGCCGGCCACGCCTAGTGCGGGGCTTGCGGAGCCTGAGCTCACCTGGAACCCGCGAGCGCCGCGCGCAGCGCCGGCTCCTGCCAGTGCCTCTCTCTTCACACCTCCCCGCCAGCAGAGGGAGCCGGCTCCAGCCTCGGCCAGCCCCAGAGAGGGCCCCTCATAGCGCAGCGGCGGGCTGAACGGCTCCTCAAGCGCGGCCAGAGCGGACGCCGAGGCTGAGGAAGCGCCGAGAGCCAGCAAGGGCTGCTGTCAAGCTGTCACCTCTCACCGTGAGCAACAACTGCTGGTCCTGCCTTCAGGCTTTCCTTTGTCTTTCAGGTGGAGACGCGCTGACCTGCCCCAATACCTATTGTTGTTTGTTAAATTACTCCAAGATAGTTACAGTTAACGGCAAACACCCATTTATAAGCACAAATCATGTCAGATGTTCAGGACCAGCACAATCAATCAATCAAGTAAACAGCACCCTCCTTGAATATGTGGCAAGTGCGTGAGGATTTCATGAACCCGTCCTGCATTTCCAAATCCACCTGAGGCCTCTCCCTGGACACAGGTCTGTGGATCAGCTTGTACTCGGGCAGTTTTACCTTCTGTGTCTGTCACGGTCCTCTTGTCCTAGTGCTCATCACTGCACGTTCCCAGCTCCAGCAAGTGGCCACGCTTTTCCCTCCACAGCCAAAGGCCCGACGGCCCAGCCCCCCCAGTGGCAGGTGGCCCTTCCATGGCTGAGGTCACACACCCAGCATCGCATCCTGCCCTTCTCGGGGCCTCAGGCCCCTTCGGCTCATCTCCAGGGATTGCACTTGCTCCTGCTGCCCACAGAGGTTTCCTTCCTGTGATTCCACTCGGAGGGGGCGCTTTTCTTTCCTGGCTTCAACCATGACAGAGCTGCTTTGTGTTCGCCGGCAGCTGCCACGCTTCCTGAAAAGGCGGCTTCCGTTCTGCTGGAGATGAACTGATTTGCCTGGCAGCCAACTTAAACACGGAGGTACTTTGAGACCATTTTTTTGTAATCTTTGTCTTTTTCTCTCGACATTCAGCTTCGTAGTTGTGAAATTCTAAATACTCGTGGGGTTTAACACAAGGCTCGGGGGTTTTGAGGATTCCAAAGTGACTCCTGTATCCAGTTATGATCACAGAACAAGGTCACAGGGGAGAACAGACCATTCATTGTGACATTTGACACCCGACAGCAGATAATACAGTGTCCCCCTTATCTGTAAAGAAGGCAAAGTTTTGTTTCTGGTTTGCGAATCCAGAAATTAATAGTTCACTTAATTGCTAGGAATCTTCAAGGGTATGGTAGGCTCTGAGCATTGGTCTGGCCCCTTATTTCCTGGCAATAAGTAACAGTTCCTGAAATTCTTTTTCTATTAAATATAACCTGCGACTTGAAGAAGCACTTTAGTCATTTACTCTCTCTGTGAACAAAAAATAACAATGCAGGGTGGGCAAAGTGGCTCACACCTGTAATCCTCACACTTTGGGAGGCCGAGGTGGGTGGATCACTTGAGGTCAGGAGTTCAAAACCAGCCTGGCCAACGTGGTAAAACCCTATCTCTACTAAAAATAGAACAAATTAGCTGGGCGTGATGGCAGGCACCTGTAATCCCAGCTACTCAGGATGCTGAGACAGGAGAATTGCTTAAACCTGGGAGGCAGAGGTTGCAGTGAGTTGGGATTGTGCCACTGCACTCTAGCCTGGCAACAAGAATGAAACTCCATCTCAAATAATAATAACAACGCTCAGTGCTCATCTTGTTTCTTGCTTTCTCCCAAAATGTTAGTAGTTAAATGTAAAAAATGAATTCCCTCTTTAAACTAGCTTCCTGTGTGGTGTCCACTCGATGACATAGCATAACAGGGATCCCTTGTGTAACAAACATCCCTCTTCAAAAGAATGAGGACTGACACCCCCAGACAGCCTTAGTGACACATTTTCTTGTCTCCACTGCCCTGTAGTATGTAAATATAACCTCTCAGCTGCTACGCTCCCAGGTGGCACCAATGAACCATGCCTCCTGGTAGTCCGCTCCACGCTAAGTTGGGCCGGCCCTGTGTAACCAAGAGAATGTGGTGGTGGTGATGCTGTGTGACTTCTGTGACTAAGTTATAGGAAGCTTCTGTGACCCTGTGGAACATTTGCCATGATTTTTTTAGACCACCCCCTCTGTAAAAATCCAGGTGCCAAATAAGAAGCACCATGGTTTGAGGAATCCCAAATTAGCCACGTGGAGAAGGTGCCTGCCTGATCTACCCCAGCTTTTCCAGCCCTCTCAGTCTGGATGTCAGGTTCATGGGTGAAGAGGCCTTAAGATGTTTCCAGCCTCGGCCCCAGTCTACCTGTAACTGATGGAGGAACCCAAGAGGGAAATGTCCAACTGAACTATAAACTTACAGAACTGTGAGAGGCAATCATAAACTGTTGTTTTAATCCTTTTAGTTTTGGGATGGTATATAGCAATAAACAGAACAGCACTTCATAATTGACCAAATGGGAGAATGTGTGTTTGAGAATTAACAAAGCCATTTTGAATTGAAACTAATGAGACTACTAATTTTGTTCACCCACGCAACCCCCATCCTTTCAGCAAATACCCTTTATTTAAATTCTTGGTTTCGGGAAATATGTATTTTGGAAAATATGTACACATATGTATAACGTGTACATACACATGTCAATCAACTGGGTTATAAAGTTCCTAAATTTATCTGCAACACAATATGATCTTTGCAATTGTCATGTAAACTTTCTTGAAATCTCATAATCCTGAAAAGCATTATACACAGAATACAGACATTTTTATTGGATACAGGACCCAATTTTAAATTTGCCCTTACTTGTTAGCCTTTTGGAATGTCTGACATCTTACAAATTCAAAACTGTTCTTTGCATGTTTGGAAAATGTAATGGCATTTTCTGAAGTGTCTCCACAGAATGTAACTTTTGGTTAACTTCATGTAACTCATATGAAAGAAAAAAAGCCAGTTTTTGAGACTCTCATCTTAGAATGATGGCATTTAATGCCAGAGAGAAACATGGAGATAGTCCAGCCTAACAACACACGTGTTCTTTTTTTGAGACAGAGTCTCGCGTTGTTGCCCAGGCTGGAGTGCAGTGGCTCGATCTCGGCTCACTGCAAGCTCTGCCTCCTGGGTACATGCCATTCTCCTGCCTCAGCCTCCGGAGTAGCTGGGACTACAGGCGCCCACCACCACGCCCGGCTAATATTTTGTATTTTTAGTAGAGACGGGGTTTCGCCATTTTAGCCAGGATGGTCTCGATCTCCTGACCTTGTGATCCACCCGCCTTGGCCTCTCAAAGTGCTGGGATTACAGGCATGAGCCACCGTGCCTGGCCCACACGTGTTCTTAATCCTGTAATCTGTTTTCCGCACTCCATGGAGAATGGTATTTTAGATTTAAAAGCAAATTTCAGCATGTCTTTCTTCTAATGAAAACTTCAAATGATTTTTCAGGGCTTATAGGATGTAAAGACCAAAGTTTTTAATACATGTATGAGATCTCTGCATGGTCTCATAATATTATATCTACTGTTCAATAAAAGTTGCACTAATTCCATATTTCAATGGAAAAAATATACACCTAACAGCATACAAATATTTTAAGGATGCATTAAATACTGGAAGACAATATTATTTAAAACTTGGCACAATTAAATATATACATAAACATTGAAAGCAAAAGATTAAAAAGCATAAATGGCATAACATTTCACTCAATAAAATTATGTTTTCTAGAATCAATGACACAATCCAACAAAGAAAGTGAAGGAACAAATTGGGAGGAAATATTTATTACATGCACCTAACAAAGGGTTCTAAAAATTGATACAGGAAAAAGTCGCAAAAGCAACAAATAAATAATTGACAAAGGATACGAATGGGCATTCATAAAACATACAGAAATGGATATGAAAAATAAAAATGTTCTCTCTCTCCAGTCATCAGAAATCTGAATACTAAATGTGCGACCTTGTTGCACATCCTGATCAAATCAAAATCAAAACCAAAACCAAAAAAGTAAATTACCTTGAAAAATTTAGTAATGACAATATTGCAGGAAAGTAGCCTTTTCCTATCGAGTAGTTCTATTATATTTTACGTATGTTTCAACGGATGTCTTTTTTGAGATGTATGATATTTTTACACAGAAGACTGAGATGACAGGGTTCTCATCAGTTGTCCATGAGTCAGTAGCTCCCATTTAGGGAAATCTAGTCACTGCTATGCTATTAAAACTTCTCACATGGGCTTGGAGGATGGTGGCAGGAGGTGGGTGGGGGGTCCTAGAGGAGTCATCCTTGTGAAAAAGAAATGTTTTAATGATTCACCTCACATGGAAACAAATGAAAGTGAGGCCCTGACATCCTCCAAATTTATTGCAACCTTGAGTTAGATGAATCCTCTCCTGGGACTCTCATTTAGACTTAAATACTTGTAAATTTATGTATTTATACGTATGTGTATATGTATGTATATATGTATACATGTTGCTCTGACTTTAATGAGAGACAAGTTTTATAACATTACCAGCAAAGGTGACTCTGGCTTTCATATTTGAGATTTTTAATCATCTTCATCCCTTGCCAGTATTCACTTTGAATGCAAACCTCTGTTTCAGACACCCCAGGAGCTTCCAGCAGAGGTTTTTCCAGTAGACTACCAGGGCCGAGGTGCCGCACTCTTTCTCAGCATCGCTAGGAGGTGCTCAGTGCAGAAATCTGCTGCACTCTAATGCAATGTGAGTGCCAGAGTAGAGTCCTGGCCTCCAGGCCCTGTGACCAGCTCCTCATGAGTGGTGCAGGTTGTGCATGGAGGAGAAGGCTGTGATCCACAACCCTTGCAAAGCGTGATGAGCAAATGCATGACAATAGAATTGAGCATTAATTATCTTAGTTTCAAAAGACTGAGTTACTATTGGAGACACCATCCCTACTGGCCTTCGTGAGAAAAATATGTATTTAAAAATTCTGTTACAAGACACAGCATTTAGTTGGTAAAAACACCGTCTCTTATTGCCAGCATTGTTTCTGAAGCCCTGTGGTGACATCTGTTTTTTTTTCGGAAGGGAGGCTTGTGTCTCCTAGTTGATATTCTCTGCACATACCTGACTTTGAGGGAGGACTTTGCACAGATGCGTCCTCCCACATGTGTGTTCCTTAGGTGCACTATGGTCTATGTAAAAATCGTCATTTTAATGATCATGCCACAAAGACATAAGATTTATTTCAAGCTTACATTTTATCTTGTAAAATTTATCTTGGTATTAATTCCTCAAGCAATTTTATTCAGCTCCTATTGCTGTGCTGGGAACTAGGACTGTAATCTGAGTCTATAGGAAGAGTAAACAGTCACTTTTTAATTTCAGGCAAGAAAACAGCATAGACTGGGCTCCCCAGTACATCTACATGGATTTGATGGACACAGTAAGTAGTTCTTAAATTTAATATATCTTACTTCTCTACGTTTGGTACTTGGCAACACTTGGAGGGAAGCCTGTATATATTTGCTGTAGGTGGATGGATGCTTTGTATTATTGTAAAGCAGCATTTAACATGGGTTTCTTTCTTGTTTTTTTTTTTTCTGAGACAGAATCTTGCTCTGTTGCCCAGGCTGGAGTGCAGTGGCGTGATCTCAGCTCACTGCAAGCTCCACCTGCCGGGTTCACGCCATTTTCCTGCCTCAGCCTCCCGAGTAGCTGGGACTACAGGTGCCCGCCACCATGCCCGGCTAATTTTTTGTGTTTTTTAGTAGAGATGGGGTTTCACCGTGTTAGCCAGGATGGTCTTGATCTCCTGACCTTGTGATCCGCCTGCCTCGGTCTCCCAAAGTGCTGGGATTACAGGTGTGAGCCACCACACCCGGCCTAACGTGGGTTTCTCAAGGGTTGATTAACATAGGCAATGTTGGCAAGCATGTGGTGTCAATAGTAGAGATGTAGCTGTTACAGTTTACGTGAGCCGTGGTTATGTTTGTGTTTTCGTGTGTATTGGGGACATATCTTTTCCATAGCACTTTCTTTCTCCTGATCCTTGGGTACTGGTTAGTCAATCCCAGATTGGTAAAAAACCTATAATATGTAATTTAATATGAGGTGTTTTACAAGTCATTTCCTACTTGTTAGAACAGTTTAAAAATGTGCCTTTATTTATTTACTTATATATTTATATTTTTAACGTATATTTTTATTTTAATAGCTTTTGGTGTACAAGTGGTTTTTGGTTCTATGGATGAATTGTATAGTGATGATGTCTGAGATTGTAGTGCACCCATCACCCGAATGCTGTATGTTATACCCAATAGGTAGTTTTTTAATGCCTTAACCTCCTCCCACCCCTCCCCGTTCTGAGTCTCCAGTGTCCATTATACCACTCTGTGTGCCTTTGCATATTTATGGCTAAGCTCATACTTACAAATGAGAACATATAGTATTTGGTTTTCCATTCCTGAGTTACTTCACTTAGAATAATGACCTCCCGCTCCATCCAAGTTGTTGCAAAATACCTTATGTTCTTCTTTTTTATGGCTGAATAGTAGTATTCGATGGTATATATATGGCACATTTTTTTGGTCCACTCATTGGTTGATGGGCACTTAGCTTTGTTCCATATCTTTGCTATTGTGAATTGTGCTGTGATAAACATACACATGCAGCTATGTTTTTGATACAAAGACTTCTTTCCCTTTGCGTAGATACCGCGTAGTGAGATTGCTGGGTTGAATGGTGGACCTACCTTTAGTTTTATGAGAAATCGCCATACTGTTTCCTATAGAGGTTGTACTTTACATTCCCACCATTAGTGTATAAGCATTCCCCCTTCACCACATCCATGCCAACATCTATTGTTTTTTGATTTTTTAATAATGGTCATTCTGACTGGGTTAAGATGGTATCTCATTGTGGCTTTAATTTGCATTTTCATGATGCTTAATTATGTTGAGTTTTTTTTTCATGTATGTGTTGAGTACTTGTATGTCCCCTTTTGGGAAATGTCTATTCATGTCATTTGCCACTTTTTGATGATATTATTTGGTTTTGTTTTCTTACTGATTTGCTTGAGTTCCTTGTAGATTCTGGATATTAGTCTTTTGTCAGAGGTCGCAAATATTTTCTCCTGTTCCGTGGGGTGTCTGTTTACTTTGGTGATTATTTCTTTTGCTGTGCAGAAGCTTCTTAGCTTAATTAGGTTCCATTTATTTATTTTTGTTTTGGTTGCATTTGTTTTTTGGATCTTAGTCATAAATTCTTTGCCTAGGCAAATGTCTAGCAGTGTTTTTTCTAGGTTTTCTTCTAGAATTTTATGGTTTCAGGTCTTAGATTTAAGCCTTTAATCTATTTTGAGTTGATTTTTTTATATGGTGAGAAATGGGGATCCAGTTTCATTCTTCTGCATGTGGCTATCCTGTTTCCCCAGCACCATGTATTGAATAGGGTGTCCTTTCCCTAATTTATGTTTCTGGGTGCTTTGTCAAAGATTACTTGGTTGGAAGTATTTGGCTTTATTTCTGGGTTCTCTATTCCATTCTATTAGTCAAATGTATCTACTTTTATGCCAGTATCAAACAATTTTGGTAACCATAGCCTTATAGTATAATTTGAAGTTGAAGAATTTTTCATGCCTCCAGATTTGATCTTTTTGCTTAGGATTGCTTGGCTATTTGGGCTCTTTTTTGATTTCATATGAATTTTGGAATTGTTTTTTCTAATTTTGTGAAAAATGATGTTGGTATTTTGATAGGAATTACATTGACTCTGTAGATTGGTTTTGGGCAGTATGGCATTTTCACAATACTGATTCTTCTAATCCAAGAGCAGGGGATGTAGTTGTATTTGTGTCATCTATGATTTCTTTCACAGATTTCTTTCATATGCTTTATAATTCTTTTTGCAGAGATCTTTCACCTCCTTGGTTAAGTATATTCTTAGGTATTTTAATTTTTGCAGCTGTTGTAAAAGTGATTGAGTTCTTGATTTGATTTTCAGCTTGGTTGTTGTAGAGGTATAGCAGTGTTACCGATTTATGTACATTTATTTTGTAACCTGAGACTTTACTGAATTCATTTAGCAGATCTAAGAGTCTTTGGTAGGAGTTTTTAGGGTTTTCTAGGTACATGACTATGTAATTGGCAAACAAATAGTTTTATTACTTCTTTTCCAATTTGGATACTCTCTCTTTCTCTTGTCTGATTTTTCTGGCTATGACTTGAAGTGCTATGTTGAATAGTAGTGAAAGTGGGCATCCTTGTCTTGTTCCATTTCTTAAGCAGAATGCTTTCAACTTTATTCAATATGATGTTGGCTGTGGATTTGCCATATATTGCTTTTATGATTTTGAGGTATGTTCCTTCTATGCCTAGTTTATTGGAGGTTTCTATCATAAAGGTATGCTGAATTTTATCGAATGCATGTTCTGTGTCTATTGAGATGATCACATAGTTTTTTGTTTTAATTGTGTTTATGTGATGAATCATATTTATTGACTAATGTGTTTTAAACCATCCCTGAATCCTCAGGATAAAGCCCACTTGATCATGGTGAATTATCTTTTCGATGTGCTGTTGGATGTGGTTTGCTGGTATTTTTGCATCTATATTCATCAGGGTTATTAGTCTGTAGTTTTCTTTTTTTGTTATGTCCTTTCCTGGCTTTGGTATCAAGATGAGAGTGGCTTCATAGAATGAGTTACAGAGGATTCCCTATTTCTCAATCTTTTGGAATACTTTCAGTATGATTGGTACCAATTTGTCTTTGAATTGCTAGTAGAATTTGGCTGTGAATCTGTCTGGTCCTGGGCTTTTTTTAGCTGACAATATTTTTTATTACTGATTAAATCTCACTGCTTGCTATTGGTCTGTTCAGGATTTCTATTTATTCCTGATTAAATGTAAGGGGGTTATATGTTTCCAGGAACTTACCCGTTTCCTTTAGATTTTCTAGTTTGTGTGTATAGAGGTGTTCATATCAGGCTCAAATAATCTTTTTTATGCCTGTGGTGTTGGTTATACTGTCTTCATTTTCAGTTCTAATCAGGCTTACTTAAATCTTCTCACTTCTTGGTTAATATAGCTAATAGTCTATCAATCTTTGTATCTTTTCAAACAACTACCTTCTATGTCATTGTTCTTTTGTATTTTGTGTTTCAAGTTCATTTAGTTCTGCTCTGACCTTTGTTATTTCTTTTATTCTGCTAGCTTTCAGTTTGGTTTGTTCTTATTTCTCTAGTTCCTTGAGTTATGACATTAGGTTTTCAACGTATCTTTCCGACTTTTTGATGTTGGCATTTAGCATTATACACTTTCCTTTTAGCACAATGACCTTCTTTGTCTTTTTTTTTTTTTTTTTTTTTACTGTTGTTGCCTTAAAGTCTGGTTTATCTAAGAATAGTTAATCCTGCTCACTTTTGGTTTCCGTTTGTGTGGAATATCTTTTTCCACCCCTTAACTTTGAGTCTATAAGAATTGTTATCTGTTTGGTGAGTCTCTTGAAGACATCAGACATTTGGTTTGTGATTATTTCTGTCCATTTTGCCAATCTGTATCGTTTAAGTGGAGCATTTAGATCATTTATGTTCAACATTAATGTTGAGATATGAGATACTGTTACAGTCATGATATCTATTGTTACCTAAATACTTTGTTTTCTTCATTGTGTTATTGTTTTATAAGTCCTGTGAGTTTTGTGCTTTCACGAGGTTCTATTCTGGTGCATATTGAGCTTTTTTTCAAAATTTAGAACTCCTTTTAGCATTTGTTTTAGGGCTGGTCTGGTAATGTCAAATTTCCTCAGCATTTGCTTGTCTGCAAAAGACTTTATTTCCCCTACATTTATACAACTTAGTTTTGTTGGATACAAAATTCTTGACTGACAGTTATTCTGTTTACGTACGCTAAACATAGGGCTCCAATCCCATCTGGTTTGTAAATTTTCTGCTGAAAAGTCTGCTGTTCGTCTCATAGGTTTATCCTTATAGGTTATCTGATGCTTTGTCTCACTGCACTTAGAATTATTTCCTTCATATTGACTTTAGATAGCTTCATAACTATTTGCCATGGTGATGTCCTTTTTGCAATGAATCTTCCAGGAGTTCTTTGAGTTTCTTGTATTTGGATGTCTAAATTTCTAGCAAGGCCAGAAAAGTTGTCCTCAATTATTTTCTCAAATGCAATTTCCAAGTTTTTGCTTTTTCTTCTCCCTCAGGAACATCAGTGTTTCTTAGATTTGGCTGTTACATATAATCCCATATTTCTTTGAAACTTTGTTCCTTAATTTGAAATCTTATTTTTGTCTGATTGGGTTAATTCAAATGTCATGTGTTCAAGCTCTGAAATTATTTTTTCTACTTGATCTAGTCTGTTTTTAAAACTTTCCACTGCATTTTGTAATTTCCTAAATGTGCCTTTCATTTCCAGAGGTTCTGATTGGCTTTGCTTTAAAACATCTATCTCTTTAGATTTTTTAAATTCATATCCTGAATATGAATCATATTTTATTCACATTCTAATTTCTTTATGGTGGCTTTCACCTTTATCTTGTACCTCCTTGAGTAACTAAATTATCAACATTTTGAATTCTCTATCTGATATTTCGAAGATGTCATCTTGGTTTGGAGTCATTGCTATTCATTCATGATATTTTGGGGGTATTATAGAACCCTGTTTTTTTATATTGCCATAATTATTTTTCTTCTTTCTTTTCATTTGAGTGGACTATTTTTTCTAGTTATTTTTGAATTTATTTTTAATTCAACTGTTTTTATTTAACTTCTTTTTTTCTCCCTTGAAGATGTGACTTTAATGAGTATACTTTATTGTAACCTAATTCAACTCTGGGTGCTTTCAGGGGTGAAGATTATGTATGAGTTCCTTGGTGATAAAGAGTCTCTGTATGAGGGCTTATTCAGATGCTGGTTGTAATAACAATGTGGTTAGTGTGGGGCAGATTCACTGTCCTCTGTGGGGTTGAAATGGCAGAGGCCTCTTGAATCTTATCTTGTTCCCCAGGGGTGTACATTTATTTATTTATTTATTGCTTCCCCAGTATTTTATTTGCTGTGTTGAACAGCTCAGGCTTCAGGCCAGTAGGAGAGGTGTCCATGGATAAAAAACATCTGTGGCTAAATCAGGTGGGTAAATGCAATACCCAATGGTGGGCAGAGGTCCCAGCCTTGACAGAGGCAGCTGGGGGAGCTCTCAATGAAATACACTGAAATCTTTTCAGGGGGGATGTGTGGGAGCCAACTCAGCTTCCTTTCCAGGCCAGCAGAAAAATGATCCACCTCTGAGTCACCCTCCTGACCCAGTGTTCCAGCTATTCAACTGAGACAGGCATCTCTTTTCATCTGCAGAAATGTTGATGTTAGATGTAAAGCAGCATTGTGACTCAACCCCTTGTGCAACTCTGAACACGGAGGGGAGTCCTGTGAAGAAGCAGTGACCCTGAAGTGTTTCAAAAAGGCTGTCTATAGCTGTACCTAAGCCTTGATCCTGTGGGAGAAGTCCTAGCTCTGTCTGCAGTGGTGGGCAAGGGGGACAAGAAGTCACCTTCTCCAAGATCCTTTTCAAGCACCAGGGTTGCCTGACTGTTAAAGTAGGGCCATAGACTTTCCACACTGAGCCCAGCACTGCACTTGTGCCTCTGATGAAAGATGCTTTCCATAGCAGAAAGTTCTGGGACTCAAGTCCTGCTGTCTGTATTTTTTTGTCCCTTGATGTGGTGTACTTCCCCTTCCCCTAGGAGTAGGAATCCCTGAGGAACAGAACTGTGAATGCCACTGCTCCTCTGGGTCCAGCTTCCCCATGGGGTGAATGCAACGCTCCAGGCTGGTGCTGGGGAATGCTTGCAAGTAATGCAGTGATGTGACCTGTACACAAGTCTCCCAGCAGTGGGAACAAGCACCAGCTCTTATGGGGTGACAGGGGAGTAATATAGACTCTGTAAGATTCCTTAGTTATAAATAGCCTTAGTGTGTTGGCTTTCTTAAATGCCAGAAGGTCTCAAATGCCAGTAGTAATGAACTGGTCACATGGACAGACTCCGGACCTCCTGGTTAGCCAGGATGATTCAGGCAGTGGTGATAGTTGAGGACACGCGTAAGTTTTCTTCTTCCTAGGCACTTTGTTATCCAGGTCCCTCCCACAACATGTGGAAATTCAAGATGAGATTTGGATGAGGATACAGCCAAACCGTATCACCCACCTAGCTCCTATACACTTGGCAAAGCAGGTCTCACA
Organism: Hylobates moloch; assembly: GCF_009828535.3. Classification (NCBI taxonomy): domain Eukaryota; kingdom Metazoa; phylum Chordata; class Mammalia; order Primates; family Hylobatidae; genus Hylobates; species Hylobates moloch. Next base: position 7,829,884 of record NW_026652292.1, on the reverse strand, counting down.
ATCTCAATGTTCCTCTAGCAGCAGCTAGCTATGTTCCAGGCAGTTTGCACTCAGAACTCAAAACTTCCCCAGGCCATATGCCTTTCCCCGGAAGACAGAATCCTTGGCTTTCAGGCCATGCCTTTTCTGCTCAGCCAGCCAAGCAGGGACATTCAGCTCCAGTGCCCATGTTTACAGCCCACTTCCCACTTGCCCTTTGGTTCTGGATTATATCTAGAATCTCAACTGGGAGCTGCTTTTAACATGTGACCACCACCTGAGTTACCTGACAGACTTCCGAAAGATCCCCTGTGAGGTCGGATCAGGAATGGCTTCCCTCCATATCCACTGGAGCCTGGGAGCGCATACAAAGAACATCCCAGTGCTGCCCCTTCTCACATGCTCCCACCACTCTCTACATCAGCTCCAGTGCTGGGTAGGGTTAAGGACTTCCCCCATGGCCTGCCCACCACTCTCTACATCAGCTCCAGTGCTGGGTAGGGTTAAGGACTTCCCCCATGGCCTGGATTGCCAGGTTCCCTGGTGGGAGTGTACAAAGGCAGTTTATCTCCTTCACAAACTCCAGGTACTTACAGTTTCCCAACTGGCTCACAGTTGGAGTCTTTGGTTTCTTTCAGTTTTTGTGTTAAGTTCCTTATTTGTGTTGCTTCTGCCTTCCACTTCCCAGGCTGGGAGCAGCTATGTGTCTTGCAGAACAGTTCTCTGCTAGCTCTGATTCGCTCCAAACCTCATCTGCTCGTGTTCTTTCTGGCCTGACCCATCTCTGTTTAATATATAATGAGGTAGATTTAAGTGTTATCCTTAGGATGTGGTTCTCCCTTGAGGCAGGAGAATAGGGTCTGGAGGCAGGGAACATAAGGCCGATTCACGCTGATATCCTAGAACTAAATCAAATGAAAACACTTCAGCAATGACAGGAAATATCCTCTCCATTTTCTTAGGGCATACGCCAAGTAAATGACTTCGTAACTTTACTTCATCCTCTTCCTTTACATAGGGTGTACACCAAGTAACCAATAGAAACCTCTAGAGGGTATTTAAACCCCAGAAAATTATGTAACCAGGTTCTTGAGCTCCTATGCTTAGAACTGCTCACACCTGAGGAGTATACTTTCATTTTCAATAAATCTCTGCTTTTGTTGCTTCATTGTTTCCTTGCTTTGTTTGTGTATTTTGTTCAATTCTTTGTTCAAGATGCCAAAAACCTGGACACCTTCCACTGGAAACACCCTCATTCCCATTCTCTAATACTCTTTCTTCAGTGGGTAATAAAAGTTGGCTTCTGCATGCATGTGCTTGAGGGTATATACGTACATATGCTCTTCCAGATGGCAGAAAAGGCTGGGCTTTAATTAATTAATTAAAAACTTCACCAAATATCCACCGAAGACTTGTTATGCCACAGGATTAATGCTTGGTGCCAGGGAGATGGAGATTAAGGACTCAGATCCTATGCGCCAGCAGTTTTGCTGCTCAGAGGGGCAGACAGGCAAGACAATGAAGGCACAGAGGGGAGAGCAGAGCCTCACACAGGAGCACCCCCAGCCTGCTCCACTGAGAGTCAGAAAACATGACTTGGAAGAAGTGAAACCCCTACTCCATCTTGGAAAATAAATAGGAATGAATGAGGCTTGATTTAGCTGGGGAGGGAGGAACAAAGCCATTGGCTAGTGTGTGCCCAGACACCAGAGGATACCTTGGCAATGGTCTGGGAAGCAAAGGATAACTGTATCCTGAAAATGGTGGGTGTAAAACCCTCAAGATATATATAACCGGGATGAGAGCTAGATTTCCATTCAGCCCCAAGCTTATTTTAGTAATCAGAATGCAGGAAGGCCACACCTACACATATTAATTCCTTTCCCTCAGCCATCTGCCTCTAGGTACACGTGAATAAACTTTTATTTCCTTTGAAGCAAAAGTATTTCTCTGACTTTTAAAGGGCAGAGCTTTCTGGGCCCTGGAGGGAATTCTGATGCATGTCCCAATCCTCTTTGTGTAGATACATGCCCATTTTATTTAGAACTCTCTTGGTAAATGGCCAGAATGAGAACTAGAACATCCAATTCCAACTATTTCCTTGGTGTAATTGCTTTTATGTGTGTCCTGGTGTTTGAGAGATTTTTCTAAAAGCCATTCTTAACAGTTGAAGAACCTGTTTTTGCCCATTGGGCAAAAACAGGAATGTCTGTTTTGTGACATTTATAGGCTTTTGACAATTTAGTGGGCTGTGGAGGGTAACCACTTTGAGGATTAATAACTTAGATGGCCTTTTTTTTGTAGGCTGAGGATTAGAAGATGTTTGTAGACAACTTAGTGTCTCTTCACACTTGGAACAGCTGATAATGAGTAATTCTTCCTGCTTTACTTTGGAGGTAGAAAACTAGAAATTTTTTAAAAAATGAGTTATAGGAGAGAAAAATAAGGAAGTTAGCCCATCAGAATGTACATGCTGTAAACCTGGTCTATTCTGACTTTCTTTGGTGGTTTTCAAATAAATTCCTCACTTGGATTCTGGAAGGAGATTCTATAGAGTAAGGTTGCAGTGCAGCAAGAAGCCCATTGACCCAGCCATAGACGTTTTTGATCCCAGCTGGGCCCTGCTGCTAATTTACTGAGCGCATTCAGCACAAAACAAATAGTTTCTATGTTTGGTTTGGAAAATGAAAAGTTTATATCAGATAGTATCTAGGGTTCTCTTAGTTCCAAAATTGTGTGCTTGAAGTCATTGCCTTTTAACTGATTGCTTTTCTTTTTTCTCCAAATTTTTCTCTTTAAAATAAATGTCAGAATCTGTAATTCCCATGGGTAAAAATAGTAAGTAACAACAGCTCACTCATCCTGATGTCAGCTATTATTCTAAGCAGGTAAATACATTAACTCATTAATCCTCATGGTAACACGAGAAGGTGGATACTATTTATTGTGCCCATCTTAGAAAAGACAAAACTGAGGGACATGGAGGCTCAGTGAATTGCCCAAGGTCACATGCAGAGATTACCAGAGACTTCAAACCCAAGAGTGGCTCTGGAGCCTGTATGGAGGCTCTGCAGTTTCACTTTCTATAGCACAGGGAGGAGATTATGGATGGGAAAGCAGCCAGTTTGATACATCAGGTTAGGACAGTCACTGTTGCTTTATAAGACACATCACAGTTTCTAACTTCCCTATCTATTTACTTATTTAGACAGTGGGCCCAGAGTTCCATGAGTACCAGTTTGTCTGGTTTGGTTTGGTGGCCCTGGGAGGTAGCACACAGATCCAACACCCCTTAAGCCTCTGGTAAGTCATAAGGTGACTGAGTGAATGTTAGACAGCCAGGTGGTAAGGGGTCCCCAGAGAAACTCGAAGCAGCCTGCACACTGGGAGGAGTGCACACTGGGGTGGAGCCACAGAAGTTCAAGCCATTTGCAGCAGGGAGGAGCCTGGCACTTTCTCTTCCTGTGTGGGACCTGGGATTCAAACTGCGAGGCGGGAAGCACTAGAGGAACTCTGGCCTTGTGGAGAGGCCCTGTTTCCCCTTGATTTCTTTTTCCTTTTCACCCAATAAACTCTGCTTTACACACCCTTCAACCATCTGCGAGCCTAAACTTTCATGGCTATGGGACAAGGACCCCTATTTAGCTGAACTAAAGTAAAGTCCTGCAACAAGTGGACAATAGAATTTGGGGAAGGTAGAGGTTTAACAGAGCTTTCTGGGCTTCATCCATCCTATCAATTTTGGTGAAGACCAGGATAAACCACTTACTTGTCAAGATTGACAATTTTTATCCTTTGAAAAATTTTTATTTTGCCTCACTTTTGAGAAGTAGCATAAAATTACATATTTACAAAACAAGTACATTTGTGAAAGTAATGGAGATTTATAAAACAATTGACTATAATTTCATTGATTGTAATTTAAAATGCTACCAAACAGAACAAATCAAGAGATTGTAAGTTGCCATAAATTACCTTGATTAAGTCCTTTTTGCATCAGTTGCTTGAGAGACTGAATATAACAGAGGTCTGGCCCAAGGCTGTGGGCTTTCACCTTCATTGCTTGTGGTGCTTATGGCCATTTATCTTGAGTGACAGGTGCATGCTAGTCCCACACCAGAGTGTTTTAGCATTCTAGTCAGCATTTTCCCAGCGTCCACAGTACTAGTATTATAAATGCCATGTCTTCTGTGTGAGCTTGTAATTATGAAGACACCCCCAGAACAAAGTAAAACAGTCTACAAAGGGGAATCATGTAAGAATAGGACTGTGGGGCCGGGCGCGGTGGCTCACGCTTGTAATCTCAGCACTTTGGGAGGCCGAGGCGGGCGGATCACGAGGTCAGGAGATCGAGACCACGGTGAAACCCCGTCTCTACTAAAAATACAAAAAATTAGCCGGGCGTGGTGGCGGGCGCCTGTAGTCCCAGCTACTCGGAGAGGCTGAGGCAGGAGAATGGCGTGAACTCGGGAGGCGGAGCTTGCAGTGAGCCGAGATTGCGCCACTGCACTCCAAAAAAAAAAAAAAAAAAAAAAAAAAAAAAAGAATAGGACTGTGGTCTTATGTGAATGTGTCTGCTAGATGGAAAATTGCCGAAATTGCATACCTATGTGGATGGCCAGAATGTCTCAAGCTGAAATTCTAAATCAATATCATGTGGCTTAGACTATCTTTGATGGATCCAATTTTTTTTGTCCTCAAATAAAAATGTTTGACTAAAACAATGTAATTGTATCAAGGAACACGTAATGGGACATGCAAATGAAAAAATAGGCCACTCTTCTGATCCACTTGAATTATTATATTTTGTCTTATTTCATTGTGTATGTTAATGTGAACTTCCTTAAGGTCTTTCTAAAGATAGATATTGTATGAGTCAACAAATCAATCAGCAAGTAAACTATGAACAATGAGCAGCTAGGTGCATCCTGTTTGAATCTAAATTTTTGGTGCTACAAATCTATTTATATTGATGACTGAAGTATAAGTATTGTCATGCTACCCTGAAGGGATAAACATATATAAGTAGAAAATATTTCAATTGGAACAGCATTAGCATTCAGCTCTGATTTACTCAGTGAGGAAGAAAATCACGCAGAATGAATTTTCTGGATTTGTCCCCATGTTATACATAACTTATAAAGAAGCCTATATTATAATGCTAAAGATAATATTTTGACATAGTAATATATAATTTTATGCAAAAATTTTCTTAATGAGAAAATGCTTTTATTCCAATGATTATCATTTTATGGTGTGTTTCCTTTAAGTGGTATTACTAAGACTTTATATCTTAAAACAAAATGGAAAGATTATTAAATGCAAAAAAATGATCTCAGATAAAAGTATTCATAAATTTGAGTAACCTAAAATTCTAGTTACATTGTGCATTGCATATTAAATTGCATTTACATATTTTTAGTTATTCATTCAAAAGCAGTATAAATAAAGTGATAATTCTATCCTTGTGTGTATTAGTAATATAATGTTTTGTGGTATAAAATTTTGTAGCTTTAATAATAACAGAAAATTTCATGCCAAGTTCCTATGTTTTGTCCATATGATGATAAAACAACTATTTTTGCTTTCAGTCTTAATTCTAGACAAAATATCAGCTTATTTTCATATTCCTCAATGTTTTCACTTTAACAAAGTAAGCCATTGTTTGTTGTTGGATGAATGAAGCAAGCATAAAATTTTAAGTCATACTTTATTCAATATATGCAGGATCAAATTGAAGGCTTCAAGTAGAAATCAATGCATTTCATTTATCTTATATAACCAACTATACAACAATGCAACACAATTAAATTAGATTATTAATTTATTTTAATTTGACATAATATAATTACAAAATTATCTGTATTTATATGAAAATAATTCCGTAATCATCATACAAACTTTCCTTAACATTGCTGAATAATATAAGATGCACTTGGGGCTAAATTTTGATTATTAAATTTAGATTTTCTATGTGTGTGCATACGTGTGTGTGTGTGTGTGTGTGTAAAAACAGCGGGAGGGAAAGAATATAAAAAGAAAAGTGTTAGTTAAGAAGGTGGTTGAAGGTTAAGGACATATTTGCATCTCATCTTTTAAGTGCAAAGATGTTTTGGATAAGTCAAGATGTACTTACATATGACTCTCACTTTTAAAAGACCATAAGTAAAGCTTTGAGGTCTTTACCTGTTGCAGCAAAATCTTTAAAATGTTTTAAACTATTTAAACCATTTTCTTCTTTAATACATTAATTCAAATCATGCTGTGGCTAAATGTGACAGGAACTTTTTAAAAGGTGATGCAATTGGGAAATGTCTTTTCAGAGAAGTTCCTTCTACTTGAATTAAATCCATACCTAACAGTGGCCTCATGGATGAAAATTCTCCCTGTTTCTTGGACAGCAAACTCTATGGTAGCACATGTCACATAAAGGCATAATATTTCTTTAATATGAGGAATACCCGCCTTTCTTGAGTCTCTTCTTAACGTTAACATTGTATTATCTGTTAATATATTTCTGATCTTTTATTTCAAGAAAAACTGCCTTTAAAAAGATACCATATTTCACAAGGGATCTAGATTTTATATTCTCCATTTCTGCTAAAGGGAAACACTAGATGTGTAATGACTCCAAAAGTATAAAATATATATTTTATAGACATTTAATAATATAATGCTGGATATCATCATATAGGTTAGTAATGTTTGCTTTAAGCATAGTATAGTGTTCAGTGTGGCATATATTCAATACTGGGACTGATAGATATTAAATTGTGTGGGTTTCATTGTTATTGTTGTCATGTTTTCAAACTGTATTTGCCATACCAGAAAAAATAAATAGAATCAACCAAGTAACATATACACCCATCTCATGGCTCTTTACTGACAATTTATAAAATATAGCAAGTTCATATTTTAAAATTACATTCCTGTACTTACTTGTATTAAGTTTAATCTATGAAGCAGCACAAATATTAGTACTGAATCAGAGACTTCTGGTGTCCATGTTTGGCATGTAAGGAGTTTTGTAATCACCACTCCATCCTAACAAGAAGTAAAAAGCTGAACAAACATAAAAAGATCTTCTTAGATCTTTCAGAAAAGTAAGGTAATAAGGAAACCACTACCACCAAAACTTAGACAGATAGGTACAAAGAATCACAAGGTACTGGAGCAGAAACTCATGACCAAAAACCGCCATGGGAATCAATAGCAGAATTTGAATAACTTAAGTATGATCAGTGAATTCCTGGAGGCTCAGTGTGAACAAATACATAAATTAAAAATTCCAGGACGACCCAGGCATAGGAAGTCTCCCACACTTTTGTGACTTTCACCACGTGTAGCTCTACCATGTTATCAGAATAAACACCCGAGAAAATTCCCTTGATTTGCTCATATATTTTTATGTAGATATGAAGGGAATAACAGCAATTATACATGGTATGACAGAGGAATATTTTGTTACTATAAGGGACTTGCACTATGAAGTAATATGTTGCTATGTGAAGGTTGACTTGGATTATTCATAAATGTATATTGTAAACTCTAGAGCATGCACTACAAAAAGGTTTAAAAGGATAAGTATGATTTACATACTAACACAAAATAGTAAAAAATGCAGAAATATATTTAATAATGGATTTCGAGAAGCAGCAAAGGAGATGGACGGATCACAAGAGACAGAAAACAAATGAAGTAAAAACTACAAATCACTCCAATTTACTGCCTTTGAGTTTCCAAGACAGAGCTTGGAGAGAGGGAAGGTGGACAGAACCTAGCAGATTCCCTTAGTTGAAGAGACAACTGAGAGTCTAGGGAGACCAAGATAGCTAGAGTTTGCAAAACTCTAGAGGCCTAGAGGGAAGGGAACTGCAGAAAGAGAAGAACTGAAGTTCTTTAAAGGACCTATTCCTTAGAGTACTGGGGAGCACATAAAGGTGGGGCAACTACTCGAAGCTGGGACTTGGATCAAAAAATTCCCTGATCTCACCTAACATATAATAAAAGCAAGATCTGACAGGGTCACTAATTCTTTCAGTGGCCAGAGAAAATGAAAAGATGGACTTGACCCTGGGGAAGACTGTAGAAGAAACATATTTAGGTAAAAATCAGAAAGTTAGTATTGAATGTCTAAGTATCCAATAGGTATATTAGCAGCAGTGAGTCTGTATGGGTCTGTAGTAACCTCAATTCTTGCCTCCTCAGAAGAGAGAATTTGACTGCAGGGCATACGGTAGAGTGAGAGACTGATGCAAGTTTTAAAGAGTGGAAGTTTATTAAAAAGTTTTAGAGAAGAAATGGAGGGAAGTACACTTGGAAGAGGGCCAAGAGGGTGACTCGAGGGATTCACGTGCGGTTTGACATTTGACTTGGGGGTTTTATATGCTGGCATGGTTCCAGGAAGTTGCATCTCTTCTCCCCTGATTCTTTCCCTGGGGTGGGCTGTCTGCATGTGCAGTGGCCTACCAGCACATGGGAGGGGCTGCATGCACAATGTGTTTACTGAAGCTGTATGCGTGCTTGCTTGAGATGTTTTCTTTTATCAGTTGAGTGTCACCAGTTAAACTCTGCCATTTCATCTCTTAGTGCACATGCTTGAGTCCACTCACCTAACTCCTGAGATCTTATCAGGAGCTGCTGATCATCAGTTTTAGGTTTCTCTTTTTTTTTTTTTTTTTAATCTTTTGGGAGACTTCCTCTCCCTGGCACCAGTTGTGACCAATTATTATTTTAGACAGATAGTTTAACAACCGACTGACCATCACCTGATGGTCTCCTTACATTCCTGGTGGGGTGGGGGATGGAGGACTCTTTTGCCTTGCTTATGTCTGACTAACTACCTACTATAACAGTTAGACATCTAAGTGGAGCTCTTAAATAGGCAATCTGATACCTAAGAGGGGGAGTTCAGTGAAGAGATGTGAACTTGGGTTTCATTTTAAATGTTGACTCTGCAGAAAGCCTTCTCAGGCTATTTTAGCTAAAACCCTTCATTTCCATAAATCTCTGGCATAATTTCCTTTTTGTTTTTATTATGCTCACTAGTTAATCTCATCAGTTATGCTTGTATTTGTTTGTTTGTGTTCTGTCTCTCCAACTGTGATGTGAACCCCATTAAGTAGAATCTGGTGTTCATTCTTTTATCCAACTTCTGTTTTAGAATCAGTTGGTACATGTGCGGATTTGTTACAAAGGGATATAGTGTGATGCTTAAGTTTGGGATCTGATTGAACCTGTCACCCAGGTAGTAAGCATAATAACCAATAGGTAGTTTACAGCCTTTTCTCTCCTCCCTCTCCTCATTCTAGTAGTCCCAAGTATCTATTGTTTCCATCTTCATTTCCATGTGTACTCAATGTTTAGCTCCCACTTACAAGGGAAAGTAATGTGATATTTGGTTTTCCGTTTTTGCACTAGTTCATATAGGAATTTGGTCTTCAGCTGCATCCATGTTGTTGCAAAGGAGATAATTTCATTTTTTTATTACTGCATAGTATTCCATTATGTATATGTGCCATATTTTCTTTATCCAGTCCACCACTGATGAACAGCTTGGTTAATTCCATGTTTTTGCTATTATAAATAGTGGTATGATGACCATATGGGTGCATGTGCTTTTGGTAGAATGATTTATTTTCCTCTGGGTATGTACCCAGTAATGTGTTTGCTGAGTCAAATAGTAGTTCAACTCTTAGGTCTTTGAGAATTTTCCAAACTGCTTTCCACAGTGGCTGGAACAATTTATATTTCCACTAACACCATATAAGGATTCCCTTTTCTCCGCAGCCTTGCCAACATTTGTTATTTTTTGACTTTTCAACAAAAGCCGCCTGACTGGTGCCAGATGGTATCTCATAGTTTTGATTTGCATTTCTCTAATGATTAGTGATAATGAGCATTTTTGAACATATTTGCTGGCTGCTAGTACGTCTTCTATTGAGAAGTGTCTGTTTATGTTCTTCAATCTGTTTTCAAAGATTTTATACACATGTCCTGGAAAAGTGCTGCCCACAAAGGAGATGCCTGATAAAGACTGTGGAAAAAAATGTCTGTACATACAGTCATAAAAAAGAAGAGAGGTATGTGAGCTAATGTTAATGATGTTGGAATTATCAACACACAGACAGTAACTTGCTGTTTTGAAAGGATGAGTTTCCTCTGAAAATGAGATGAAAATAGAGTCCATGCAGAGTTCTGAGAATGTCGTCATTTAAGTAATGCACAGAGGAAGTCGATAATACACTAAGCAACCCCTAAGCAGGATAAATAAAATAAATTCATCACCTTGGGCACAAAATAGTTAAATTCATGTAAACCAAAGATAAAATGAAACTCTAGAAAGTAAAAAGAAATAAGATGACACATTACATACAGAGGAATGAAAGGCAGCTAATAGCACATTAAAAACAATGCAAACATTGTCAGCAGAAAAAGTCTTCTCCAAGAAATGTTAAAAGTAATTCCATCAGGCTGAAGTAAAGTAAAGGTAGTTAAAAAACCTAAATTTTCAGGAAGGCATGAATAACCCTGGCAATAGGAAAATATGATACATAGAAAAGTAACCTTTTTTTTTTAAACACATGACTATATAAAACTATCACATTGTATTTGAATTTTATATGATATGAATATATAATGCATATATATCAATTATAGCATAAAAATTCATGCATGCCAAAATGAAATCTTGGTGTTTCTAGGCTGATTCTGTAGGAAGGGGTACAAAATGAACTCTGAGTACTCTGTGAAGAATCAAGGATGTATTTTGTAATCCCAAGAAGAATCACTACAAAATAGCATGCAAAGATTTATGGCTAAACTGTCAGTGGTTATTCATGCCTTATACCACATAAAAATGTACTCAAAATGGATTAGAGATCTAAATGTAGAACCTAAAACTTCAAAATTTCTGGAATAAAATAGAAAAACCATGTTGATGACTTGGAGTCAACCAAAGAATCCTTAAGTAGAATGTAGTATGGATGGATCACAAAAGCAAAAAAATAGGTATCATCAAAATTTAAAAATGCCCACAAAAGAAATAAATAAAAGGCATCCAGATTGGTAAAGATGAAATCAAACTGCTTCTGTTCACCAATGATATAGTCATATACTTAGAAAATCCTAAATACTCATCAAAAAAAGCTCCTAGATCTGATAAGTGAATTAAGTAAAGTTTCAGGATACAAAATCAATTTACACAAATCAGTAGCACTGCTATACACCAAAAACGACTAAGCTGAGAAGAAAATCAAGAAGAAATCTCCTTTACAACAGCTGCAAAATAAAAATAAAATACTTAGAAATATACCTAACAAAGGAGGTGAAAGTTCTCTACAAGGAAAACTAGAAAACACAATCATCAGTGACACAAACAAATGGAAACATAACCCACGCTCATGGATAGGTAGAATCAATATTGTCAAAGTGACCATACTGCCAAAAGCAATCTATGGATTCAGTGCAATTCTTATCAAAGAGCCATCGTCATTCTTGACAACTAGAAAAAAAAAAAATCCTAATATTTATATGGAACCAAAAGAGACTGTATAGCCAAATCAAACTAAGCACAAATAACAAATCTGAAGGCATCACATTACCTGACTTCAAACTATACTATAAGGCTATAGTAACCAAAACAGCATGATACTGGCATGAAAATAGGATAGACCAATGGATCAGAATGGAGAACCCAGAAATAAAGCCAAATACCTACAGAAAACTGATTTTCAACAAACCAAACAAAAAAAGTGGGGAAAGGACACCTTATTCAACAAATGGTGCTGGGATGATTGGCAAGCCACATGCAGGAGAGTGAAACTAGATCCTCATTTCTCACCTTATTAACAAAAATCAACTGAAGATGGTTCAAATACTTTAAGACTTGAAACTATATAAATTCTAAAAGATAACATTGGAAAAACTCTTCTAGACATTGGCTTAGGCAAAGAATTCATGACCATTAACCCAAATGCAAATACAACAAAAACAAAAATAAAGAGATGAGCAGTAATTTAACTAAAAAGCTTCTGCCTAGCAAATAAAATAATCAACAAAGTAAACAGACAACCCCCAGAGTGGGGGAAAATCTTCACAAACTATGCATCCAACAAGGGACTAACATCCAGAATCTACAAGAAAATCAAACAAATCAGCAAGAAAAGAAACCCAAATAATCTCATCAAAAACTGGCTAAGGACAGGAATAGACAATTTTCAAAAGAAGATATAAAATTGGCAAACATATACAAAAGTGTTCAACATCTCCAATGGTCAGGGAAATGCAAATAAAAACCACAATGCAATACCCCCTTACCACTGCAAGAATGGCCAGAATTTAAAAATCAAAAATTAATAGATGTTGGTGTGGATATGGTTAAAAGGGAACACTTTTACACTGCTGGTGGGAATGTAAACTAGTACAACCACTATGAAAAACAGTATGGAAATTCCTTAAATAACTAAAAGTAGAGCTATCATTTGATCCAGCAATCCCACTCCTGGATATCTACCTAGAGGAAATAAGTAATTATATAAAAAAGACACTTGCACAGGCATGTTTATAGCAGCACAATTTGCAATTGCAAAAATATAAAACAAGCCTAAATTCTCATTAACCAATGAGTGGATAAAGGAAATTTGGCACACATATACCATGAATACTACTCAGCCATAAAAAGGAACAAAATAATGGCATTCTCAGCAACCTGGATAGAGTTAGAGACCATTATTTTGAGTGAAGTGACTCAGGAATGGAAAACTAAACATCGTATGTTCTCGATTATAATTAGTAGCTAAGCTAAAAGGATACAAACACATAAGAATAACAAAATGGACTTTGGTGACTTGGAAAGAAGGGTGGGGTTGTGAGGGATAAAAGTCTAAACACTGGGTACAGTGTACACTGGGTGTACACCAAAATCTCAGAAATCCCCACTGAAAACTTATCTATGTAACCAAACACCACCTCTTCCCCAAAAACCTATTGAAATAAAAAAATCCCTAAAAATAAAAAAAGATGGCATAGTCCATACTTGCCTATGACCTATGCAGCACATCCTTCTGTATACCTTACATCATCATTGGATTACTAAAAATACTTAATACAATGTAAATACTATGTTGATAGTTTTATGCTTTATATTTATTTATATCATTTGTTGTATTTTTATTGTTTCTTTTCAAATATTTTTGATTCACGATTGGTTGAATCTGCAGATGCAAAACCCACAAATACAAAGGGTCAACTGTATTACAAACTGTACATCTGATAAGGGCCTAATATCTAAAATACAGAAGGAAAATAACAACAATAAAACAACACAATTTAGAAATAGACAAAGGATCTGAATAGACATTTCTCAACAGAAGAGATACTAATGGCCAACAGATACATAAAAAGATGATCAACATTTCGAATAATCAGGGAAATACAAATTAAAATCACAGTGAAATATCATCTTACACTTGTTAAAATGGCTATTGTCAAAAATAGATTGTGTAGGTGAGGATGTGGAGAAAAGGGAACAATTGTACACTGATAATGTAAATCAGTACAGCCGCCTTGGAAAATAGTAAGAAAGTTCCTTAAAAAAATTACAATTGAATTACCGTATGATCAAACAATTCCACTTCTGGGTATATATTTGAAATGAAATCAGTATGTCAAAGAGAGGTCTTCAAATCCCATGTCCATTTCAGCAGCACTAGCCAAGATATGGAAGTAAGTCCATTAATAGATGAAAGAATAATGAAATGTGGCATGTATACATAAGAATACTACTCAGACTTTAAAAAGAAGGAAATTCTGTCATTTGTGACAATATGAATAGAACTGGAGGACATTATGCCAAGTGAAACAAGCCAGGCACAGAAAAACGAATTCTGTATGATGTCACTTATGTGGAATGTAAAACGGTTGATCTCATTGAAACAGAATAGAAAGATGGTTACATGCAGTTGGGAATAGTGAGAGGAATAGCAAAAATGAAGATGTTCTTTAAATGGTGGAAAGATTCGGTTTGACTGGAAGAATAAATTTTAGTGATTTATTTCATGGAATGGTGGCCACAGTTAATAATAATGTATTGTATAATTCAGAATTCCTAAAATAGATTTTTAACATTCTCACCACAAAAAAAGATAAATTGGTGAACTGATGAAATTGCCAATTATCTTGATTTAATGTTTTTAAATGTATGTATAGATCAAAACATCATGTTGTATCCCATAAATGTACAAAATTATTTTGTCAAGTGAGAAAAAGAGAATGTTAATTGGTACAACTTCTTTGGAAGGTAATTTGGAAATAAGTTTTGGAAGTATAATTGCATATGTACTTTGATATATCAAATTCTATATGTGAAGCATTCTGTCAAAATTCTTGCACACATGTATTAATAAAATGATATATTGCAACTATTCTCAATAAAGTACTGCTTGTGACAGCAAAATGTGGGAGCCAACCTAAATATTCTTAGCAGTACTGTCTAAGTAAACAGATTATACTCAAAACAGAGGAGTAATAAAATCACATTTCATTGTATACTCCTTTATATTTTGTGAATTTTAAATTTTGTGAACTGTTTGCTCAGGCAAAAAAAAAAAGAATTATAAACTAATGAGCTAGTATCCTCCAAGAATAAAAATAGAAATATATATAATTTTGTAGCAAAATCCATTAATATTGGCATCATTTTAACTTCAAACACATTTTACTCAACACATATGAGATAGAATGTAAAGTCATTGTTTTGAAAAACATTTCCAGTTGGTGTTAATATTATTACTCTGGGAAACGAGAGTAATTACAGAACCTCAAAATGGTCAGCAAACTATTACAATATCAGTTTCTTCATATGTTTTCCAGCATCTAATTTTGCCATTGGGAGGGTATTAGATTTGCTCTTAGAATTGTGCAGCAATATTTCATGTGGTAATCTACATTTCCCTAATGAATAATTATGTTAAATGACTTTTTGTTTATTACCTATATCAATGTTTAATTTTCAGTTTTGTTTTTGCTTTTTTGTTTTGTCTGTTTTGTTTGCAATTTGGAACATCTCTTCATCAGGAATATGTTTTAAAAATATTGTCACTCTGTATATGGCTGGGTTTTTTGGTTTTCATTTTCTTAAGTCTCTTCAAAGAGCAGGCATTAAATTTTTTTTTCAATAGTTTTGGGGGAACAGGTGGTTTTTTGTTTTCATTTTCTTAAGTCTCTTCAAAGAGCAGGCATTAAATTTTTTTTCAATAGTTTTGGGGGAACAGGTGGTTTTTTGTTACATAGGAAATCTTTAGTGCTAATTTCTGAGATTTTGGTGCACCCGTCACCTGAACAGTGTACATTGTACCCAATGTATAGTCTTTTATCCCTCACCCCCCTAGCCTGCCCTCTCTGGAGTCCCCAAAGTCCATTATATCATTCTCGTGCCTTTGTATACTCATAGCTTAGTTCCCACTTATAAGTGAGAAGATGTGATGTTTAGTTCTTCATTCCTGAGTTACCTAACTAAACACTCAGAATAATGGTCTCCAACCATTCTGGGTTCTGTAGAATAGTGACCTTCTTATCACAGGTCCACTAGGAAGTGACCCAGGAGGGCCATCTGTGTGTGGGCTTCAACCCCACATTTCCCTTCTGCACTTCCCTAGCAGAGGTTGTCCATGAGGGTCACGCCTCTGCAGCAAACTTCTACCTGGACATCCAGGCATTTCCATACATCCTCTGAAATCTAGGTGAGGCTTCCCAAACATCAATTCTTGACTTCTGTGCACCTATATAGCTCAACACCATATGGAAGCTGCCAAGGCTTGGAGCTTGCACCTCGTGATGCCACAGCCTGTGCTGTACCTTGGTCACTTATATCCATGGCTAAAGTGGGAGGGATGCAGGGTACCAAGTCCCTAGGCTGCACACAGAAGGGAGACCCTGAGCCAGGCTCACAAAACCGTTTTTCCTCCTGGGCCTCTGGGCCTGTTGTGGGAGGGGCTGCCACAAAGATCTCTGAGATGCCCTGGAGACATTTTCCCTATTATCTTAGGAATTAACATTTGGCTTCTTATCAACATATACAAATTTCTGCAGCAGGCTTGAATTTGTTGTCAGAAAATGGGTTTTTCTTTTCTGTCTCATAGTCAGGCTGTAAATTTTCTGGACTTTTGTACTCTTTCCTCTTTCAAAACTGAATACTTTTGACAGCACCCAAGTCACCTTTTGAATGCTTTGCTGCTTAGACCTTTGTTCTGTCAGATACCCAAATCATCTCTCTCACGTTCAAAGTTCCATGGCTCTCTAGGGCAGTGGCAAAATGCTGCCAGTCTCTTTGCATAGCAAGAGTGACCTTACTCCTGTGCCCAACAACCTCCTCATCTCTATCTGAGACCACCTCAATCTGGATTTTATTGCCCATATTACTATCAGCATTTTGGTTACAGCCATTTAACAAATCTCTAGGAAGTTCTAAACTTCCCCACATCTTCCTGTCTTCTGAGTACTCCATGTCTCTAGAAAGTTCCAAACTTTCCCACATTTTTCCATCTTCCTCTCAGCCCTCCAAACTCTTCCAACCTCTGCCTGTTACCCAGTTCCAAAGTTGCTTCCACATTTTCAGGGATCTTTAAAGCAGCACCCCACTCCCAGTACCAATTTACTGTATTTGTCTGTTTTCATCCTGCTGATAAAAACATACCTGATCCTGGGTAGTTTATAAAGAGCAAGAGGCTTAATGGACTCACAGTTTTACATGATTGGGGAGGACTCACAGTCATGACAGAAGGCAAAAGGCATATCTTACATGGTGGCAGGCAAGAAGCTTGTGTGGGGGAACTCCTATTCATAAAACCATCAGATCTCATGAGTCTTATGCACTACCATGACAACAGTATGGGAAAAACTACCCCCATTCAGTTATCTCTACCTGCCCCCCTTGACACATGGGGATTATTACATTTCAAGGTGAGATTTGGGTGGGGACACAGCCAAACCATATTACTAAGTATTTTATTATTATTATTTGCAGCTGTTGTAAAAGAGGTTGCGTTCTTGATTTTTTTCTCAGCTTGGTTGCTGTTGGTGTATAGCAGTGCTAATAATTTGTGTAAATTGGTTTCCTATAATGAAACTTTACTGAATTTATTCATCAGATCTAGGAGCTTCTTTGATGAGTCTTTAGGGTTTTTTAGGTATATGATTATATTATTGGTAAACAGTGATAGTTTGACTCCTTCTTTATCCATTTGGATGCCGTTTCTTTCATTCTCTGATTGCTCTGGCTAGGACTTCCAGTACTATGTTGAATAGAAGTGGTGAAAGTGGGCATCTTTGTTTGGTTCCAGTTTTCAGGGGAAATGTTTGCAACTTTTCCCAATTCAGTATAATGTTGGTTGTGGGTTTGTCATAGATGGCTTTTATTACCCTAAGGTGTGTCCCTTCTATGCCAATTTTACTGAGGATTTTAATTAAAAAGGGATGCTGGATTTTGTCAAATGCTTTTTCTGGATAAAAACACTAGTGAAACAAAAAAATATCGCACTCCTAAACATATATGCACTTAATGCTAGGTGTTTCAAATTTATAAAACAAATATTACTAGACTGTATAAATGACATAAATGGTAACACAATATTAGTGGGGGACTTCAATACTCCACTGACAGTACTAGGCAGGTCATCAAGACAGAAAATCACCAAAGAAACAATATACTTAAATAATGCCCTAGAACAAATGGACTTAACAGATATTTACAGAACATTTTACCCAACAACTGCAGAATATATATCCTACTCATCAGCACAAGGAACATTCTCCAAGATAGACCATATGATAAGCCACAAAAAAAGCCTCAATAAATGCTACTGAATGATCAATGGAACAACAATGAAATCAAGATGGAAATTTAAAAATTATTTTAACTGATGGATAATTGTGACACAACCCATGAAAACCTCTGGGATTCAGCAAAAGCAGTGCTAAGAGGAAAGTTCATAGCATTAAATGCCTACATCAAAAAGTCTGGAAGACCACAAATAGATAATCTGGTGTCACATTTCACCAAATTATTTGACAATTAGAGAAAGAAAAACAAACTGAAACCAAGCAGAAGAAAAGAATAACAAAGACCAGAGCAGAACTAAATAAAATTTAAATAAAAAAATACAAAATATGAATGAAACAAAAAGCTGGTTCTTCGAAAATATAATAAAAATTAATCGACTATTAGTGAGATTAGCCAAGAAGAGAGAAGATTGAAATAAGTTCAATTAGAAACAAAATGGAAGATACTACATCTGATACTACAGAAATACAGAGGATCATTTAAGGATACCATGAACACCTTTATGTGCATAAACTAAAAAACCTAGAGAAGATGGATAAATTCCTGGAAATATACCACCTTCCTTGATTAAGCCAGGAAGAAATAGAAACTTTGTACAGACCAGTAACAAACAGTGAGATTGAAATGGTAACCAAAAAAAATTCCAACAAAAAAAGGTCCAGAACCAGATGGACTCACAGCAGAATTTTATCAGACATTCAATGAAGAATTGGTACCAACCCTATTGAAAGTATTACAAAAGATAAAGAATTGCTCCCTAAATCATTCCATGAAGGCAGTATCACCCTAATACAAAATGAGAAAAGTACCTAACAAAAAAAGAAAACTACAAATATTCCTAATGAACTTAGATGCAAAAATCCTCAACAAAATATTACCTTACTGAATTCAACAGCATATCAAAAAGATAATTCACCATGATCAAGTGGGTTTCATATCAGGAATGCAGGGATGGGCTAACATATGCAAATCAATAAATTTGATACACCACATAAACAAAATTAAATATTATTCCATTTTGTATATTAGACTTGAGCATCAGTGGATTTTGATATCAGCAGTAGGTCCCGGAACTGAGGAAATGCTGAAGTTTCAGTATTTCTCCCAATCTGTGGGTTTTCTCTCAGTCTGTTAGTTGTTTCTTTTGTTGTGCAGAATATTTTTACTTGGATGCAATCCCATTTGTCTAATTTTGCTTTTGTTGCATGCTTTAGAGTCCTATACAAAAACACCATTGCCAAAACCAAAGTTGTGGAGTGTTTCCACTATGTTTTCTTGCAGTAGCTTTACAGTTTTAGGGCCTTACATTGAAGTATTTTACCTATTTTGAGTTGAATTTTTATATGTTGTGAGCTAAGGGTCCAATTTTATTTTTCTGCATGTGGATATCCAGTTGTCCCAACATCCATTTCTGTATTCTTTTCCCATTGTGTATTCCTGAAACTTTTGTTGAAAATCAATAGACTGTAATTACTTGGATTTTTTTCTGAGTTTTCAATTCTGTTCCATTGGTTGATGTGTCTTGTTTTTATACCAGTTCCATACTCTTGATCACAGTAGCTTTGTAATATATTTTGAAATCAGACAGTGTGATGATTCTAACTTTTTTCTTTTTTCCAATAATTGCTTTGTCTATTTGGGGTCTTTTCTTTTTCTATACATATTTTAGGATTTTTCTTCTATTTCTGTGAAGAATGTCATTGGCATGTTTAAATAGGGACTTATTAAAACTGTAGATTGCTTTGGATAGTATGAGCGTTTTGGGGGTATTAATTCTTCCAGTCCATGAACATGGGATATCTTTTCATGTATTTGTCTTCTTCAATTTATTTCCACAAAGTTTTATTGTTGTGATGCACAGATCTTTTACTCTTGGATTAAATTTAATTCTATGTACTTTTAGTGCTATTGTAAATGAGATTGTTTTATTAATTTCTTTTCAGATAGTTTATTATTAGTGTATAGACATGGTACTAATTTTTGTATGTGAATTTTGTAAACTGCAACATTGCTGAATTAGTTTATGCATTCTGACAGGTTTTTAGTGGAGTCTTTAGGGTTTTCTGGGTATAAGATCATGACATTAGCAAAAAAACTTTCATTTCTTCCTTTCCTATATGGATGCTCTTTTCTTTTCTTTTCCTTTCATTTCTCTTCTTTTCATCTTTCTTTCTTTCTCTTTCTTTTTCTTTCTTTCTCTTTCCTGCCTTTCTTCTTTCTCCTCCCCCTCCCTCTTCTTTCTTTCTTTCTCTTTTTCTTTCTTTCTTACTCTTTCTTTCTTTTCTTCTCTTTCTTTCTTTCTTTCTTTCTCTGCCTGTCTTTCTTTTTCTTTCTTTCTCTTTCTTTCTTTCCTTCCTTCCTTCTTCCTTCCTTCCTTCCTTTCTCTTTGTTTCTTTCCCTCCCTTCCTTCCTTCCTTTCTTTCCTCTTCCTTGCTTACACAAGGACTTTTACTACTATGTTTAAAAAATAACAAGAATGAATATTCTTGTCAAGTCTCTGATCTCAGAGGAACACCTTTCAAATTTTTCCTCATTCAGTAGGCTAATTGTGCACTTGTTATAAGTGGCCTTTAGTGTGTTGAGACACATTCCTTCTATATCCATTTTTTGAGAGCTTTTGATATGAATGGATATTGAATTTTGTCAATTTTTTTTCTGTATTGAAATGATCGTGTGGTTTTTGCCCTTCAGTTAGCTAATATAGTATATCACATTGATTTACATATGTTAAGTTAATCTTGCATCCCTCACATATCACTTGATCATGATAACTGATTTTTTATGTGACATCGAGTTCAGGTTCCTGTTATTTTGCATCTGTGTTCATCAGAAAATTTGATCTTTCTTTGTTAGTCTAGCTAAATGTTTGCTGATTTTATCTTTTTCAAAAAAAAAACTTTTTAGTTTTTAAAATACTTCCTGTTATTTTTCTAGACTTGATTTTATTTCTGCCTTCTTCTTTGTTATTTCCTTCATTTTGCTAAATTTGGGCTTACATTTTTCTGTCTTTTCTAGTTTTTTGAGATGTAACATTAGGTTGTTTATTTGAGATCTTTCTCTTTTGTTGTTGCAGCCATTTTATTGCTATAAACTTTCCTTTTAGTAGTGCTTTTGCTACATCCAATAGGTTTTGGTATGGTGTGTTTCCATTTTTGTGCATCTCAAGATAATCTTAATTTAAAAAAAAAATCATTATTTCACTCTTTGGTTGTTCAGTAGCATGATGTTTAATTTCCAAATATTTGTGAGTTCTCCAACATTGCTGTCATTATTGATTTTTGATTTCATTCCAGTGAGGTCAGAAAAGATACTCAATATGATTCAATTCTTACTACATTTACTAAAAATGGTTATGTGACTTAAGTTGTAATAATATCTTGAAGAATATTTTGTGTCAACTTTAGAAGAATGTATATTTTGTTGCTGTTAGATGAAATGTTCTGTAAATATCTTTTAAGTATGTATGTTATAAAGTGTAGTTCAAGTGTAATGTTTCCTTATTAATTTTATGTCTAAATTATCTGTCTAATGTTGAAGTGGAATATTGAAATATCTTACTATTATAGTATTACACTCTATCTCTCCCTTCAGATTTATTAGTATTTGCTTAATGAATTTAGGTGTTCTGATGTTAGGTACATACGTATTTGCAATAATTATATCTCCTTGATAAATTGACCATGTTATCATAAAATAATGACTTTCTTTTTCTCTTTTTACAGTTTTTGACTTAATGTGTATTTTGTTTGTTATACATATTGTTACACACACCATTTGTTTTTTATTTCTGTGGGATATCTTTTTCCATTTATTTACCTTCAGTCTATGTGTGCTATTAGAAGTGAAGTGAGTCTTATAGATAGCATACAATTGGCTTTTCTTTTAATTTATTCGGCCACTTGATGCCTTTTATTGGGTAATTAAATTCATTTACATTTAAAGTAATTGTTAATAGGTAAAGACTTACTATTGAAATTTTAAATATTGTTTTCCGGTTAATTTTTAGATCCTTTGTTTCTCTTACTTTCCTATTTTGTGCTTTAATTATTTTCTTTATTGATAGCATTTGAATTATTTATTTTAATCATTTGTGTGTATATAAACAAACATTTTTGCTTTGTGGTTTCCATGAGGCTTGCATAAAAAATCTTATACTAATAAAAGGCTGTTTTAGGCTGATAATGACTTTTATCATCTGCATGAAGTCTACACTTTTGCTCCCCTTGCCCCACAATTTGTTTTGTTTCCAAATTTTATATGTTTTATACTTTGTGCCTCTAAGAAATTATTGTAGCTATAGTTGTTTTCACCAGCGAGTTTTGTATTTTCATATTACTACTTGGAAATACTTTTCTTTAGTTTTAAGGACTCGTTTTAGCATTTTTTGTAAGGAAAATTTAGGGATAATAAATCTCTCAGCTTTTGTTTGTCTGGGAAAATTTTTTATCTCTGCTTTATTTTTGAATGACAGTATTTCTGGGTACAGTATCCTTGATTGATAGTCTTTGTTTGTTTGTTTAGCTTTTGAAGTATAGCATTCCATTCTTTTCTGGCCTCCAGGGTTTCTGTTGAAAAATCCCATGAGAGTGTAATGGAGCTCCCCTTGTATGTAACAAGTCACTTTCCTCTTGCAGCTTTCAGTATTCTCTGTCTTCAAATTTTGACAGTTTGATTATGATGTACGTTGATGTGTGTCCCTTTGAAATAATCATATCAGGTGTTCATTGAGCTTTCTAGATCTGAATTTATATTTCCTCTTCCAAACTTGGGCATTTTTATTCCATTATTTATTTGAACACGTTTTATGTCTCTCTCTTTCTTTTCTCCTTCTGGTACATCAATAATGCATATATTATTTTACTTGACAGTATTATAAAATTTTTTAGGCTGTCTTCACCTTTTGTTTTCTTTTTGTTCATCAGATTGGATGATTTTAAATAAGCTGTCTTCAAGTTTGCTAATTATTTTTTTTCTGCTTGATCTAGCTTGCTGTTGTACACTTCCATTGAATTTTTAAGTTCAGCTATTGTATACTTTGGGTCAATTATTTCTGTTTGGTACCTTTAATATTTTCTATCTCTATGTTGATGGTCTCAGTTTGTTCCCTCATTGCTCTCCTTACCACAATGAACATCTTTACAGCTATCTTTTTGAATTTTCTGTCAGGTAAACCATATATCTCTATTTCATTGGGATTTTATTCTGCAGCTTTATCTTGTGCTTTCATTTGGAATATATTTTCCCATCTTCACTTTCCTTGACTTTATGCATTTTTCTGTGCATTAGGTAAACAAACAAACAAAAATCCAAAACAAAACAAAACAAAACAAAAGACTTCTTCAAAGTCTTGTTAAACTGGTTTTGTGTCAGAGATATTCCTCCTTATTCAGCCTTGATAGAGATATTAGGTTCCTCAAAACTGTTTATGCTTGTCCAACCTGTTGCCATTGTTCTTAATGGCACCCAAGAAATTAGAAAGGGTCAAAAAGTTGTGCTATTGCTTTGAGAGAGTTGAGATAGAAGGCAGTCCCTCCACATGCAATTGAAGAGCATAGAGTGTTAAATTTATGGTCCAATTTCTTCTTTCCTTGCAGAGAATCTTAGAGCCAGAATTTACTTTCTATACCTTCTGCCCTATGTCAAGGAGAGGGTCTAAGGCAGATGTCGGTACTCTTTATCACACTGCTCACTTTGAATGGGGAGAGATGGCTGCTGGACATTTGCAAGTTTAAAAGTCATCTATTTGTTCTCTTTAGTATAAGAGTCTAAGAAGTGCAGAGCTTTGTGAACTCCCAGAGTTGGGTAATTTATGAGCCAGTCCTTTGAGTAGAGGGTATAAATATTAAAATGTTCAGTATGTACAGAAGCTACTCTAAGGGAGATTCTTCCTATCTGGATTTATTGCTGGAGCAAACCAGGACAGAAAACATGGGGAATACCCACTCTCCTGTTTGAGTAAGTTTAAGTCCCATACCTTCCTTACAGAGATTTCTGGTCTGGAGTTATCACCAAAGCAAGCCAGCAAGGAAGGCACACGCAGTGTCTATTTTCCATTTCAGGCATGGAGAAGTCTCCTTGCCTCCTTTCAATGAAAAATTGAAGGAGTTAATTTCTGGAGCAAACTGAAGGAGAAAGCTGAGGAGTGCCATTTTTACTGTTTTTGCTGCCAGAGGCCTGTAACCTATTTCTATGGAATGATTTCAGGACTGGAGTTATTGCTGGAGAAAGCAGGGGAAAAGGGCACAGAAAGTTCTTGCCCTTTTTGTTCAAGCAAGCAAACTTCTCACCCCTTTTGTAGGATGAGTATTCTGGTCTGGAGTTATCATTGAATTAAGCCAAGGAAAAGTACACAGGGAGTTACCCCTTTCCCTCAGGAACAGAGATGTCCCCTAGCCTCCCTGTAATAAGAAATTGAATAAATTTTCCTCAGAAACAAGCCAGGGGAAGAGTGGTGAGGAGTGCTGTTCCTCCTATTCTTACATGTAGAGGCCTCCAGCCTCTTTTCTGGGAGAGATTGTAGGGCTGGACCCACTCCCATTTGCAATAAAACAGATGGTTCTTACCCTTCTTGCAGAGGGAACTTTTTTGTCTTGAGTTATCACTGAAACAAGCCAGGAGAAAAGGATACAGAGAGTGTTAGGCTTCCCGTTTAGGCTGGAAGAGATTAATTTTTTAAATTTTCTTAGTATGCTTCCTGATACTGGCTTGATGCAGGCCAGAATGACAGGGAGCTGCTGGGAAAGTGTGCAGCCAAACTCTTTCTGGGAGATGCTACAGCATCTGGGAGTGTCCATGTGGTTCAAAACTCCTCTTTGTTTTTTGTGCTTGAGAAAAATTTCCTAATGCCTTATCGCAGCCATTTTTCAAATAAGGTGATGTAACAGCCATGCCTTCCTGCAGGAACTGTAAAAGTTGGACATTCTCTGTGTGGTATATGCCTCTCACTCCAGAAGATAGTTGGGAGCTGGGGTTTTCTTCTCAATTACAAGGTGCTGTGCTCAGCGTAGGGTTGGTGCATAGGTGTATCTTCACTTTCCCCATTTATTTTGATATGGCTATTTTCAGTCCCCAGGTGCCTCAGAGTCTTTAAAGTAGATTTTGGCTTCGTCTGGAGACAATCAATCCATGTCTAGGTGTTTACTTGTTATGTCTGTGGGAGGAAGAGTCAGGAGCCTCCTGTTCCACCATGTTGTTGACGTCACTGCAATTTAAATTCTTACCAGCAATGTAGGAGAGGCTAGCTTGGTTTGAAGTAAAAGTTTTAATTTTCCATAGCAAGAGTTCCTGTCATTCTTAATTTCCCACAGATTGCAGCAAACTCTATCCAGGTAGCAACAACTTTAAGCTCCTGTTGTACACACAGATATGTTGTGGGGACACATGGAGCCAAACCAGTGTGACTGTTCTGAAATTTTTGAATATGGCACTGGGCACTGGGAGGCATTAGGCCCCCACCAGCATGGTATTGAGGAACTTGCCCTGGCCTGTTAAACTATCACAACTGTGAGATGAATTCAGGACCTTTTCGGGGAAGACTCATGTCATCATTGCTCCTTGAAGTGTAAGTGGAGAAAAAGGAAAATGAGGTAAAGAAAGATTTCTCTAGAGCAGCCACCTCAGGTGGCAATGTCTAAAAGTATTTTTGTTTGACAAAACTGGAGAGGTGTATGCTACTAGCATCTACTGGGTAGAGGCGAAGAATACTGCCAAACATCCTACACAGTGTATATGACAGTACCCCAAACCAATGAATGATATGGCCCAAAATGTCAACAGTGTGAGGTTTAGAAAACTTGGTATATTTTTATCTCTTCCCTCATCCCCTCCTCCCTCCAAGACACACATACGAGCTGTTAAAAGTGGTTCTGTTTAGGGAAGAAGCTAGCTTTGGTAGCAATATTTGGAAACTCAAGAGTGAGGAGAAGGAACATAGACTGTCCTTTTTTTGTAGAATATATAGTATATACTAATATATGTATTATAAACATAATAAAGTATATTTTACAAAACGCCCTAGTGTATTTTTCAAATGATTTTTTAAAAAGTGTGTTGTCATGTAAATTTTGTAAATAAAAAGCTAAAGATACAGGATTATACTGTATACCAGTAGAGATAATTTTACTTCTTTCTTTCTGTTGTATTCCTTTGACTTACGTTTCTTTCTGATTGTTCTTGCCACTATTTCCAGTACTGTGTTGAACAGAAGTGGTGAGAGTGGACATCCTTGCTTTGTGCTGATTATTAGATGATCATAATGTTAACTGTGGGTTTTTTCATAAATGTCCTGTAATACATTGAGTAAATTTCTTAAATACCTAAATTGTTAATTATTTTTGTCAAGAAAATATGTCAAACTATGTCAAATGATTTTTATGCATCAATTAAGATTGTATGAGAAGTGCTGGGGAGGTTATTGAGAGAAGGAAGCCCATGTACACGTTGGTAGGAATGTAGATTAGTGCAGTCATGTAGAAAACAGTATGGAGGTCCCTAAAGAAATTAAAGATAGAACTAACATACCACCCAGTAATCCCTCTTCTGGGTACAGATCAAAAAGAAATCAAATCACCACCTCATAAAGATACCTGCATTTCCATGTTCATTGTGGCGCTGTTCACAATAACCAAAATATGGAAACATTTGAAGTATCATCAATGGCTGAATAGATTAAGAGACTGTGATGTGTGTGTGTGTGTGCGTGTGTATGTGTGTGTGTTTAATAAAATATTATTCAACCTTAAAAAAGAAAGATATCCTGACATTTGCTACAAGATAGATGAACCTAGAAGACATGAAATAAGCCAGACACAGAAGGAAAAATGCTGTGTGATCTCACTTAAATGTGGAATCTAAAAGAAAGTTTTTTTTTTTTTTTTTGAGACG
The DNA here is from genome assembly GCF_009828535.3 of Hylobates moloch. NCBI lineage: Eukaryota > Metazoa > Chordata > Mammalia > Primates > Hylobatidae > Hylobates > Hylobates moloch. The sequence goes on along the minus strand of NW_026652292.1, from coordinate 7,803,183 downwards.
GAGTCTCGCTCTGTTGCCCAGGCTGGAGTGCAGTGGTGCAATCTCGGCTCACTGCAAGCTCTGCCTCCCGGGTTCACGCCATTCTCCTGCCTCAGCCTCTCCGAGTAGCTGGGACTACAGGCACCTGCCACCATGCCCGGCTAACTTTTTTTTGTATTTTTAATAGAGACGGGGTTTCACCGTGGTCTTGATCTCCTGACCTCGTGATCAGGCCCGCCTCGGCCTCCCAAAGTGCTGGGATTACAAGCGTGAGCCACTGCGCCTGGCCAAAAGAAAGTTTTTTAAAAAAATCAAATACAAAGAGATAGAGAATAAAACTATACTTCCCCAGTCCCATAAACTGCCCAACTATGTTTTATTACATTTGGCCACTGGCTTGGTATTTGCCTATCTTTCCTTTGTACTTTTGGGGATTTATTTCCCAGTTCCAGTAGGTAAAGATGTTTTCCTATTTTGTTTCTAATTATTATCAATTTTGTGGACTGAGTTGCCATAGTAACAACATAAGACTTTATCGGGGGAAAGGAGAAGACATATTTGTTCCTGTATTGCTGTGGATGTACTGAGCACCGAGTTTACCTTAGAATATAAAGCAGCTCCTCCACAGGTGACTCACCCTCGGTCTGTTTTATCAGGTGCACATTCACAAAAGCCGATATAGAGAATGACTAGACATATCCTTCCTTGCAATGTAAGACACTATCCAAATGGCGCTTACCATACCTCACAGCACAGATAGTCATCCCTCAGTGGTCTTGAGTGAGGGGAATTGGTATGCAGTCCCAGACCCCACTGGAAGCTCCCATCCTTAGGAGTCAGCCACAAGATTGGGTTTACACCTGTATGTCACATGGTTTCAGCACTCTGGGGACCTTACACCTTAGGATCTATAGCCCAGGAAGGAGAAAGGCACCTGCAGCCCTGCACCCCACTCTGAGTGGAGAGACCAGAGATGCACAGGGACCCTGGATAACTTTCTCTTTCCGCTCCACAGCAGTGTAATCAGGAACCTAATTTGCTTCACTAGGGGTGCCTGTCTTGTTAGCTTTTTCTCTCTGCCTTTTTCCAGTGCATACAGGGAGTCATTGTATTTTATTTTCCATAATTAGTCCCGTTGAGACATTTCTTTCTATTCCCTTTTTCCAGTTTATTTCTCCAGTTCATTACTATATGGTGATATTAACCAGGCAGTCAGAGCTGGGTGTAGTCAGCACAAGGACAGAAGCAGACACAGGACCACAAGAGCTGGGAAGAAGCATAGATCCCAGGCTGGGGCCTTAGCTCAGATAGACTGGGAAGGGTGCAGTTCTGAAGAACGTAGAGCTGCTGAAAGGGGGAATTTCAGGGACCGAGATCAGTAGCCTGATGGAGTATGAAGGAAAGGACCTGTTTCTGAGGCTCCTGGTTGCTGGAGGATGAGCTGGAGGGGTGGTCCAAAGTCAGATCGACCTGAGTCTCTATGTTCCTCTAAGGAACTATCGTTGAAGTTTTGAGCAAAGTTACTCTCTTTTCTGGCCCTAAGATGGGCGTTCCTATTGCATGCTTCCTTGGTGTGGAGTATGAGGTCATGGCTAGGCCTCTTCCTCCAAAATCAACACTGTATCATGATAGAACTCCCCACAGACTTTGTAACTGGGGTCCTCTCCAAGGGGTCAACCCACTAAAGGGAGTCACACGAGATTCCTCCTGCAACGCCACCTTGCACAGCATCCTTGCCAGGCCAAGGATTGGGGTAATGTGTCCACTGCTGCCTCTTTCTTGCACTGCCCAGCCATCCTCAGTTCTCTTTTTCCCCCATTTAGTTATCTCAGGGAAGATCAGAGAAGCTATGAAAACTTATGACTTGCTAGGATATAAGATCCCAGATTCCTCATTTTGCAAATATCTCAGTCTTTATAGAGGGATGTGAAACAGCAGCAGGAACCTCTGAGCCCAGTCTTTTAATAATGCATGTAGGTTTTAGATTTTGTCCCATATTAAGCATTTGACTTTTTAAAAATGCAATTTGGTAATCTCTACTTTCTATAGGTTAATGATTTGATCTATGTTTATTGTGACTAGTAATATTTGGACTCATTACTAATGCTTTTTTGTCCTACTTTATTCATATTAAAAAAGTCCTTCTTTCTTGACCTATTTTTATTGTTCCATTTTTACATGTTTATTTTTAAATTTCATTTTACCCCTTTACTGGTATGTAAATTGTATGCTTGGTTTTCATTACTTTAATGACTATCAATTTTGTAAACTGCACTTAAGGATGTCTAGAATCAATGAATATCTAAACAGTAAGATGAGCTTAGGAAACATTCATTTTCCTTCCCACATCTCAACTTACATGCCATATTAGGCCATTCTCACATTGCTATAAATACCTGAGACTGAGTAATTTACAAAGAAAAGAGGTTTCTCCGGCTCATGATTCTGCAAGTTATAAAGGAAGCATCATGCTGGTATCTGCTCAGCTTCTGGGGTGGCCTCAGGAAACTTACAATCATGGCAGAAGGTGAAGAGAGAACACACATACTACATGGCCAGAGTAGGAACAAGAGAGAGGAGGGAGGTGCTATACACTTTTAAAAAACCAGATCTCACAATAAATCATTCACTCACTTTCATGAGAACAGCACCTAGAAGAGGGAGCTAACCCATTCATGAAGGACCACTCCCATGATCCAATCACCTTCCATCAGGCCCCACCTGCAACATTGGGAATTACAATTCCACATGAGATTTGGGCCCGGACATAGATCCAAACCATATCATATGCTATTGTAGTCTAATATTTTAATTCTAGAAATTCTTCATCATTTTAACTTTAGAAAGAAGATACTTTTAATTATTTTGTCATTTTTTAATGCAAAAAAATCCCAGTTTGTATTTACTAACATATTCATCAATGTTTTGGTTCATTTTTCTCCTAGAGTCATTTTTCTTCTTTTTAAAATATATCCTTGAAAATTCTTTAGCAAAGTTTGACACACAGTGATTTTTTTTTTTTTTTTTTTTTTTTTTTTT
>NW_026652292.1:7467494-7800065 GCF_009828535.3 Hylobates moloch | reverse complement strand
TTTTTTTTTTTTTTTTTTTTTTTTTTTTTTTTTGAGACGGAATCTCTCTCTGTCGCCCAGGCTGGAGTGCAGTGGCGCAATCTCGGCTCACTGCAGCTCCGCCTCCCGGGTTCACGCCATTCTCCTGCCTCAGCCTCCCAAGTAGCTGGGACTACAGGTGCCCGCCACCACGCCCGGCTAATTTTTTTTGTATTTTTAGTAGAGACGGGGTTTCACCGTGGTCTCGATCTCCTGACCTCGTGATCCGCCCGCCTCGGCCCCCCAAAGTGCTAGGATTACAAGCGTGAGCCACCGCGCCCGGCCTCATGGTGATTTTTTTTTAAGATGGTGAATTTCTTTTTAGTTTTTGATAATCTGAAATATATTTTACCTTCACTAACGAAAAGCAACATTTCCAAATAGACAGTTCCAGGAGGAGATTAAATTTCTATGAGACTTTAGTGACATAACTCCCTCCTTTTTTGTCCTTCACTTTTGTGCCTGAGGAGCCATCTTCATGTTATTCTATTAGGTGAGCTGTCTTTTCTCTTTTTATCCTAAGAATTTTGTTTGTCTTTTCTTTGTATGTTTGTTTGTATGCTTCATTACAATATGAAAAGAAAAGTTTTCTTTTATTTATCCTTACTTTTATAGCTTGTGATTCCTGTGTTTGGGGATTTGTGCCTTCATTCTTGTACGAAATTCTCAGTCACTTTCATTTGGAAAATTGTTTCCTTGCTGTTGTCTTTCCCCTTTCCGGGATTCTGATTATCTTTATTTAGGACCTTCTCAATCCATTCCATAGATTTTACCTTTCTGTAGCCAAGTGTGTTTCTAAAGATGGCTCAACATGGTTTGCTTGCCATGTGATCTTAGCATTCATCTCATCAAAGAGTGGGATGCACCTAGTTCCCTGCTTCTGGAATTCAGTGGATTTTTGTGACTGTTCAACCAGTAGAGTATAACAGATGTGATTCCATCTGACTTCCAAGCCTAGGTCATAATAATGTTGCAGTCTTTTGGGACACCTGCTTTTGGGGCCAGCCTCATAATGTGAGGAACCTCAAATAAGCTTTCTCATGGGGCACACAGGTACAACCTTGTGTGTGGAGGCCACATGCAGTTGTTCTGGCTGACAGCCCAACTTAGGTACAAGCTGCCAACCAATATCACCCATCAGACATGAGTGTTGATGTCACCTAGCCATCAGCCATCAGCTGAAGTTACCCCCAGCTTTTGAGGCCCCTCACATGGTTGAACAGAAAGAAACCATCCTTTTGTAGTTGTGCCCTAAATGAACTACTGACTTTCAGAGTCCATGTGTAGGATAAAATAATTGATTTTTTAGGCTACTAAGTTTTGGGATAGGTTATTAATGATTCAATAGAATCTGGAATATGTCTGTTACTATCCTTTGCCTCAATATATTCTGCGTACTTTCTTTGTTTCTATTGCCAAAGATACCAGTTACTTCTTCAGCCTTTCCCTAATTGGCATTAAATAGACTAATTGAAGTTTGATTATTAGTGATTATATTTTTCATCTTTAAATGCTTTATTTAGTGATTTTCCAAATCTTCCTTGCCAGTTCTGATAGTATATTGCTGCTTCATGTGTGATTCCTTCTTTTGTTTAGATATTTCATACATAGCATTTTCCATTACATTTATAATTTTAGTATCTGAAGCCTTTGTGGTTTTATTTATATTGGATTGTTTCTACTGACTACCAATCATTGGTGACTTGTTTTCTTTTGCCATTGGTGGTATGTTTTTCCTCATTGGTTAAAATTAATCACAGAAATACTGAGGGCCTACAATGTGTCAAGGATTAAAGGAAGAGTCTCACACTTAGGTCTCCAACATTTACAGGTGCTAGGCTTGGTTTCCTGATATCAGACCTGGGGTTGGCTTTTTTTTTTTCCAGGAAATTCCAGGTTTTATAATATGCGTTTTCCCTGCAATGTTCTGTTTTTCCTTTTGCCCTTTAGACAGTTGTCTTACATCCTGTCTTACGTCCGTAAGCTTCACAGTAAATTTAAGATGTATTTGTTTTGATTCATCTAAGATGGAGTTGCTTTCTATTTAGTCTGCCATATGGCTAGAAATAGAAATCCGTGAAAACCATTAACCATAGATGGAGCTACAGATATAGTTATAGTTATATATGCATATTAATACAAATCCTTTAAAAGTAAGCATTATGTAGAATCACATATATCATTGCATCAATAAGAAACATTTCGAATGTATTTGGCAATGACAAATTAGAGTTAAATTGTTTGTTCCTGTGGATTAGTAAAGAATAGGAGTTTTAATCAATAAAAAAGGGTAGAAGGCTAAAAGTTTGAAAGTCCATAAATCAGAAATTTGATAGCAGCTTTACTCTAATGATTTCTGATTTCTTCCTCATAAATTTCTAATTGAACTTTTAGGGGAAGTTAAATTGGATAATAAAAAATGGATTACAAAACTCACTTTAAATGTTCTTCTAGTTCATGGTTAAAACATAAACAGCTTATAGCTGGGAAGTTACCAATAATTATCTTCCTCATACAGAGGCATTTGATAATTCTGTTTAAACTTAATTTGTATATTTTATAGGTTCGCTTTTAACTGTGCATCTTCATATGTAAGAGAGTAAATGATCCTTTAATTTGTGTTCAATAACACAGATATTTAAATGCGTTAGTACTGCTATTCCGGGATATATTTAGTTTGTTATTATATAAAATGTTACTTTGCCTATGACATGTAGCTGTGAAGACTTCAGGCATTTTTTTTCTGCCTAAAATAGTACAGAAAAAACTGTGGCAGTCATGGTTAGATTTTCTTTGCTCTTTCAGCCTTCCAGGGCCACTTACAAAGGACAATTGCTTTGTGCTCACTTGACAAATTTTACACACTTTCTAGGATAAGTTGGTGAATAAAATTCAAAGTATGAGAACTAAATATGCTCCCTCCAGGAACCACCACTAGAACTAATTTAAAGAAAACACAAACACAAAATACAAGTGTTGTGAGAACAGGGGAGGCAGCAATAGTAAAGGTGTTTTGGATGCTGGAAAGAGATGCTAATAACTGACCTGGGACACTCAAGGCGGGATTTTATTGTGATTTGAAGGGTAACATATATGCCCTTAGAGGATGTTGAGCAATGCCGGGAGTTCACTCATTTCACGAGGCAGGTTGATCTGATGGCTGAAAACTGGCACCACCAGGTGTCTCAGAACATGGGGCAAGGGAGTAAAATCAGGAAATTGAAGGAAAGCTTTTGATAAATAATATTCATGAAAATAGGCCCATGCCAAGGATAATTTTTTTTTTTTTTTGAGATGGAGTCTATCTCTGTTGCCCAGGCTGGAGTGCAATGGCATGATCTCGGCTCACTGCAACCTCTGCCTACCAGGCTCAAGTGACTTTTCTACCTCAGCTTCCCAAGTAGCTGGGCTTACAGGTACCCAACACCACACCCGGCTAATTTTTGTATTTTTAGTAGACACGAGGTTTCACCATGTTGGCCAGGCTGGTCTTGAGCTCCTGACCTCAGGTGATCTGCCCACCTCGGCCTCCCAAAGTGCTGGGATTATAGGCATGAGCCACCGTGCCTGGCCTGGATCATTTTTTTTTTTTAAATGAATAATGAATACTACTAAGGTCAAAGAGAGAATAATCTGAATTGAGAGACAAATAAAAAGGAGGGAGGGAGGAGAGAGAGAGGGAGAAGAGAGGAAGAGAGAGAGGGAGAAAGGAAGAGGGAGGTGGGAGAGAGAGAGGAAGAGAGAGAGAGGGAGGTAGAGGGAGGTAGAAGAGAGAGAGAGAGAGAAGGAGGCAGGGGGAGAGAGGGAGAGGTAGAGAGAGAGAAGAGAAACATAATGTTAACATACAAGAAACGCCATATTGGTTTGCTGCCATAATTAAAAACAAACAAATGTAAAAACAAATCATTTGCACAAGGAAAGACTTACACTGCAGTCTAATGCCACGAAGACTTGTTTATATGTGTGGGTCCACGTGAAAGTTGATGTTAACACATAGACCACAAAGACAATAGTGTTTCAGTTGCTGTTGTTCAATTTTACTTTCCTGGATGCCAGTATGGATAGAGAAAACATGCTTTGGTTTTCCTTTTGTTTTTAATTCAGACTGCAACCATGCCAACTTGAGGGTAATTTAATGGAAACCTTTTCGGGTTACTGATAAACAAAGTGTTTGAATATTATTGTTTTTCCTTTCAGTGCAATAAAAACATTGGTTTAAATATTGAAAACTGAAAGGAACTCGATAACTTCCACCCAGCTTTCCAAATAAAATTGAGTGTTAGCTTGAAAACAGCTCGAGAAATGTTAGATCAAAGGCTATTTTTTTTCAAGAAGTTTTAAGCAGCTAAAAATGAGATTTAGAATAAAAGTAATTATTTGAACATATCTAATTGTATTCCATAGATCCTCCATGCACTTTAGCAGCATAGTGCAGACAGAAAATTAAACTAGAAACCAGTCAAAGAGAGAAAATGGGTCATTTTTATTCTGAGATAAAAAATTTCCAATTCTAACCCAGAAGTTGAGATTTACTTACTGGGATATCTAAATATATCTACCTCGATGTTCCAAAAATGAAGTATACAATATTTCTGACAATAAGTAATAAAATTCCAGTTAACACAGAGAGAGTAGAACTCTCTAGTAAGCAGCATTCCCACTCAGGATGCTTCCCTTCATCATGTCCTTTAATAATATGATTTTTCACTTGCTGTTATTACATATGGATTTAGCAAGTGGCTAGTATTATATTTCATTACATGGATGTACAAAACATTTCTTAGTCTCTTATGGAAAAACATTTAGGTTATTTCCACCTTTTGCTATAATAGAAAACATTGTTTTTTAATTTTACTTTTGACAAGTAATAATTGTATGTATTATATATTTATGGGGCACAATGTGATGTTCTGATATATGTTTACACTGTTATGTGATCATCTTAGAGAATATTTGAGCAGTATTTTTTAAGTAACTAGAAGTATAATATTTGAGTGAAAGGGTAAGTGCGTGTTTACACTGGACTGATGTTTATTGTGTAGTTTCTCCCATCTACTGTCCCAATCTTACCAAACCCCACCCTGGACATAAGCCATTAGGGTGGTCTCAGTGGGCATCAGATGAAAAGACAAGAAGAGAATCCAGGCAGAAGCCCCAGACTCCTGTATCTAAAGAAGCAAAAGTAACATATTTTTGTAAATGAGACAATTTCAATGTGAGCGAAACCCAAGAGAGTGTGGGTGAGGACAGGGGAAGCCAAGGTATGGGTTATGGCTGTAAAAAGTAGCAGGATCAGCAAGTGACAGGTTCTATGATGCTACACCACATTTTGGGGCTTTATTTTGAAGTCTAAGAGGAGCCTTTGAAGAAGTCAGTATTGCAAGGACATGGTCAAATTACTGCTTCATCATGTCACCATGGCAACTGTGTGGAAGAGCATTTGGTGGGATAAGGTGAATGGTAGCAAGTGGAAGAAAGTGCAGCCATGAGAATTTATGAGGGATGGAAATCACTGAGATGAAGCAGGGACTGAAAAGTGACAGAGCTGAGGATTTCAGGTGGAGCACTTCTCAGCACCAGACTACTCACAAAATAAAGGATCAGTGTGAGAGAAGACTCCTAGAATGCTGGCTTAGAAAACTGGATGGAAGGAGTTACCCAGAACCAATGTAGGGATGGCAACATGAAAAATAGATTTACGTAGAATCATGATTTCATAATGGAGCGTAGACTTTCGATGAGTTTGAGGCTCTGAAGTGACAATGAGGTACAGCTACCTGGTAAGTGATTGTAAGGGAGTTTAATATGTATATATAAAATTCAGGAGACAAAAACAAGTTGAAGATAACAAAGTGGGAGCTTTAAAAATGCAGACTGAAGTTGTAGCTATACAAACAAATGAAAATACCCAGGATTCATTCAGTTGCAAGTGTGAGAAAGAAATAACATTGGATAAATAGAGAGAAATGTAATGATTCACTTGTCTATAAGAAGAAGGCTGGACTTGGCTTCAGCCATGAGCAGCTCTGAGGAACCTCCCACAAGGTGAGTGTATTGAAGTCTGAGTCTACAGCTTGCTTTCGGCTCATGTTCACTCTCTGTATCTGTCGTTGCTCAGCTTTCGTGTGTTGGTGTCACTGACTTCCTCTTTTGGAGGAGACAAGATGACCAGCAGCTCTCATCTCCATGATTTGCAATCCAGAAATATTGATTTCTTGCTTGCTTGGCTTGGGTGCTGTACCAAATGCTACACCAAATCTTGTACCAAATGCTGCATCTGTGGTAGATAGCCTCCAAAGCTGAGTACTGACTCTTCAACGTCCCTTTATATGTGAAAGCTTCTTCTCCTATCTGCAGATTAATCTATTTCTCCTCTCCTTGGATCTTGGCCAGTTTCGTGACTTGCCTATTGGAGGTGGTAGATGTGATGTTGTGTCAGTTACAGAACTAGTCATTAAGAGACCTGGGGGCTTTCAATTAGTTCTCAGATCTGACTGTCATGCTACAGAGAAGCCCAGGTGATTCTACAGAAGAGGGAGGCTTATGGCTATATTCTGGAGGATAAGAGGCCATGTATAGAGGGTTTGTATGGAGAAGAGGTGAGTAGAACCACTTGACACACATCAAAGCCCAAACTTGAGAGAGAGCTATTTTGACTTCCATCCCAGCCTTGCTCAGGCACCAACTGAATACAGCCTCCTGAGTCACTGTGGCCAATGACACTTGGAGGAGAAGACCTACCCTATGAACCCCCAGAACACATGACAGAACATAAATCAAGGTTTCTTTAAGGCTCTAAGCTTTGAGATGTTCTACTGTACAGAACTGCTACCTGAAATAGTGGCCATAGCACAGCTATATAATAAGTCAGGCTGGCTCACTCCTTCTCTCTTGTTGCCATGGACAGTAGAGCACTCATGTTGAGGGAAAGAAGAATTTTCCTAGAGTGGAGGTGGACATTGTAATCAAAGGTGGAGGAAAGGGATGCTGGCTGCACAGAACAAGTATTGTTCACCACCAGGAGGAAGGAGGGAAACAAGAAGACCTGAGGATCAGGTGGTACACCACTTCAGTGTTCAGGTGGCACAAACAAACACTAGAAGAAAATAATCATCACCAGCCTGGGAAACATGGCAAAATCCTATCTCTACAAAAAATAACAACAACAAAAATAAAAATACACACACAAAAGCAAATTAGCCAGGCATGGTGGCATGCACCTGTAATCCCAGCTACTTGAGAGGCTGAGGTGGGAGGATTCATTGAGCCCAGGAGATTGAGGTTGCAGTGAGGTGTGATTGCACCACTGTGCTCGAGCCTAGACAATAGAGTGGGACTCAGAGAGAGAGAGAGAGAGAGAGACAAAAGAAGAAAGGAAGGAAGGAAAGAAAGAAAGGAAGGAAGGAAAGAGGGAAGGAAGTAAGGGAGAGAGGGAGGGAAAGAAAAGAAAGAAAGAAAAAGAAAGAAAAGAAGGAAAGAAAGGAAAGAGAAAGAGGAGAAAAGGAAAGAGGGGAGGGAGGGAGAGAAGAATAAAGAAAGGAAAGAAAGAAAGAAAGCAAAAAGAAAGAATGAACGAAAGAAAGAAAGAGAAAGAAAATAATGATCATACAATGTATGAGCTCAGCTGAAAGTTAAGGGAGAAGAGAGCATTGGCTCCTTAAATAGTGTGTATCCCTCATCAGGATACGGTCTATGACTCATTCCCTTTAATGACTCCCCAGTAAGATTATATTAATGTCTGAAGTTGAAAAGTGGAAATGGTTCCTATACAGGAAGATTGTGAAAATTTGTTATGTCCTTTCAGTAGCTTGGTGAACTGTGCTGAATCAAAACTTGCCCATTGCCTCACACATTCTAAAGACAAGTATGTTGAGAAAACCTGGGAGCATAGACTAATATAGAAACAATCATCTAGATTATTTTAGACCTGAAAATTTTATTGATGATAATTCCAGAATTTCGTGGACATCCTGAGACGTGCTAGATAAAACACAGTAAAAAGCCCTTAATAAACTGCTTAGTTCAAAAGAAAGGGAAACACTCTGGTTAAGAAGTGTCCTAGTTCATTAGGGCTGCTGTAACAGAGTACCATAGACTGAGTGTCTTACAAACAACAAATTCACTTCTCACAGTTCTGGAGGTTGGGAAGTCCAAGATCAGGATATTGGCCGGTTATGTATCTGGTGTGTGTCTGCTTTCTGGTTCATAAATGGTCCCATCTCTCTGTGTCCTCACATGGCAGAAGGGACAAGAAAGCTCTCCAGGGTTTCTTTTATAAGGGCATTAATCCCATTCAAGAGAGATCCAATTTCATGATGTAATAACTTACCAAAGCCCCACCTTCTAATACCATAACATTGAGGGATCAGGGTTTCAATAAATGAGTTTTATGGAGAACCAAACATTTAGTCTATAGCAAATTACTGGGGAACTCAAACTGAATTTCCAGCAGCCCACCACGTATAGGACACAGGCAAAAGAGTGCTAGGATTCTAAATCTCAGTGGAGGGCAGGTTTTGTGGCCTTCTGTCTAACCAAGAGGGGATATAGATCTGACTCACTGGCATAGAGCCAAGGTCCTTTAAATGCTGCCAGTTTAAGCATAAGAAAACCACCACTACCCCAAAATGGACAAAGAGCTATCTATCTTCCTGTGCCTCAGGATAAAAGACTCACTTCCCTCTGAAAATGTAAGCTTCCTGAGGATATAAGTTTTTACTCTGGTTAACTGGGGTACTTAGCACCTGGAGCACTACACACATCGTAGGAGTTCAGCAAATATTTATTGAGTGAAATGAAACCTATAAATTCAGTCGCTGTTGCACAGAGATGTGGAGTCTGAATTTGCATTACCTGCATGGAGAAGAAATGCCGACCTGAGACTATGCCAATAAATATGACCTTGAATTGATCAAATCAGGAAGTGTAGGAGAATCAAAGGTATAACTCCTCTTGTTTCCTTCCATAGAACACATCTTATTAAAAATGACCACCATAAAAACTAGACAAAGAATTTGATAATATAGGAGATGGTATGGTTTGAGCCAGAAGGGCTAATAGAGGTTTTCCTTTGGGGAAAATGGTTGGGTTTATGTTGTATAAGTTGGTTTAAATGCTGATAAGTAAGACCCAATGGACTGTGGAAGGTAAAGATACAATAGAGCTGAGATTGGATGAGGAAGTGTAGTCACTGAAAATAATGTGGGCAGGGAAGTTATGTTATATAGGCACAGGCACAATCTGTGATGGAAGGGAAGAGAGAAAAAATGAGTAATTAGTACCTGATTGTGTCAGAAGTTGAGCAAGGTCTTGCTTTATGGCTTCTGTTTCCTGTGTTGGGAAGATGTAAGGTTATCTTCCATAGTTGGTGGAGGAGAGGACTTTAGAACTACTTATTCCCAAATGCCCATCAATTATAGACTAGATAAAGAAAATGTGGCACATATACACTATGAAGTAACTATGCAGCCATTAAAAGGATGAGTTCACATCCTTTGTAAGGACATGGATGAAGCTGGAAACCATCATTCCCACCAAACTAACACGGGAACAGAAAACCAAACACCTCACGTTCTCACTCATAAGTGGGAGTGAACAATGAGAACACATGGAGACAGGGAGGGGAACATCACCCACCGGGGCCTGTCGAGGAGTGGGGAGCTAGAGGAGGGATAGCATTAGGAGAAATACCTAATGTAGATGATGGGTTGATAGGTGCAGCAAACCACCATGGCACGTGTATACCTATGTAACAAACCTGCACATTCTGCACATGTATCCCAGAACTTAAAGTATAATTAAAAAAAGAAAAAAGTAAATAAATATCAACAGAAAAGGAAAACGTAAAAAAAAGAAATATTGATACTTATTATAATTAACATTCATGTATGAATGGCACTTTCTAGTCATGGGGTATATGGTAAAATCTCCATTTTATGAATGAAGAAATTTAAGCTCTTAGAAATTCTGGAATTTGACCAAGCCAAATAAATAGTGAAGATAGGACGGTAGTGCTTGCTCCTACCAACAAACTCATTCATCTTGTTAGCATTCACTTTGGAGAAGAGCAATCGCTTGAAATAATCGCTGTAGAATGTGAGGAAAACAGCCTCATGGGAAACACAGTATGTTGGGGTGAAGCATTGAGGCACCAATCAGTGAAGGTGGACAGATTTGTGGTCACTCCAATCTATGTGATTCTAAATTCCCCACCCTCAGCCCAACTCCTGCCTTGGGCTGCTCAGGTAGACAGGTCTGACTGTGTTACTCACTGTTAAGATATAGGATGAAAACTGAAGTGAAAAGGCAATGAGCAAGTGAGGTTGTGGTGAGGGTATTGATTGTATTGCACTGCTAAGACCAATGGGTCTACCCCTAACATTGCAAAACAATGGTACATGACAAAGGTACAAGTGGATCCTCAAAAACCATGTTATAGGTAATACTTATGAACAAAGCTAACAATTTACTCAATAAAATATGCTCTATCATTCTACCTTTTAAAATATGTTGTTAAAATGACAATATTGAAATACACATACAAATTTACTCACTGTGGTGTGAATATTTGCATCCTCCCAAAACTCATATTAAAATTCCAACCCCCAAGTGTTAATATTAAAAGATGAGGCCTTTGGTAGGTGATTAAGTTGAGAGCAGAGCTGTCATGATGTGATTAGTGTCCTTATAAAAAGACCCCGGAGACCTCGCTCTCTTCTACTACGTGAGGACAGAGCTAAGGCATCATCTATGCTGACACTGAATTGGCCATCTCTTAATCCTGGACTTTCCAGTCTCAGAACACTGAGAAATACCATTGTTTATAAGTTACCCAGTTTATGATATTTTGCTCTAGAAGCCAGAATAGATTAAGACTCTATATTTTTATATAAGAGAAAGTCACCAAAATATTAAAACTACCAAAATAGTATTAAACTGATATTTAATATTAAAACTATTACAATTAAATTATTATTGACCATGCCTGATTATTCTATTAATAGATTGGAAATGGTTGGATGGATAGTAATATTACGACAAAATCATTAATTCTGTTTTATAGTTAAAATGTTCACATCAATATATGAAGTCACAGTTGACACAAATTCATATTAATAATTTAAAAGACTGAAAATAAAATGTAATTGTTTTTCAGTACACAAATTGTATATATTTTCCACAAACATCTAATGTAACAAAAATAAAAAATTTGGCCGGGCGCCATGGCTCATGTCTGTAATCCCAGCACTTTGGAAGGCCGAGGCGAGCAAAGCACTTGCGGTCAGGAGTTTGAGACCAGCCTGGCCTACATGGTGAAACTCTGTCTCTACTAAAATACAAAAATTAGCCAGGCATGGTGGTGTGCCCCTATATTCCCAGCTACTAAGGAGGCTGAGGCAGGAGAATCGCTTGAACCCGGGATGGGTAGGTTGTAGTGAGCCGAGATCGCACCACTACACTCCAGCCTCAGAGACAGAGTGAGACTCTGTCTCAAAAAAAAATTATAAAAATAAAATAAAAAATAAATAAGTTAAAATTATTTGTCATTTTTCTCACATATTTATATATATATATAATTAGAAAGCCATATAAACCTAATTATTGAACATAAATTTCTATGTCAAATTTTCTAAATAGTGCCAAATTTTATTTAAGTTTAATGAAAATGTGATTAACTCAATAAACATTTTTAATAAGAAAACTATTCCCAGTTCTAGCGTTCTATATCCATTTGTTTGCCTATGTAAAGAATTATTAGCATGCTATGAACAGTTTGTTAGTTGAGGGTATTTTAGATGATACAAACTTAAGATTTAAGTGTACTTTGCAAAATACCCTTCAGCCACCCTATGCAAATTGCAATAACTTGCTAATTTATGAGTGCCTCTATGCAAACCCAGAAGCCTTCTCATTGCACTTATTCTAAATTCAACTTCTTTACTTTGGTCTGGTCTTTGCTTGTTTCTCCAGCCTCATGTCTTGTCACTCCCCGCTTCACTCCCAACCCTCTACTCTCATCTCTTCTTGCTCATGTGACTTTCTTGCCCACTATTCTTTCATCAATTTCAGCACAACTATCCAAGATAAAAAGTAAGTTCATGGATTCTTCAGGTAGTCATTGAGCCCAGAAGGTAGCAGGAATTATGAGTGCACAGATGAAAGTCAGCTCCAGAGTGGAGAGTCTTGCACCCTGGTAGGGAAGCAGACATTGAAAGCTAGTGGAATGAGTGAGTCTCAGATCTTCATGCATTGTACTGGGGAGTGGGTTACTTGGGTTAACCTTATTTGGGTTAATTCTGGGAAAATTTCCTTAAGGGAGTATCCCTGAGTGGGTCATGAATGAGCCAGTTGGGATTTTGCAATAAAGGAAAGAAAGTGCAGCTGCGAGGTGGGTATGTGTGTTAGGGCTTGGTGTGCAGGAAGTAGTAAGGCAGCCTTATTTGTGGTTGAACTTCTTAAATATTTCTGCTGAAATCTCTAATGGCAGTGGGGACAGTGCAGGGACTGATTATATAGCTTAAGAGGCCTTTTTGCCTAAGGGATTTCCCTTTACAGTTTTATCTTTTAGCTCATAAATTCATGTAAAAGTTCATTCTAGTTCTCAAAATCCTTGACATTGTTTTATATAAAAGGATAGTTCTTGATAAGTTTACATTTAATTGCCTAGAATTCATTCTCTCCAAAGTTTTGAAAATATCAATGCTCCAGTACAATAAGCCATGTTTATCCTGAGGCTGCTGGCTACCTCATTGCACCCTTGGCTCATAGGCCCCAGCTGGGTAATGATGTGTGCAGTACTATCTGTTCCCTCTCTCCATCAGCCCCCAAACTTTAGCAACATATGCCAGTTAAGATAATTGTATGTGGATCAATTGGGCGTAAGTGCAACAGAGTCAATTTGATAAATGGCTGATTTAGCAAGACCTGATTCTGTGTATTATTCAGACTGAATTAACATTTTTCTTTCTTTGGGGAAGTAAAGGAATGTTAGCTACTTGATTTCCTTATTTTTCTGAAACAAATAGATATTGCAGCCCATCTGCAAATATGTTGCTGTCCTTCTAACTAGACCCCACGTTTGAGAGTGAAATGTGCCCCCAGAGAGAAGAAAATGCTCCTTCCTCTCTCACTGCCAGTTGAAAAGGGGCAGTCTAAGCTTTTGTTGATGGTGGCAGGTGCACTCACCTCCACCAGAGGCAAAACTTAGGACAGCAAGGACAAATGGTCTTGATTCCAGAGGCATAGAACACTTAGTGACTGTATTTAGCAATGTATGAGAAGTTGGGTTTGAAAATCCTGAGATACATGCTCCTTAGTCCAAAACAAACAAAAAATATTAGGTATATCAGAGTACTTAGCAGACAGTTGTCACAGCAGTATTTTGATTTAAAGATTAGGAAAATTACTTGTTAGTGTCCATTCAAGTGATAAAACAAAGAGAAATGAGATGCTTGCATGATTCTTGAGTATCATTTGGACTCTTTCTTCCTGTATACATTTATTATTTTAAAAATCCAACACTTCCAAAACCTTCACTGAGCTTTCACTTTATGCCAAGTACAGTTACGAGGTGTTAAGGAAATAACAATTAATTCCTTCAGATAATGCTTGTGTTTGTAGGTGCCAGGCACTGTCCAGGGGTCATTGTCCAGGTCCTTTCATGTACCTCGATCTAATTTGGGGGGAAAGAAAACCTGTAAGATAACAAACTAACACATTAACAGGTATAATCCCAGTAATGAGAGCAATAAAGATAATTTCAATAAAGTTACGTGATGAGGTGGGACTGGGTAGCCACTGTAGATTACATGGGCAGAGAAATTTCTCTGAAGGGGTGACATTTGAATTGAGATTTGAGTGACAGGAAGGGGTTCACTATGTAGAAGTCAAGCAGAGGTAAGTTATTCCCAAGGTCCTAAGAATGGGCTGGAGTTTGGGAATAGTGAGGAATAGAAAGAAAGCTCTCTTGCCAGAGTGCTGTGGGGCAGAGGGAGTGATGTCGCCAGGGGATAGAGACGTGACAGGCCTGGACACACAGATCTTTGATAAGCCAGCCTTTGACATTTACCTAAATCTGAGAGGTAACCTTTGGAAGATTTTAAGCAGAAAAGTGATAGGGTCAGATTTGCATTTTAAAAGATTGCTGCATGAAAAATGGAATATGGAATAAAGGAGGGATGGAGGAGGCAAGTCAGGATAATGGTTACATGAGAAGTGGCTACAGGTATGGGGGAATATGGAAGAATCGAGGATACGTGTTGGAAGTAGTGTCAACTATACCCCCTCATGAATGAAATGGGGAGGCAGGGGGTAAGGAAAACTGAGATCAAGGCTAGATCTCATTCTTGCTTAAGTGAAGTACTACAGGGTTTTTTTCCTATCCGATGTCTGACCCTGCACACCCACAAATGTGTTTTCGCCAAAGCCTCTCCCATCTCGTTCTCCAGGAAAACAAAAAGTATAGTTGCTCTGGCTGGACACCCCGATGAGCCTGATTGCTCTCTCCCCTGCACACCATGTACCTACTTCGGCAACACATTTAGTCAGCTTTGCATTCCAAATGTGTCAATCATCCGTCTGCTCCTCACATGTCAGATGCTAATTACATGGTCCAAACCAGTCTCCTGCGGCACCTGGACCATTTCTACAGCTTCCTAGGATACCTTGCCCTCCATTCCTGCTTCCACCCAACATTGTCAATCTGAGAAGCAACATTACCTTCCTAAAATGTAAATCAAAACTGACAAGTCACTGTCAGTTCAATTAATTTCACATTACAGCTTCTACAGAAGCCAGCACTCTTTGCATGGTCCATGCAACCTCACCTGTCTACCTTTCTGATTGTTTGAAAGCATCCCACTACCTGTTATGACCTGCCAGCTGTCGGTTTCCTTTCTGTCTTAAATCATGCCCAGCTCCATCCTGCCTAAACGTTCTTGTTCTTGCCGTTCCTTCCAATGAACTTCTCTTCCTCCATATATGCACAGTTCTGCCTTCCCTCATCAATCATATTGCAACTCAAATGTCCCACTCACAGATCGGTCTTGCCGGAGTGCCCCAGCTGAAGCATTTCCCTTGCCACTGCATGATTTGGTTGCAGAAGTGAGTATAACTCTTGGTCCTGCTATTCCTTGCTGCTCTGTCATGGAGCTGGCCTTGAGTACTTTCCTCTATCACTTTTCCTTGAAGAATCCTCTATATAGTATTCTAATACATAGATGTTAGGTCTTAAGTGATTATAAGAGATTTAATCACAATAATCTATGATAGCTCTAACGCACAGGTATGGTGAGATACCTTGTCTCTTCTTGATTAATAACCCAGGAAGAGAAGTCAAGTAGCTCATAGCCCCCGAATTAAAGGCCTGGCCCCTAACTGGCAAGACATGGCTTTCTGCTGTTCTTTAGCCTGGGACTGATTAACTGAGTGCTTTAATGTAGTAGGTTTTGTCCCTCCCTCTGTGGACATTGCTGTTCTTTCTTTTTTCCTGGTAATTTGACTATCTTGTGTGTTGCGCATGAGTGAAATGATTGAGGTTCTACAGGCAGAGAAAATCCACTTCTGGACCACTGGGTAAAGACCCCAGGGAGACGTGACCTTTACCAAGTTTTTCCAGGGGAACATACAAGGTGGTGGGAGAAATTAAATTCTGGGCCAGGTGCAGTGGCTCGCGCCCATAATCCCAGCACTTTGGGAGGCTGAGGCAGGCAGATCACGAGGTCAGGAGTTTGAGACCAGCCTGACCAACATAGTGAAACCCTGTCTCTACTAAAAATACAAAAATTAGCCGGGCATGGTGGCATGCCTGTAATCCCAGCTACTCAGGAGGTTGAGGTAGGAGAATTGCTTGAACCCAGGAGGCAGAGGTTGCAGTAAGCTGAGATAGTGCCACCGCACTCCAGCCTGGGTGAATGAGCGAGACTCCATCTCAAAAAAAAAAAAAAAAAAAAATTAAACTCTGGGGTCAGACACATCCTGATTTGAATCCTTCCTTCTGTTGGCTCTTAGCTGAATGATGTGGTGTAACTCCTTTAGTCTCTCAAAATCTCAGTTTCCTCCATGGTCATGGGCTCATTTTTTAGGACTACACTGAAGGTCAAATGAGGAATCACGCTCAGAGTGTCTTTCGCTTCTGAACACAGGGAAACTTGTGGGGCGAACCCATCTTCTGGTTACTCCAGGTCATGACTTGCCCAAGGCTTGCCACTTCTTCTCACCTCTCAGGTACAGCTATCATAACTGCAGCACAAAGTTCCAGCATTCCTCTCTGTGGAAGGCAAGCCCCTGACTTTCATCAGGAGGTGTGTGCAAACACCATGGCACTGTCAGTTCCGACTTTGCATCTTAGCCCTTCTGTGATCTATGGGAGAATCATGGTGGAGCCTTATCTTTTGTCATATGAGCCTGGGAGCCATGTCTGACTGTTACACAGTTGCCTTTTTAAATAGTCATTGTGGGCTTGCAGGGGTGGCTCAAGCCTGTAATCCCAGCACTTTGGGAGGCCAAGGGGGGAGTGGATCACTTGAGGTCAGGAGTTTGAGATGAGCCTGACCAACAGGGTGAAACCCCGTCTCTACTAAAAATACAAAAATTAGCCAGGTATGGTGTGTGCCTGTAGTCCCAGCTACCAGGAAGCTGAGGCAGAAGAATCTCTTGAACCAGGAGGCAGAGGTTGCAGTGAGCCGAGATCATCACTCTGCTGCACTCCAGCCTGGGTGACAAAGCAAGACTGTTAAAAAAAAAAAAAAAAAAGTAATTGTGCAGATTCATCTGCAATGAATGCATTGATGCTTCTGTTACCTTCTGTTTGAGGAGCACTATCCTGGGTGACTAGCGCCTTTGCAGCCTGTGTGATTCTCTGCAGGTGGAAGTGTGAGGGCATTACTCCTCTGAAAGGATTCAGCCTGTGCCTGGCCTGTTCCTTCCAGAGAAGCCCCAGAACTGGGGAGTGCAACAGGTTCGTGGGTCCTCGTTTCTTCCATGCACATGCCCAGCCTGCTGGCCCTGTCAGCCGAGTGCCCTTAGGCACAGTTTGTCCTAGGTGCTGTCCGCATCCAGGCTGAGTTCCTGAGAATCCTTATTCCAATCAGAGTGTGATAGTTGCTTTTAAAAACAAGAATAAAGTAGAATTTTAGCAGAATCCTTTAAGGTATTCTTTTCAGGAGTGGCAGGAACGGCAGTTTGCCGACTGATTATTTTGATTATTTGAATGTTTTAAATAGGTTTTCATCACATATGATTTATTTTTCATGCTGGCATGAAAAATCTGTTTACTCAACTTCTGCAAATTAGCCTAGATCACATATCAGTTCCATAAAAAAAAAAAATCATTCACTTCAGTATCAGTCACAACAATGACTAATTAACGGCCTATTAGTTCTCTCAACAGAAGTTGTGAAATTATGAGTCCTAGGAGGCTCACCAAGCAGTTGTGGTTTGTGGCAATATTCCTTTGTCTTTTTTCTCTTTCTTTCTAAGTTTTCAAGCTAATGGTAGCTCAGGGCATCATCTGCTGAAATAGAAAAGCACAGGGCATCCTTTGGGGAGGTCTGTGGGCAGACTGGGTCTCTCCAGGGGACACTGGGGAAGGTGGGAATGGCGACGTGGGACCCACCAGCTCTTGAACAAATGCTCTGTGTCATAGAGTGATTGAAGTGGGAACCAATGATAAATTGGGGAGAGGAACTCACGCTTCACAGCCCCCTGATTTTAATGTTCCGTGTGGAGTCACTGCAGCACGCTGCATTTCCAAATTAAACAAAAGGAGAACCTCTCACACACAAGCAAATGCAACACATTCTCTGGAATGAGGTCTGTTATCCAGAAGGTTTGCGAGCAACATCCCCAACACAGGAGAACCTCACTTTGAGGAAGAAGCAATTTACCTCAAAGCCACTGTCACAGGCTTTCCTTTCCTCCCATCTAACATTGACATTAACAAACTGAACGGATTTAAGTGACATTATTATATTTTTATTAAGTGAACATATTTTCTTTCTACTGCTTCACAGACCAGATTATTACAACAAAAAAATGGTAGTAATGGGTAATAGGGAAGCTCCACTTATTTTTTATTTTATTTTATTTTATTTTTTATTTTTTTTTGAGACGGAGTCTTGCTCTGCCACCCAGGCTGGAGTGCAGTGGCGCGATCTCGGCTCACTGCAAGCTCCGCCTCCCAGGTTCACGCCATTCTTCTGCCTCAGCCTCTCCGAGTAGCTGGGACTACAGGCGCCCACCACCACGCCTGGCTAATTTTTTTGTATTTTTAGTAGAGATGGGGTTTCACCGTGGTCTCGATCTCCTGACCTCGTGATCCGCCCGCCTCAGCCTCCCAAAGTGCTGGGATTACAAGTGTGAGCCACTGTGCCCAGCCGGGAAGCTCCACTTATATTTAATATTTCCCAATCACTAGCAACAATGGTAGTTATTTTATAGGAAAATACAATATGGTTGTGGAGAAAAGATTTATAGGTAATACAGAAAAAGGGCTTTTGTTACCTCCATAAAACAATAGCATGGAAGAGATTTAATAATAACAGAGATTCAGTTCTCAAGATCAATAATTTCACTTTCCACTGTTGTACAGGATTGTCATCTGGGGGTTCACAGCTGCAGAGCCCACATTGAGTTACTAACAGAACTTTGTTTATAGACCAGAAAAGGTCTTCAAACTCGCAACCTAACTTACAACAACCTCTTCTAGTAACAATTTACTCAAATTTGTCCAAAATAATATAATATGCCTAGAAGGAGAATGACTTTCAATTCAGTACAATGTGCAGAAGTAAAACTCTAGCTCAACTCCATGACATGCTAATGTGTCACCTCCTGCTGCTTCCAATCTACCTGTTGTCCCCCAGGAGAAATAAGGAGCGGCCGCTGTCTGGATGACGCCATTTACACTTAGGGGGATAAGAACTCAAACTTTTCATTGCCTTCCTCCTCCTCAAAATCCTACTGATCCCCAGCCCCAGAACCTGCCAAAGTCCTCACGGTCCATCTCCCTCTAGGACAATCACAGAGAGACAGACTCTCAGGAAAAACATCTGTGAGATGTTCACAGTCTATAATAGTGCTTTGCTTTCTTTATTTCAAATGGACAGCTACAACGGTGGATGTAAAATCTGATTTGAATGATAGAAATTAGCATTCCCAAACCCTATTTGTAAATACTGTATTTAGCAGAGGAGTGAGTTCTTATTGCTTTCTAAGAATGTTATGGAATGTATATGGCATTGAAATGCGCATCAGGATCAATTTAAACAGAGCTCAGGATAGCTGAGACTTGTGTGACAAGCAGCACATTGTTGAGAAGATGAACCCCTGAGACACACAGACCTAGGTTCAAATCTGAGTCCTGCCCATTAGTTAGTTAAATGACCATCATAGAATAATTTTATTCCTCTATAAAAATATAAAAAATGATACACAGTATTGAAACTTCAAAATTGTTGGAGGGTTGAAAGATAACAATATATGTGAGACATTTTGCAAAGCATCAAGTAAATACTAAGACTTATCAATGCCAATGTCTTCATAGTTAACAGTGATTCTAGGAAGTAAAGACTAATACCAGGTGTTGAGGATCAGATAAACACAATACAGTTCTACAAACTCCAGGGATGATATTTCAACTTAATAAGTGACTTCTTTCCTTATAAAGCTAATTTCATGACTACTTGGAAATTGAAATTCTTTTCAATCCAAGATGAATATGATGTAGTCTTCTCTCAAAATGAATAAGATATCCTGTGTAAGTCAAGATCCTTCTAAAGCAGGCTTGGAAAGGCACTCTGTTAAAATGTTGAATTTCCAGGAAGTAAAAATAATTTCTTTTCTGTTTGTTTGTTTGTTTTTTGAGATGGAGTCTCACTCTGTCACCCAGGCTGGAGTGCAGTGGCCTGATCTCGTCTCACTGCAGGCTCTGCCTCTTGGGTTCAAGTGATTCCCCTGCCTCAGTCTCCTGCATAGCTGGGACTACAGTCATGTGCCACCACACCCGGCTAGTTTTTGTATTTTTGGTAGAGAAGGGGTTTCACCATGTTGGCCAGGCTAGTCTTGAGCTCCTGACCTCAGATGATCCATCCACCACGGCCTCCCAAAGTGCTGGGATTACAGGCATGAGCCACTGCACCAGAACAATGTCTTTAAATCAACATGATTAAAAATGAAAGTAATTTTAGAATTGAGCTTTCTTTGTTGTTGTTTTTACTAACAAACAGAAAAATTTACTTTTATGGGGTATATTTCGGAATTTAGATAATTGTGTAAAGTTGTGTAACCATCACCAAACTTTGTACTGGCTTAATCCTCAAAAGTAAACCCCAGATAAAGGGCATATAAGACATTTTATTAAATAATTATCTTCTTCTCAGTATAAATACATTTATTATGATCTATCCAGAAGAAAAGGAAACAAATATGATTACTGATGATTCGTGAAAGGAGATGTGATAGGAAAACAGACACATTGCTGGCAGGCTGGGAACTGCAAATCCTTACAGCATTTTCAGTGACTGCACTTGCTTTCATATGGAATGTGCAGAGAAACCTATCTCCATATTGAGCCTCGTATCCCACAAATACCCAACAGCCTTGCCCTCCGGCCACAGAACTTAAAAATTATGTAAGGATCGCTTCTCGGCCTTTTGGCTAAGATCAAGTGTAGTAAAAATTATGTAAGGAGGCTGCTGGGAGCTCATTTAGCCAATGCCAGAGGTACAGGTTCCATCTCTTCATATGGTCATGAAGCCTCTGCTGGAAGGGCTAGGGACACATTTCCTTGAAGAAGTAGTCAATTCAGTGTCAGTCAACTCAAAATGCCTGAAAACTTTACCTGAAAATTGCCTTCCTGAAAATCCTTGCAGTTGTTTCCAGGCCTTTCTTTGGGATTGTAGAGTATGAATGCATTGAATTTTCATAAACTGAATTCCACAGCTATATTTCCCTTTCTGAATTTCTAGGTTAATTTTTTATATTAAACGATTTAAAGCTTACATTTTTCATTTGCCACAGGGAAATATGAAGAGACCTAGATGACACCTGCACACCCTGTAGGCTGATTGAAGAAGAGAAATCCCTAGCTTAGGGAGCCTGGGTCTTTTATAATAGGCCGTAAGCCTGCCTGCTCTTTGCTTGAAAGGAAACATAGTAAGCACGTCTGCCTCTGTCACTGTCTTCCAAAACTTTTCACTATAGAAATATTCTGGAAAGGACAGCCTAGAATAAAGCCAATTATTATCTCTGTTCACAAGACTTTCAGAAACTCAAGAAACACATAGACGATTGGCTTTCAAAGTTTGGTTTATTTCAAATGCTGAAATGGATTTCCAGCTAATCAGCAGACATGTTTACTCACTTCACCTCCAGGCAGGTTTATTCTACTTTAGTCATATGTTCTTTCCTCTGTTTACACAAATGAATGCAGAGAGTGATAATCCAAAATATTTTCCTTTTCATTAAATGTATAAAGATTGATACTCTTCCCAACTCCAGATAGATTTTATTTATTATTATTTTATAATATTTGAGTATTAACAAGAGAAATTCAGGAGAACAGGCAAACCAGGGACAGTTATGTTGAACACCCAGAAATAAGAAAGTTGCTTATTATTACTGAGTTACATCCAAAAGTTCTAGGAACAAAGGGTGACGTAGATATGCGTTGAGCAGAATTCCCCAAACTCGAAGAAGGGAACTTTTTTAAAGTTAAGACAAAATGGCAAGCATGTGTAGTACCAATTTGTAAAAGACTATCTGAAGAATCTAAAGACTTATTCAGTGTAAACATCCTCCAAAAATGTTTTAAATAAAATTCTATCATCTTAACTAGTAATTACTGTCACCAATGGCTGAGAAGCCCAAACAGAAGGGCACCAACAGAGGGTCCACATGTGTGGGTCCCTTTGGGGTGGCCTCACCATCACAGATCTGATTGCGTGCACTGCTTCAGTGACACAACCACACCGTAAAAGTTAAAGAATTTTTAGTACTTACAGACCCTGAAGGCTACATAGAATGCAAGGAGTGCCCCCCCGCAACTCCCACACACACGTACGTCAAGGGGCACAAGCACAGAGAGAAAGTAGGGATCCACTGGGGCAAGGTTTTTATTGGGTGCAGGGTGTAATACAAACAGGTTTCCCTAGGAAAGCTTTAAGTGGTAGATTAAAAGCTAGCAGGTACTAGTTCTAGGAGACCATGCTGTGACTGAGAGGTTGTCACTTAAAGTTGGCAGACAAGTATCTCAATGCCCTCTTTAAAGGCAGTGGTGGGAAAGTGGGGAGCCCAGTCAGCAAGGTGGAAGAGACGCCTCCAAATTTTATCTCTGACCACTGGTTGGAGCCATTTGTGTGGGGTGTAGTATAAAAACTGTCAGCTGTGACTGAGCCTTACTTCTGGCATGAGAAAGTCAAACGTATTTAAAAATGGATACTGAGGCAACACAAAATTGTAAGTATTCACGACAAATACAGATTATCAATTTAAAAGGAAAGGTTGTCCTTTATAGACATAAATAAATAAAGATAAATGAACTAAAAACACAACATGATAAAGAAAGGGCTTATAGAAATTATAATTTTAGAAATTAAAAATTCCGAATTTTGTAGAATTCTTGTTCCTGAGAAGATTCCTTGTTCCCACAGAAATATATAAGCTGTAGCTTTTAGAAGTTCTTGATAAGAATTCAATTTTTTTTTATGGAACATAAAGTAACCCTGACTACATGTGAAACTAGTTTGTGTAAGCTTTAACAGACAGATGACCACTTTAGTGTAAACTGTGATGAAAGGAAGATTGCAAATAGCACATCAAAGTTTCAAATCCCTGTGTCTGAAGCAGGGTTCTGTTATCTTCCAATTCTGATCTACTCATGTCTGCAAAGTTCACATATGAGTTTTTTGTGTTTGCATTTCTTAAAGAAATACTACTCAAAAATGAGAACCAAATAATGAGAGTGAAACCTTTACCTTCCTGGCACCCAGACCCTCTTGTTAGCATCACAGAATTAGTGGATTAAAGCTTTTAGAATTTCAAAAATATCCTTTTATGATAGCAAGTAAGCCCTATTATACGTGAAAAGTTTAAGTTCTCCAAGGCTGTTTTATTTTCAAAATCCCCACTTTATTCCCTTAATTTTCGCTTCACAGCAGCAGTTGGCAAAGGTTCTGATCATTGCTGTTTCCTACAGAGTGGAAATGAGACGTTGCCAAGTTCCACACAACAAGGGCGGGCATAGATGTTGTTTGAAGTCGAATCTCCATGAGGCACCCCATGACCTAGGACCTTTCCACTGTCTCCAGAAGTAGGAACATTTCAGGAGCATCAGGGATGGGGCTACTGAACTGCATTTTCCATTTATCCCTCTTAGCTGTACTCTGAGTTCAAAAGGAGGGAAAACATCTATTTGCCTTTGGGAGTGATGGTTTGTCCCACCCCCCCCACCAGCTTGGTTGTCCTGATGCCCAGAACTCACATGGAATTTCAGACATTGGACATTCTGGTCTACTATCCCTAACTCCTTCACTTTAGACAAAGTAACAGCTTATTTCCTGACTGACAGCTGAAAACCTATTTATGATTTTCTCTCCCACAACTCATCTTCCAAAAGAGCCCTTCATTATGGACAGGGTGGCATTTGCTTTGCGTTCTTTCAATCCCTCGCTCTGCCCATCATCCCACGAGGCCCCCTGGGGCCCAGGATATTGCATGCCATTTTTCTTTGAGGACCTTTAACCTGCACTGTACTGGAAATGTAAATAATTCTCTCTAGGGCATTGAAATATCCCCAGAGCTTCCTTGCAATTTAGGAATTGGAGTGTTATGGAATCTCCCAGCAAAAAGAAAATATTACCCGTGGAATTCGATTTCCAGTTCATGTCTCAGTCCACAGATTCTGCCAATTACTTCACATTTCCTGAGCTTCTATCATGTGACGAAAACTAATAGGCAGGTCTATGATCATTCAGAATTTTTCAAGCATCATTAAGTGCTGGATTTTCTCTCTCTATATATATGAGTTTCCTGACATTTTATTTCAATATAAATGCATAAATAAATAGCTCTCTTGGATCATTCTGGGAAAGAGAATGATACAACAAATCTTCTCCATTTTAAACAAAATAACATTTTACTTGCTTTATATTTATCATTAAAAGTTAATCATATCTTAAAAAAAGGGCAATTATTGAAATGCAGATTTTTCTCATTTTCCCCAAATGACTGGTGGCACAAATGGAATGACTGAATGGCTGGCCGAGTGGCTGCCTCAGGCCCACCATTAATGAAGCTGCACCCTCCCCTCACTCCCGCTGGCCCCCTTCCCTCCATCTCCCCTCACTCCTACTTTGGCAATTTATTTATTCCACAGTATAGGATCCAAAAAAAAAAACCTCCTAGGCTGCCAGTTAGGAAGCAGCCTTTCTTTGAAGGAATATGAAAGTCCAATTCATTACATAGATTACGGCAACTCTTAGTACCCTCCAGGGTGTTTTCGGAGGATTGCAACCTGGCCTCTTGTTTGGATAAAGAATTGCTGGCTTATGTTGTGAGCTTATCTCAACAACTGTGGCATTAATCCTGTCATTGAAGTTAAAGCCATCTCTCTTCCTCTCCTTCCTAGGGAGGGGACAATAACTATACAGAGATAATGGCTTGGCATTATCAGTGAAGAATGACCTGAGTTCAGACATAATCATAACAGGATGGGATGGTGATATTAAGTATATGTGGCACTATCGGTTTTATGATCATCTAGTTTTAAGAAAGTCGAGTGTTACAATTTTGAATTTATAAAAATAATTTAAGACATTATTCATACTATGAAAAACTTTCTGAGAAAGGGAGAAGAAGAGACATTTACCTTACCATACTGACTCTACCAGTGCAATTTAAAAATTTTTTCATTGTGATTATAACCAACTTCCTATGTGTGTGTTCATTTTACACGTATTAATTGTTCTTAGAAAGTCTGTTCTTTAATATCTGTGTATGAAATAAGATGCTCATTTTTCCCCAACAGCCTGACATGTGCTAAACACTCATCTGTTGTTGAGCAACTGAATTGTTATCACCAAGTTTTCATTGAAGTTGCACACTGCATCCTAACTTCCTTCCTAAGATGATACACTGGCCATGTTGTTGCATGTGGCTTTTTATTGAACTAATCCTTGGTCTTTCAGTGCTAAGGTGCATCACCAGTTGTCAGGTTTAAGCTTTTTGGAAAACAGAAAACACAAAATGGAATGTATGAGTTAATAAAACATACCACAGATGATGTTGGGAAATGAATTGTATCAGCTGTCAATTTGTCATGGTCTCCTCTCCAAATATGCCCTTGTAGTCTTACTCTGTGATGTGGCCTGGCCCCCTGAGTATTTCTCCCTCTTCAGCTCACCTCTCCAGGTCACTAAGTACAGGTCTGTAGATCTGCATCCACACTCACCCTCTAGCAAGGCTGTGGCCCCTCCTGGCCTGCAGAGTACTCACTACCAGGCTCAGCCAGGAGTGGACTGTGGGCCAGCTCTGACTAGGGGCTATCCAGCCACTTTCATCACTTTCATGGCATCCAGTGAGCTGAAACCATCCCCTCTCCAACAGAGTCTCAGCCTCAGAGGAACTTGGTGGGGGTGTGCCCTTCAGACCAGGATTGCTCCCTTCTTGGTACGCCTAGGTATCCTTTCCAGTTCTTTTTCACCTCCTTTCTTTTGTTTGTTTGCTTTAGAGACAGAGTCTAACTCTGTTGCCCATGGTGGAGTGCAGGGATGTGATCATAGCTCACCTGCAGCCTCAAACTGCTCAAGTGATCCTCCTGCCTCAGTCTCCCAAGTAGTGAGCAGCTGGGACTACAGGCATAGAAGCATGTACCATGACTATGCCGCTAATCTAATAAAGTTTTTTTCTTTTTTGATACAGGCTCATATTGCTAAGGCTGAACCCCTGGCCTCTAGCCATCCTTCTGCCTCAGCATTCCAGGGCAGGGCAGCAGGGATTACAGGTGCTAGTTGCTGAACCTGGCTTCATCTCCTCTTAATAATCTCTCTATAGATAGATAGATGACAGATAGATAGATAGATAGAAATTATCAATGTGGTAGATAATTGTATAGATAGATAATTTATATAGATAAGTGTATAGATAGATAATTTATAGATATAAAAATATATAATTATATCTATATAAGTATATATAGATATAATTTGTATCTATCCATAGATATAGATATAATTTATATCTCATTTATCTAAATGCACACATATGTATGTGTATGTGTGTGTGTGTATGAATATATATATATTATATATATTCATACACACACACATATATTGCCCTCCTTGTTCAAATTACTGAGTGGTTTCTGTCTCCCATATCCTAAATGACACAAAAACACTCACATACTTAGCTCCCTGATGTGATTTGGCTGTGACCTCAACCCAAATCTCATCTTGAATTGTAGTTCCTATAAACCCACAAGTCATGGGAGGCAGCAAGTGGAGATAATTGAATCATGGGAGTGGTTTCCCTCATCCTGTTCTCATGATAGTGAGTTCTCACAAGATCTGATGGTTTTATAAGGAACTTCCCCTTTTGCTGGGCACTCATTTTTCTTCCCCCTTCCACCATGTGAGGATGGACGTGTTTGCTTCCCTCTCCCCAAAGATTGTAAGTTTTCTGAACCCTCCTCAGCCATGCTGAACTGTGAGTAAACTAAACCTCTTTCCTTTATCAATTAGCCAGTCTTGAGTCTCTATTAGCAGTGTGAGAACGGACTGATATACACTTTTATTGCCCTTTCAAATACACCTGTCAAAGAATGCTTATTTATATTTACCAAGAGGAGTAGAATGTCTAAATTTAGGAAAAACCTGTTGCATATTTGTTATTTAGATAGGGTTGAGGGTTGATGCTAAAGTGGTACAAATTTCAAACATCGTAACTCATCAGGTATCTAGGCCCTGTAGAAGTCTGAGACTGCACAATTGAACTGTGATAAATAAACCTCAAAGAAAAATAAACAAAAAATACAAAAAGCAAACTTTGCTATAGGACTTTTCCTTAAGACTAGTGTTGGTGGAAGTGTAAATTAGTTCAACCATTGTGGAAGACAGTGCGGTGATTCCTCAAGGATCTAGAACCAGAAATACCATTTGACTCAGCAATCCCATTACTGGGTATATACCCAAAGGATTATAAATTAATCTACCATAAAGACACATGCACACGTATGTTTATTGCAGCACTGTTTACAATAGCAAAGACTTGGAACCAACCAAAATGACCATCAATGATAGACTGGATTAAGAAAATGTGGCACATATATACCATGGAATACTATGCAGCCATAAAAAATAATGAGTTAATGTCCTTTGCAGGGACACGGATGAAGCTAGAAACCATCATTCTCAGCAAACTAACAGAGGAACAGAAAATCAAACACCACGTGTTCTTATTCATAAGTGGGAGTTGAACAATGAGAACACATGGACACAGGGAGGGGAAGATCACACACTGGGGCCTGTCAGGGGGTGGGATACAAGGGAAGGAAGAGCATTAGGAGAAATACCTAATGCCTGCGGGACTTAAAACCTAGATGATGGGTTGAGCAAACCACCATGGCACATGTATACCTATGTAACAAACCTGCACATTCTGCACATATATCCCAGAATTTAAAGTTAAAAAAAAAAGCAGAGGTTTCTTAATTTAAGGTAATGAGACCAAAGAATAGATATTTTTCTAATGAACCTCAATTTTATATAAGATGAAGAGCAGGCACAGGCATGGAGGCTCATGCTTGTAAGCACATTGGGAGGCCGAGGCGGGTGTATTACCTGGGGCTGGGAGTTATAGATCAGCCTGGCCAACATGGTAAAACCCCTTCTCTACTAAAAGTATAAAAACTAGCCAGGCATGGTGGTCCATGCTTGTAATACAAGCTACTTGGGAGGCTGAGACACCCAAATTGCTTGAACCTGGGAGGCGGAGGTTGCAGTGAGCTGAGATTGCGCCACTGCACTCCAGCCTGGGTGACTGAGACCCTGTCTCAATAAAACAAAATAAAACAAAGCAAAACAATAACAAAGGTGAAGAGCATATATTTATCTTAGTTTTTGTAATTTAATATATTTTAATCAATTGCTAATGACATTTTGCATTAATTTAACCTTTGCATGTGCCAGACATGACACATAGATGTATTTCCTCATTTATCTCAGCTGTGCTAAGAGAGAAGAGATATTTTCATTCTTTGCACAGATGGTGAAGCTGAGACTATAGTAATGAAGAAGCTTGACCCAGGTCACACACATGAAAGTGGTGGAGCCAGGCCCAAACCAAGGTCTGTCTGACTCTATGACTATATTAGTCCACTGTCATGCCACTATGAAGAAATACCTGAGACTGGGTAATTTATAAAGAAAAGAGATTTAATTGACTCACAGTTCTGCAAGGCTGGGGGGCCTCAGGAAACTTACAATGATGGTGAAGGCACCTCTTCACAGGGCGTTAGGAGAGAGAATGAGTGCCAGCAGGGGAAATACCAGACATTTATAAATCCCTCAGATCTTGTGAGACTCACTCATTATCATGAGAATAGCATGAGGTAAACCACCCCTGGGCCCTTCCAAATCTCATGTCCTCACATTTAAAAACACAATTATGCCTTTCCAACACCAATCATGCCTTCCTAACAGTACCACAAAGGCGTAACTCATTCCAGCATTAACTCAAAAGTCCAAGCCCAAAGTCTCATCTGAGACAAGGCAAGTCCTTTTCCCTTATGAGCCTGTTAAATCAAAAGCAAATTAATTATGTCCTAGATACAATGGGGATACAGGCATTGAATGGGTGTATTTACCCCTTCAAAATCAGAGAAATTGGTCAAAACAAAGGGACTATAGGCCCCATGCAAGTCCAAAATCCAAAAGGGCAGTCATTAAACCTTGAAGTTCCAAAATAATCTCATTTGACTTTGTGTCTCACATCCAGCTCACATTGATGCAAGAGGTGGGCTCCCAAGACCTTGAGTAGCCCCACCCTTATGGCTTTGCAGATTACAGCCGTACTCCAGGCTGCATTTGCAGGCTGGCATTGAAGTGTCTGCAGCTTTTCCAGGTGCACAGTGCAAGCTGTCAGTGGATCTACGATTCTGGGATCTGGAGGATGACAGCTCTCTTCTCACAGCTCCACTAGGCAATGCCCTAGTGGGGGCCCTGCGTGGAGGTTCTGACCCCACATCTCCCTTCCACACTGCCCTGGCAGAGGTTCTTCATGAGGGTCCCACCCCTGTAGCAAGCATCCAGGCATTTCCATACATCCTCTGAAATCTAGGTGGAGGTTCCAACCTCAGTTCTTTACTTCTGTGTACCCACAGGCCCAACACCATGTGTAAGCCACCAATGCTTGGGGCTTGCACCTTTTGAAGCAATGACCTGAGCTGTACATTTTCCCCTTTTAGCCACAGCTTGGATGCAGGGCAGTAAGTTCTGAGACTGCACAAAGCAGCAAGGCCCTGGGCCCAGCCCATGAAACCATTTTTACCTCCTATGCCTCTTTGCCTATGCTGGGAGGGTGCATTAGTCTGTTCACATGCTCCTGATAATGACTTACCTAAGACTGGGTAATTTATACAGAAAAATAGGTTTAATGGACTCATAGTTCTATGTGGCTGGAGAGGCTTCACAATCATGGTGGGAAGGCAAGGAGGAGCAAGTCATGTCTTATGTGGATAGTAGCAGGCAAAGACAGAGAGCCAAGTGAAAGGGATTTCCCCTTATAAAACCATCAGATCTCATGAGACTTATTCACTACCATAAGAACAGTATGGAGGAACCACTCCAATGATTTAATTATCTCCCACCAGCTCCCTCCGACAACATGTGGGAATTATGGGAGCTAAAGTTCAAGGTGAGATTTGACTGGGGGACAGAGTCAAACCATATCATTTTACCCCAGCCCCTCCCAAATCTCATATACCTCACATTTTAAAATCAATCATGTCTTGCCAACAGTGCCCCAAATTCTTAACTCATTCCAGCATTAACTCAAAAAGCCCATTGTCCAAAGTCTCATCTGAGACAAGGCAAGAGCCTTCTGTTTATGAGCCTGTAAAATCAAAAGTAAGTTAGTTACTTCCTAGAAACAATGCGGGTGTATGCATTGGGTAAATACACCCATCTAAGTGGGAGAAATTGGCCTAAATGAAGGGACAGAAGTCCCATGCAAGTCTCAAATCCAGTGGGGCAGTAAAATCTTAAAGCTCCAAAATGATCTCTTTTGAATCCATGTCTCACATCCAGGTCATGCTGATACAAGAAGTAGGCTCCCATGATCTTGGACAGCTCCACCTCTGTGGCTTTGCAGGGTACAGCCTTTCTCCCAGCCTCTTTCATGGGCTGGTGTTGAGTGCCTGCAGCTTTTCCAGGTGCACAATGCAAGCTGATGGCAGATCTCCCATTCTCGGGTCTGGAGGATGGTGGCCCTTTTCTCACAGCTCCACTAGGCAGTGCCCCAGTAGGGGTTCTCTGTGGGGTCTCCAACCCCACATTTTCCTTTCATGCTACTCTAGCAGAGGTACCCCATGAGTTCCCCACCCCTGCAGCAAACTTCTGCCTGGATATCTAGGCGGTTCCGTACATCTTCTGAAATTGAGGCGGAGGTTCCCAAACCACAGTTCCTGACTTCTGTGTACCCACAGGCTCAAAACCACGTGGAAACTGTCGAGGTTTGGGGCTTGCACCTTCTGAAGCTATGGCCCAAACTTTACCATGGCTCCTTTTAGCATGTCTAGAGCAGCTGGGATGCAGTGCACCAAGTCCCTAGGCTGCACACAACAAGGGGGCCCTAGGCCTGGCCAGGAAACCATTGTTTTCTCCTAAGCCTCTGGGCCTGTGATGGGAGGGGCTGTGGCAAAGTTCTCTGACATGCCCTAGAGGCATTTTCCCCATTGCCTTGGCAATTAACATTTGGCTCCTGGTTACTTATGCAAATTTCTGCAACAAGCTTGAATTTCTCCTCAGAAAATGGGTTTTTCTATTCTATCACATCATCAGGTTGCAAATTTTGTGAACTCTTATTCTTTTTCACTTTGAAAAGTGAATGCCTTTAGCAGCACCCAAGTCACCTCTTGAATGCTTTGCAGCTTAGAAATTTCTTCTGCCAGATACCCTAAATCATCTATCTCAAGCTCAAAGTTCCACAGATCTCTAGGGCAGGGGCAAAATTCTCCCAATCTCTTGTTAAAAACATAGCAAGAGTCACCTTACTCCAGTTCCCAACAAGTTCTTCGTATCCATCTGAGACCACCTCGGCCTGGATTTCATTGTCCATATCATTATCAGCATTTTGGTCAAAGCCATTTGACAAGTCTCTAGGAAGTTTCAAACTTCTCCACATTTTCCTGTCTTCTTCTGAGTCCTCAAAACTATTCCAATCTCTGCCTGTTACCCAGTTCCAAAGTCGCTTTCACTTTTTCATGTATCTTTAGAGCAGCATCCCACTCCTGGTACCA
Organism: Hylobates moloch; assembly: GCF_009828535.3. Lineage (NCBI taxonomy): Eukaryota > Metazoa > Chordata > Mammalia > Primates > Hylobatidae > Hylobates > Hylobates moloch. Next base: position 7,768,537 of record NW_026652292.1, on the reverse strand, counting down.
ATTTACTGTATTAGTTTGTTCTCACACTGCTGATAACTACAAACCTGAGACTGGATAATTTATACAGAAAAAGAGGTTTAATGGACTCACAGTTCCACCTGGCTGGGGAGGCCTCACAAACATGGCAGAAGGCAAGGAGGAGCAAGTCATGTAGTACTTACATGGATGGTGGCAGGCAAAGACAGAGTGAGAGCCAAGTGAAAGGGGTTTCCCCTTATAAAACCATCAGAACTCATGAGACTTATTTACTACCATGAGAATAGTATGGGGGAAAATGCCCCCCATGATTTAATTATCTCCCACTGGGTCCCACCCACAACACATGGGAATTATGGGAGCTACAATTTATGATGAGATTTGGGTGGGGTCACAGCCAAACCATATCAGAGAGGCTTCCATGAAGACCTCTGACATGTCCTGGAGGCATGCCTTGATGGTTAACGTTTAACTCTTTGTTACTTACACAAATTTTTGCATCAGGCTTGAATTTCTCCCCAGAAAATGGGTTTCTCCTTTCTGTTGAATTGTCAGGCTGTTGCAGATTTTTCAAAAATGTATGTTCTGCTTCCTCTTGAATGCTTTGTTGCTTAGAAAATTTTTCTGCCAGATACCCTAAGTCATCCATCTCAAGTTCAAAATTCCACAGATCTCTAGGACAGGGGCAAAATGCTGCCAGTCTCTTTGCATAGCAGCAGTGACCTTACTCCAGTTCCCAAAAAGTTCTTATCTCTATCTGAGACCACCTTAGCCTGAACTTCATTGTTGATATCACTATCAGATTTTTGGTCAAAGCCATTCAACAAGTCTGTAGGAAGCTCCAAACTTTTCCACATCTTTCTGTCTTCTGAGCCCTCCAAGTTGTTCCAACCTCTGCGTGTTATCCAGTTCCAAAGTGGCTACCACATTTTGAGGTGTCTTTATAGCAGCACCTCACTGTCTGTGGTACGAGTTTACTGTATTAATCTGTTCTCATGCTGCTATGAAGAAATACCTGAGACTGGGTAATTTATAAAGAAAAGAGGTTTAATTGACTCACAGTTTCTCATGGCTGGGGATGCCTCAGGAAACTTACAATCATGGTGAAGGCACCTCTTCACAGGACTGCAGGAGAGAGTATGAGTGCCAGCAGGGGAAACACCAGATGCTTATAAAACCATAAGATCTCATGGGACTCCCTCATTATCATGAGAACAGCATAGGGGAACCCGCTCCCATGATCCAGTGACCTTCACCTAGTCCCACCCTTGACACATGGAGATTATTGCAATTCCAGGTGAGATTTAGATAGTGACACAGCCAAACCATATCAATAGCCAAGATTTTCCTGATGTTCAGACCCTAATATGGACAATAGGGACTATGTATTTCTCTTTTTTTTTTTTTTTTTTTTTTTTCGGACTCTCGCGCTGGTGTGTACCGTGACAATATCGGCGCTCGGCAAGCGCTCCCCCCCCGGGGCTCCCTCCTCCCGGCGGAGTCTCGCTCTGTCACCCAGGCTGGAGTGCAGTGGCACAATCTCAGCTCACTGCAAGCTCCACCTCCCAGGTTCATGCCATTCTCCTGCCTCAGCCTCTCCGAGTAGCTGGGACTATAGGCGCCCGCCACCACGCCGGCTAATTTTTTGTATTTTTAGTAGAGACGGGGTTTCACCGTGGTCTCGATCTCCTGACCTCGTGATCCGCCCACCTCGGCCTCCCAAAGTGCTGGGATTACAAGCGTGAGCCACCGCGTCCGGCTGGGACTATGTATTTCTTACCCACCAAAGGTGTGTTTTGAGAATCTCAAACCAAACTGGAGTAAAATTATTTTTTTATCTTCCAGGATATAATGAAGGGCAAAGTGCATAATGATATAATTGTTATAGAAAAGGAAAGTAAGAAGAGATACAGGAGGGAAGGGAGAGGAAGAAAGGCAAATGTTGAGCAATGAATTACAGGAAGAAGAAGAGAAAAGAAAGGCAAGAAAGGATTTGAGTAGGTACCTGAGAATATGTTCATTTGGGTAGGAAATTGCTGGTGAACAGAAGGTTGATCTGGGAGCTAAGATGGCTGCAAACTTGTGAATTAAGTTTAGGATGTGTTGAGTTGATGTAACAGTGCCATAGTTGTCTGCAGACGCTGTAAGAAAATATATACTGGGTGGCTTTATCAGCAGGCATTTGTTTCTCAAGGTCTGGGAGGATGGGAATTCCAAGGTCAAGGTGCTAGCAGATTTGATCCTGGTGAGGGCCCACTTCTTGTCCTGCAGATGGCCACCTTCTTGGTGTGTCCTCACATAGGGGAGAGACGAAGCTCTGGTGTCCCTTCCTCTGCTTATAAGGGCATTACTCATATTATAAAAGCCTCATCCCCCTCACTTCATCTAAATTTAATTACCTTCCAAAGGCTTTCTACCTCCAAATGGGATCGTCTTGAGGTTTAGGGCTTCAACATATGAATTTTCAGGGAGACACAAACATTTAATCCATTAAAAGTAACAGGACTTCCCAGAGTCAATCCCTCCATTCCAGTTCAGAATACAAAATCAGGAAAGCTTTTAGCCTGTCTTGGGCTATATACAAGGAAAACGTTGTTTAAAATGTTTGTTTTTCCACACTTTACAACATTGAGAAGTTCTATCACAACCAACCATAAAATAATTCTTTGACTTGACTCCCACTCTTTAAGGGTCTCAGGACCCTAAGTCTGTGCTCCACCCAACAATTTCATTATTGGGCATATGCCCAAAGGAATAGAAACCATTCTTTCATCATGACACATGTATGTGTCTGTTCATTGCAGCACTATTCACAATAGCAAAGACATGGAATCAACCTACATGCCCATCAATGATAGACTGGATTAACAAAATGTGGCATATATGCCATGGAGTATTATGCAGTCATAAAAAAGAATGAGATCATGTCCTTTGCAGGAACATAGATGGAGCTGGGGCCATTATACTTAGAGAACTAATGCAGGAACAGAAAAGCAAAAACTGCATGTTCTCACGTGTAAGTGGGAGCTAAATAATGAGAACACATGGACTCATAGAGGGGAACAACACACACTGGGGTATTTTGGAGGGTGGAAGGTGGGAGAAGAGAGAGAATCAGCAAAAATGACTAATAGGTACTAGGCTTAAAACCTGGATGATGAAATAATTTGTACAACAAACCCCTCTGACACAAGTTTACCTATACAACAAATTAGCACATGTATGCCTAACTTAAAATACAAGTTAAAAAATTTTGAATTACATACTTTCTTAAAATCTACAACAGGAACATTTAAAACATGAACCTTCAGACCCACAGAAGCTCTGGGACATTTTCTGTTGCCTCCGATGACTCTTAAGAGTCCCCACTGCCTAAGGTCCTTTTAGAACGGAGTTTCCTTCATGCTCTGATGGCACCACCTGCTGGAACGAAAATGTCACCTAACACCAAGTGACATGGGCAATCATGCTTGGCACTCTTCTTCCAGAAAATGTTGACATCTAAAATGATTTATGTTTTACCATCACCAAATTTAAGTTCAAAATTCCATGGGGCATATTAAATATAAATACTTAAGAATAAAGCATCTTACTTTAACAAATTAAATTTCATTCTATTGGCTTGGATGCCTTTTTGTTCAAATCAGCATTGTGAACTACGATAAACATCTAACCTGAACAAAGTTTAGTAATGAATAGCTGATGACATTTCCTGTGTGATTTTTATACATTATTTTCTCAAATGCTTTTACACAACATCTAGGAGGATAGACAAGCCATGGCACATGTCTGGTAAGGTTAGCAGTTCAAATCAGTAGATCAGTGAGTGTTATTACTTTTATTATTTCAACAAATTGTTGAATATATTAAACATTATCACAGTGGGTCGATAATGTTCTTTTATGTTGGGGCCTAGGGAAATTTGGGCCATAAATTGAAGATAGAGTGGAGCCAAAACTGAAGGGAAGCTGTTAATTAGACAAAATCAGCTAGACATTGATGATGTCTCAGTCAGAGTTCTCCAGAGAAACAGAACCACTAGGGTGTAGATAGGTAGGTAGATAGATCGATCGATAGATAGAGATAGATTAATAGATTGATCAATAGATTGATATGTAGGTAGATAAGTAGATACATAGATTAATAGATAGGTAGGAAGTAGATAGATGATAGATCGATAGAGATAGATTGATAGATCATTCGATTGATATGTAGGTCGGTAAGTAGATAGATAGATAAATAGATTGATAGGTAGGTAAGTAGATAGAAAGGAAGAGAGTTACTTTGAAGAATAGGCTCACATGATTTTGGAGGCTGAGAAGCCCATTAGTATGCAACCTGCAAGCTGGGGGCTCAGGAAAGTGAGTGGTGTAGTTCAAATCCAAACCCGAAGGCTCAGGACCCAGAAGTGCCAATATCTGAGGGAAAAAGATGGGTGTCCCAGGTGAAGAAGAGACAGTAAATTCGCCTTTTCTCCACCTTTTTGCTCTATTGGATTCTTCCAGGGACTGGATGATGCCTGCTCTTATGAATGACAGGTGAGAGTGGATCTTCCTTACTCAGTCCACTGATGCCAGTGCTCATCTCTTCCAGAGGCACGTTCACAACCCAGAAATAAAGTTTACCAGTTTTCTGGGCATCTTTCAATCCAGGCAACTTGACACATAAATTTCACCGTCACAGCTGATGACTAGAGAGTCACTTACTCTCTCTCTTTCTCACTCGCTGCTGCTTTCTTTCTCTCTTTCACACATACACACACTCAGAAACTCATACACACACTCATACATACACATACTCACACACATACATACACATACTCACACACATACATACACATACTCACACACACACACACTCAGAGCTCTGCACCATCTGAAGCTTAGATGGCAGCCCCTGAGGTGGTCTGTCCATGGGCACCGGGAGAGCTGTCCTGGAGTGCCCTGCAGAAGGGCTCATGCTCATGACACCGGACCTCCAAAGAGGCGACCTGAACAGTTATCCTCACTGCCCACCTCTGCTAGAGCAGGAAGATAAGTTGGAGGATGTTATCTTGTTGTTTATAAACCGTTAATGAGTGAACAGTTCACAGCTCTGTAGTTGGCAGATGGCCGTCAATATTTGTTGTACTCTTTCAGAGCCTCAATTCAAGATCAAGATCACACATTAATATACACATAGCAGGCCAGGCGCGGTGGCTCATGCCTGTAATCCCAGCAATTTGGGAGGCCAAGGTGGGCAGATCACGAGGTCAGGAGATCGAGAACATACTGTCCCTACTAAAAAACAAAAATGACCGGGCATCTGGTGGGCACTGTATCCCATTGATCGGAGGCTGAGGCAGAAACGGCTTAAAGGCGTGAGCCACCACACCCGGCCTGCTCTAGCTTTCTAATGCTTGCATGTTATATCTTTTTGTCTCCTTATACCTTCAACCTAACTATATATTTCTACTGAAAGAGTGCTTCTTATAGAGAGCACAATTGGTTCTTTCTCTTTTAGGTCAGTCTGATAAGCTCTACTTTTTAACTAGAGTGTTTAATCCATTTATATTTAATATAATTATTTACATAGTTGAGTATAGGCCTATCAGTTTTGCTGCTGATTTTCTATTCGTCACCTGAATCTTTTGTTCTTGTCTTCCTCCTTTCTTGTCTTCTTTTGAGTTAAACATTTCTAAAAGAACCTTTTCTCTATTAATTTTTATCAAAACCTCTTTGCATTAGCAAAACCTCTTTGCAGTTGTAATATTTCCTCTAGCAATTTTAATATGAGTCCTTAGCTTATCACAGATATTTTGTCGCTTCCCATCAAAGGTAAGAACATTTGCTTTGTGTTAATTTTATTTTATATATATATATATATATATATGTATACACACACAGACACACACACACACACACACATCAGTGAACCAGAAACCCCTGGTCTGCAACTAATAAATATATAAGATGACAGATTAGTGAATTAGCCTGATTTAATCATTTTATATTGTAAACTTATATAAAGCATTACATTGTACCTCATAAATATGATTATTTGTCAATTAAAAATAAAAATTATAAAAATGAAGCAAATAAAATCACTTTAGCATTTATAATCTTCTGAAAACATTTCCACCAATGCAAATTTTCTATTTTTATGAAGTTTTATTTTCATTTCTCTTATTCTAACATTCTCCCTAACTACCCTTCTTCCCAATTGGCTTTCTTTTCATTCATTTTGAGATTATTTTCTTTCCACGAAAAAACAATTAGCAAAGTCGGAGAGCTTTTGAATCTTACCTCAAGATCCACCAAAGGATTGTGCTTTCTTTCCTGTTGCCTTTCACAGAGCTTGTGATGGAGCCATGCTCTGAGGCTGTTTATGCAGCCTGCCCCACTAATTTCCCTCGCGCAGTCTGTAGTCAAGACCTCTAATTTTAATACAGCAACACAAGTGATGCTCCTCGATGAAACAGCTTCTTCCTTCAACATATGCTGTGTTCCTCTTTGTTGTCGAAGAATGCCTCCTAATTCTTCTTAGTACAAATTTCTCTTCATGTTTTCTGTACAGATAAACTAAATAGTACTATAACGCTCCTCCTAAGTAAACAATGTGCCACTGGATGATATTTCCAAATTGTATTGTGTATTTTCCTGATGTTTCTTATTTGCACATTATGACCAGGTATACTATAGCATCATTGAATGTTTTCATTTCACACTTTGGAGTTTGGACTTCTCAGCAATATTATTTCCTAGTCATTTATTGGAGTTTGATACTGGGATCTGCATACCGACATTTCCTTATATCTACCCACATACTCATCACTATGGAAACAGCTGCCCCAACATGGCGTGATCCACTCCGATGTGTACGAATCCCATGACTCTGGCACTTCTTTGTAGGTGCTCCAGGAGAAACTCCTGGCAAAACAGAAGAAACATCAGCAGCTGGGAAATACACAGTGAATACCCACATTCTTTATGGTTATATTAAGCAGAACATTATTTTAGAGAGAAGATACACTCAGCCTTTTAGACCTATGGGTTCCCTAACCCAGGTCAAAAATAGTGGAAAAAGAAAAATAGATGGTTGCATCTGTACTCAACATGTACAGGCTATTTTCTTGTCATTATTCTCTAGACATGAAAATATAACAACTATTTGCATTGCATTTATATTGTGTTAGATATTATAAGTAATCTAGAAAGGATTTAAAAGATATGAGAAGATGTGTGTAAGTTATATGCAAATATATATATGGGACTAAAGCATCTCTGTATTTTGGTATCCTTGAGATAACAATGTGTGTGTGTGTGTGTGTGTGTGTGTGTGTGTGTGTGTGTGTGTATGTACTCTCTATACCCAAGTGCATTGACCTCTATCTAGCTAAGTGATTCAGGGCGAGTTGATAAGCATCACTGAATCTCTTTCCACATTTGTAAAGTGGGAATAGCAAAACCAACTTACAAGGATTGTTGTGAGAATTTAATATGACAAAAATATTGAAAGTATATATACCAGATAATCATCAACCCAGTAACATTTAGTTCTCAGTTACTTTTCTTTGCCTCCTTCTTCTCCTCCTTCATTATCTTCTCATTTTAAAATGTATTTTCCTCTCTGTTAGGCACCCTGCTGGCCAGTAAAGGATAATAATTCTGACTTCTGGATGTAAACCAGGAAGTTGCATGTTTAACAGGCATCTCTAGAGACACTGATACAATTGATCAGCTCTTTGCATTTTGAGGAGGTGGGGAACACGCTAACAACATCTGCAATGTGGATTATTAAAAGAACATTTTCCCAGCTTTGGCTGTACACTGAAATCTCTAGGGTGTGTTTAAAAATCCTGTTGTCCAAGCACACACGAGAGCAAATAAATTAGAATCTCTCAGTATGGGATCCGGGTAGATATAGTTTTATAAGGAAATCCAACATAATGCAAAGTTCCTAACTATTAATACAATTTTTAAAAAGATATTAGTGATTCTCCAGCAGATTAGAGTTGGGAAAACAACAGATTATATAACAAATAACAAGGAGAATAAACACACAAATACTATGAAAGAGGCTGTTTTTTTTTTGTAATAAACTATAATCTTAGAATAGTTTTAGGCTTAGAAAAAGACTGCAGAGACAATATAGAGGGTTCCTGTACACCCAAGCTCAGTTTCGCATACTGTTAATAATAACTATAAATTACATTGCAGTATGTTACAATTGTTACAACCAATACACAAGAATTAATAGCACATTCTTAACTCAAATTACTTCATGTAATTGTTTCCGTTGTTTTTGGCCTTTCCTTAGTTTTCGTCTTATGTCTTTTTCTCTCCCGGGATCCCATCCAGATACCACATTACATTTAGTCCTCAGGCTCCTCTTGACTGTGATAGCATCTAGGATGTTCTTTTCTTTGTTTGGTTTTGTCTATTTATGTTTTATTTATTTATACTTTCCAACTTTTAGTTCAAGGGATACATGTGCAGGTTTGTTACATGGGTTAATTATGTGTTGTGAGGGTTTGGTGTAGGGATAATTTTGTAACCCAGGTATCAGCATAGTACCTGATAGGTCGTTTTTCAATCCTCACTCCCCTCTCACCCTCCACCGTGAGGCAGGCACTGGTATCTACTCTGCCCTTCTTTGTGTGCATGTGTACTTCTTGTTTAGTTCCCACTTATAAATGAAAACATGTGGTATTTGGTGTGCTATTCCTGTGTTAATTTGCTTAGGATAATGACCTTCAGCCCCAGCCATGTTGCTGCAAAGGACATTGTCCTAAGGAAGGACATGATGTCATTATTTTTTATGGTTGCGTAGTACACCATGGTGTGTGCGTACAATATTTCCTTTATCTACTCCGTGTTTATGGGTATCTAGGTTGATTCCATAACTTTGTTATTGTGAATAGTGCTGTGGTGAACATATGCGTGTATGTGTCTTTATGGTAGAACAATTTATATTCCCATTGATGAGGTTGCTAGGTTGAATGGTAGTTCTGCTGTAAGTTCTTTGAGAAATCTCTAGACAGCTTTCCACAATGTTTGAACTAATTTACATTCCCACCAACAGTGTGTAAATGTTCCCTTTTCTCCACAATCTCATCAGCATCTGTTACTTTTTGACTTTTTAATAATGGCCATTCTGACTGGTGTGAAATAATATCTCAGTCTGGTTTTGATATACATTTCCTTAATGATTAGTGATATTGAATATTTTCTTTTCTGTGCTGTTGACAACCTGACACTCCTTTTGAGAAGTGTTTGTTCTTGTCCTTCGTCAATTTTTAATCGGATTGTTTGTTTTTTTGCTTGTTGATTTGTTTAAGTTCCTTATAGATTCTGTAAGTTATACCTTTGTCAGATGCATAGTTTGCAAATATTGTTTTTCCCATTCTGTTGGGTATATGTTTACTCAGTTGATAGTTTCTTTTGCTATGCAGAAGCTCTTTAGTTTAATTAGGCCCCATCATTAATTTTTGTTTTTGTTGCAATTGGTTTCAGAGCATTCTGTCAAATTACTAACAGCATTTTTTACAGAATTAGAAAAAAGAATTTCAAAAATGTATTTGGAACCATAAAACAGCCTGAATAACCAAAGCAATCATAAGCAAAAGAACAAAGTTGGAGGACTCACACTATCTGATTTCAAAGCATATTACAAGGCTACAGTAACCAAAACAGCATGGGACTGGAACAAAAACAGACACATAGATCAATGTAACAGGTTAGCGAACCCCAGAAATAAGGCTGCACACCTACAACTATCTGACTTGTGACAAAGTCAACAATAATAAGCAATAGGGAAGTGACTCCCTATTAAATAAATCGTGCTGGGATAACTGGCTACTCATCTGCAGAAGATTGAAACTGCACTTCTTCCTTTCACCAAATACAAAAATTACCTAAAGATGGATTACAGACTTAAAGGTAAGACCTACAACTATAAAAACCCTAGAAGGAAATGTAGGAAATACCATTCTGGACCTCGGCCCTGGTAAAGACTTCATGACATTCTTTGTTTTTTGATGACCTTGATACTTGTGGATTACTGGTCAGGTAGTTTGTAAAATATCCTTCAGTTTGGGTTTGCTGAACATTTTTCTCAAGGTTAGACAGGGGTTCTGGACTCTTGTGATAAAGACTAAAGAGGAAACATGCCATACTTATCACATCTTATCAAGGGTACATAATATCAACATGATCCATCCCTGTGGATATTGGTCTTATCCACATTTCTGTAATGTGCAGTTAGTTATTCTCTTCTCTTGGCTTGCCATACTGTATTCTTTGGAAGGAAGTTATTATGCACTGTCCATACCTGAGGAATCAGGGTTTTGCTCTACTTTCTTGAGAATACAGCATTAACATAAATTATTTGGATTTTTTTCTGTATGGAAGATTTGTCTCTTCTTCCATTTTATTCATTTATTTTGTTACTTATTTATATCAGTATGTATTTATGGATATTTATATTTTGGGTTATAATCCAATATTTCTTTATTTTATTGCTGAAATTGATCCAGTTTTGGTCATTTGGAGCTCTTCCAGTTGGTTCCTCTCCACCTTTGAAATGTGTCTTTCTTTTTTATGGTTTTTTTTCTTTTTTTTTTTTTGGAGCATGTCTTTTTTGTGTGTCACTATAAGATGCTCCCAGCTCTAAAGCTTCTTCTGATACATTTGGCCTTTACTTGCTCTCTTCTTTCATGTTGAGTTTGGCTATGCAGCTGCTCGAACCAGGGCAGGCACCACACAACACTGAAAATAATCCCCTAGGGAGGAACACATGTGGTGTCAAGAAATACCAGCGAATGGCAGGAGAAAAACACAAACATGAAGGGCAAATGTAATAACTAAAAGAGCACCGCAGTATGGGATGATTCAGCATAAGGCCAAAAGTCTATTTCAAAACCCTCTGAAATTGCTTTTGCATCATAGATCTGTTAAATATTTGATGTCTGTCTTGACATTCCTAAGCCTTAAAAGGCTTCAAATCAAAATTATTTGATTACTTCCACTAAAAAATATGTTCATACATGCATGAGTTTATGTAATGAAAAAGATAATTTATTTAAAATTTTTGAAATTGATTCATTAAAAAATTTTAAAGAGAAAATTTACTCTTTTGGAATGATATTTCTTATATTAACCTGCCTATACATTTTAAATGCTATAGTTAAAGAAAAGTGTTACCAGATAATACGAAAATGTCTGAAGCCTGTGCCATTCTACATATTAACTTTGTTTTAAGATGGAAGCGTGGCACATTGTTTGAGTGCCTGCTTATATTATACTTCAATATATTTTTTCTTCCAAATTTTACTTAAACTGATGGTAACATAGATAAGAGAAACCAGTGTATTTAAGCCAAGCTCAGTGTTCTCATGGCCTCTATGTATGACCCAAACACACTGCATAAAGCAGAATTCAGAATGTTAGCTGTTTAGTAGAGATGCATTTTATAAAGTTGTCATGATGAATTTCTGTATATAAATCAGGGTCCATGATATATAGTCCGATCTGTAAAAATTTAATAGATATATGCAAATTTGTCATATAACTTTAGATATTTCTTAAGTTTTCATCTTCCAATTAATTATAAATATCATTCAAACTTAGGCCAGGTGCAGTGGCTCCTGCCTGTAATCCCAGCACTTTGGGAGGCTGAGGTGGGCAGATCACCTGAGGTCAGGAGTTTGAGAGCAGCCTCACCAACATGGCAAAACCCAATCTCTACTAAAAATACAAAAATTAGCCGGGCGTGGTGGCGGGCGCCTGTAATCCCAGTTACTCAGGAGGCTGAGGCAGGAGAATCACTTGAACCTGGGTGGTGGAGGTTGCAATGAGTCGAGATCACACCACTGTACTCCAGCCTGGGCAACAGAGCAAAACTCCATCTCAAACAGACAAACAAACAAACAAACAAACTTAAACTCAAACATGTATTCTTGTAAGTCATTACAATTTATTTTGTGCACATTCTACAAAACTTGCATACTATGAACATTAAGAACATTAGATTGAGGGTAGGGGTTCATGACCAGCCTAGACACATAGTGAGATCCCATCTCTACAAAAAAAATAATTTGGAAAAAAATTAGCTTGGGATGATGACACATATTTATAGTCTCAGCTACTGAGAAATCAAAGGTGGGAGGATTGTCGAGCCCAGGAGATTGATACTACAGTGAGTTATGGTTGTGCCACTGCACTTCCGTCTGGGCAACAGAGTGAGCCCTGTCTCCAAAAAGAAAATAAAAAGATTAACAATATATTATTAATGCATAATAGTCAAGAAAAGGGAGTGCAAGTAATTAAACACTTTTATATATATATATATACATATATATACATATATATACATATATACATATATATACATATATACATATATACATATATACATATATACATATATACATATATATACATATATACATATATACATATATACATATATATACATATATACATATATACATATATACATATATATACTACAGTATTGCTTTTGACTCTTCTTGTTTCTGACTACTGATGTATTTCCTTTCTCTGTTCTCTTTTTTATCTCTGAGCAGTTAAAAAGGTGTGCTTTATTTTGGGGGGCATCTTTTCAGTTGAAGACAGTGTGAAATGACCCCTTTTTATTCAAATATTGGTGTGGCCCTGCTCCACCATTCTCCAGAGAGATAATAAGCTGCTAATATCTCCACAGGCTGATAACCAGGGGCATATTTTCTTTGTTATATTACTTGACTCACTCACTTCTCTGACCTGTTACAGAAACGCCTTTCTTTTATAGCTCCTGTCCACTGAAGTGGAAAGATCCATTTCCTTAGCCTTATCCCAGGAATGTTTAATGTCTAAGGGCTCAGTGTTAAAGGTAGCTGGGTGAAGAAGTTGTTTGGAAAGTCAGAGAAAGAAGAGAAAGGATGGAGGGAGAGAGAGAGAGAGATTAGATTTGTACTAAATATATCATTAATGAAGCAAATAAATTGCTGTACTAGTAAATAACAAAGCACAGATTTCCTGATGAAAAACATCAAATGTTTTTATGAAAATTGATCACTTGAGGCCTACAAAATCTAAACTACATCCTAAATAACCCTCTTTACAGCTACACGTCAACAACAATACTTGTAGTAATAATAAGAGGTTTTATGCTCCCATTATTAGTATCATGAGTAGATTCTCTGTTAAAGCAGACTGTGCAGGGGCAGAAACAAGATATGGATAAATCTTAGTATTTCTGTTTATGTGGCCCTTCTCTTTGATCACTCTCACTTTGGGACACCAGCCACAGGGCAAAGTATTCCAAACTCACAAATTTAACTTGCAATTTGTTTCCAAGGTTAGGAAGATGAAAAAAGACACAGCGTCCTTAGAAAGCAGGGCCCATATGTCTATGGATTAGATGGCAGATGCTGCAAATTTTGGGATAATGTGGCTTCTCAAAGGCACGAAACCAAAGATTGTAACCCATTTACCCATCATGCTGATCCTCCAACATGGCAGGAACAGGATGCTGAAAGGCTCACATTGGTTTGTGTGTGGTTATAATATCTGCCACTTAAGTGGAGTATGAGCCTTTAGTAAGAAAAAAGAAATGATAGAAAAATCTGACAGATAAATAGAAAATAGCATATGTAAGATCAACAAACATACCCCTACAAATGTCAGACTATCCTCTCAGGTTTATGTAAGACTGTGTATGCACGTATATGTGAAAGTATATTAATATGCTGTGTTACTAGGAAATAATGCAACATGATTTAACAGTGGGGAACAGTTATTTTTTTCTCATGAAAAAGGGATTTAATATGATGCCACTTTTTTTCTTAGTGTTTTTCTCTCTTTTTAAATGTTCTATCATATGCATATGATTCCTTTGTAATTAAAAGCTGAGACAAGCATTATCCCATTTCTTTTTTCTTTTATTTATTTTTTAAAAGTTCAGGCACATGGATGACAGCACGATGCAAATGTAAACTAGAAAATGTGGTTGATTATTTAAGGTTAAAACTGAATTTAAAAATGGGGCCTCTCTTCACATCAACCAGTCAGTCAGCAAATTATTATCAGAAAAGGTGAATCTTCTTTGATTATAAACTATGTGTGGGTGGAGATGATTTATGATATTTGACTTTAAAATATTTGATAATTATTGCCAAGCTAAAATTAAACTGGTTTGAAATTATAATATATTCAATGAAACATAAAAGCGGAGAAATAAAGTATGAAAGTGGAGCACAGAGGATTTTTAGGGCAGTGAAATTGCTCTGTATGACACTTTATGGTGGGTGCATATTATTATGCATTTTTCCAGACTCAGAGTGTATAACATGCAGGGTTAACCTGAATGTAAACTCTGGGTGATACTGATGTGCAATGTAGGTTAACCGATTGCAGCAAATGCACCACTGTGGTGTGGGATATTGACAATGCAGGAGGCTAGGCATGTATGGGGTCAGAGTGTATGTGAGGAATCTCTGTATCTTCCTGTTAATTCTTCTAACTGCTTTAAAAATAGTTTATTAAAATATAGGATTATCTCTGACTTTAAAAAGATACAGTAGCAATATGTTATGAATAGCAAAGTACTTTTAGAGTAGGCACATTCAGCCAAATCTTCCATGGAAATAGACAATGGCAATTACACCCTTTGGAACAATGTTTATCGTTCCATCAGTTGATTCTTCATGTAAAGACACTTGAGAGCCAAAATGTTTCTTCTATTTATGTAAAATAACTTTTGGATATATGTCTTCTTAATAATATTATAGTAAATTTTTAAAATGAAGATGACGTGATTTTTAAAATTTAGACATTTATGGAGCTCATTGTAAAACTAACTTAACCTCTCACTCGTGTCTCATGTTAAAGAAATAACCAAATAGATTTTGGCGGTGAAATCACAGAAATGACTGCAAAAACTAACGCTTTAGAATGATGGACTAGTATTAACCGATATAACTATTCATAAGCTAAAATTTATCAAAAATGGTAAAAAATATTTCATGTGCAGAAGAAGATAAGTATCTGTGATGGCTGAGTGTTTGCTTCTTCCAAAAGTTTGTGTGAATAACTTTGTGTATCACCTTACAAGATTCTTTCAAGTTTTCTCTCCCATTCTTTGAAATGCTATCAAGCTTCTCAAATCTAAACCACAGACATATTATTTCTGAACTATTCACAAATGCACACTTTTAGGGTACAAATGTACCAAGAATTGCAAGAGTTTTTGAACTAATCTAATATCTTTCCTGTTTCCTGGAATTTTTACAGTGTGAACACAAGTGCTATGGTTTGATTGTTTACATCTGCCCCAAATGTATGTGTCAAAATGGTAACTTCCAAGATGATCATATTAGGAGGAAGGACCTTTTGGAAAGTGATTAGGTTCTTGTATTAGTCCATTTTCATGCTGCTGATAAAGACATACCCAAGACTGGCAGGAAAAAGAGGTTTAATGGACTTACAGTTCCATGTGGCTGGGGAGGCCTCACAATCATGGCATAAGGCAAGGAGGGGCAAGTCACATCTTACATGGATGGCAGCAGGCAAAGAGAGAGAGCTTGTGCAGGGGAACTCCTCTTATAAAACCATCAGATCTTGTGAGACTTATTCACTATCATGGGATCAGCACAAGAAAGACCTGCCCCATGATTCAGTTACCACTGGCTGGTCCCTCCCACAATGCATGGGAATTATGGGAGATACAATTCAAGATGAGATTTGGGTGGGTACACATCCAAACCATATCATTCATGAATGGGTTTAGAGCACTTATAAAAGAGACCCCAGAGATATCCTTTGCCCCTTCCACCATGTAAGGATATAGTAAAGACGTGCTGACTGTGATCCAGGAAGCTGGTCTTCACTAGACACCAAATCTGCCTTGATTTTGAACTTCCCAGCCTCCAGAATTGTAAAAAAATAGATTTCTATTGTTTATAAACTACCCAGATGATGAGATTTGGTTACAAAGGCTTGAAAGGACTAAGACAACAAGATTTGGATGAATTTAAATTTTCTTCTTTGTGTCATACTATTTATATTCTCCTGAACATGTTCCTCTTCTCCTGTGACTGCCCAACTTTTAATCTGAAAAAATTGGTATAATATGAACACCCACAATACAGGTAACCAAGACTGTGTGAGTAACTAAAGGGGCCTAAAAATAAAAAAATAATGTTAGCATCTTGAGGTCATCAGTTTATTTGCCTATGTTTTAATTATTTTAGAGAGTCATTGTGAAAGTTTAAGTAAGCCCAGAAAAGAGGACCATATTTATCTTGGTATCTTTTGTTCTAAAATTGGGCATACCTAGTTATTTTAGTTGGTAAAAATACATTAAATTAAGAAAAATTAAACTAAAATAGTAAGAACTGGAAGACACAGTATAGAGAAAAGAGGAGACAAGTAACAAAATACCTTTCTGTCCGTATTTAACACATTTATGAGATGAGTAAAGTCAATAAATGGTAAGAAAAATATATTTGTTTTATTCATCTAAAACTTACCAAAGTTTACTTATTATTAAGATAACTTGGAAATACATGTGTGGATGGGTGATGTAGGACTATTTATTGAAGGATGATTGGATGTTCTTCTAGGATTTTTACAGAAATATGTATATTAGTTCTCACATGAATTTAATGAAGTAGATATAATATTCCCCAATTTGCAGGGAAGCAAATTGAGGATGAGAGAAGTTTACCTGCTTGACCAATGTCATATAGCTCATTAAGAGATTAATCAGAATTAGAGCTATGACTAAAGAGTACTCTTTCTATTACATCCCAATAAGTACTGAGACCCAAACATGTTGTTGGAATGAATACTTGATTGGCATCTAATCATGTCTCTTCCAGTAGAGCATTATACCATCTGCATCTGTCTCAATGATTGCATATACCTTTGTTGCTCTTGTTTTTCTAATATTGGTTAGCTCTGCATCAATACCAGCCCTTTTCCACAAAGCCAGTTGGCATTGATCTTGTTTTGTCAACAAAAAATCCTTTTTAAACTTGGCTTATGGACTTTGAAATATAGACATATATAGACTCTTAACACCCAGAAGGTTTTAAGCTAAGCTAACATTTTATGAATATACTTGTGAGAAATAGGTTTAAAATTGTATAAATTAATGAAAATGAATGTCCTAAATTATATAATTAGATTGTAGGTATTTTCATTGTATAAAAGTATGATTGAGGCAGGATAATAGGGTCTGGAGGCAGGGAACATAAGGCCAATTAACGCTGACTTCCTAGAACTAAATCAAATGGAAATATTTCAGTATGATAGGAAATAACCTCTCCATTTACATAGGGTGTACACCAAGTAAATGACTTTGTAACTACTTCACCCTCTTCATTTACATAGGGCATACACCAAATAACCAATGAAGCCTCTAGAAGATATTTAAACTCCAGAAAATTCTGTAACAGAGCTCTTGAGCCCCTTTGCTCAGGCCTGCTCCCATACTGTGGAAGGTACTTTTATTTTCAGTAAATCTCTGCTTTTGTTGCTTTATTCTTGCCTTGCTTTGTTTGTGCGTTTTGTTCAATTCTTTGTTCAAGACACCAAGAACCTGAACACCCTCCATCGGTAACGTGATTGATCCTTCCTTACAAGAGAATGGTCTTCAACTGTTTTCGCCTAAATACCCTCATAGTTCTGACCAATAGGACCACCTGTGAGCCTGCACAGACCGCCCCCCACCCCCCCACAGCAGGGAGAGTCTGTATGGAGTGGGAGACAGAACACGAAGCCAGGTGGGAGCAGTTGTGAAAGGGGGGAGGGATGCTGTCCGCGTTATGGGAGCTGAAGCTGGAGGGGCTTTGGGGGGGCCTGTGATGAGCCCAGGAGAGCTCCCAAGGGGTCCCAAGTTAGGTTAAGAAAGTACAATTCATTAGCTAAATAAGAAACATAAAGTGAAGAAACAAACAAACAATCCTCTTCCCCTAGTGTCAGAAAGTGTGACTCTACTTGGAGCAGATTTTGTGATCTTCGGCATTTGCACTGGATCTATGGATCTGTGTCCTATGGAAAAGGCAATGCATGGATCACAAGAAAGAGAAGTAGGTAACAAAGGTACATACAAAATCACATTTTTCGTTCTAATTCCTTGCTTTATCACTTTTTTCCCCAGCCACAACGAGGGTTGTGTGCTATAAAATCTTAATACCTTTTCTCCTGTCTTCCATGCCAGCTCTCCTCCAATCATCCAAACCTTATTCTCAGTAATTTCGACATCTAAGTAGATCAGAGCTTCTAAAAAGTGTTTCTGGGGTGACCTGAACTGCCTATCATGAAATGGGTGCTTTCTGACCCATCTAGCCATAAAGCGGGTCATGCACAGCAGCATTCTATCATCAAACGGAAGTGATATATACGTGATTGGGCTTGAGCAGGTCCTGAAGGCACAAGTAAGTTACATGAGGAAGTGGCTCAAATGCCCATGGTCTCCACTCCTGCCACCCTGCCTTCTCTCCCACAGCCTGCACCGATGGCCTCATGGGGATTTCCCTATGATCAGTTGGCAGAGGAAGAGAAGACTAGGGCTTGGTTCACAGATGGTTCTGCACGATATGCAGGCACCACCCAAAAGTGGACAGGTGCAGCACTACAGCCCCTTTCCAGGACATCCCTGAAAGACACCAGAGAAGGAGAATCTTCCCGGTGGGCAGAACTTCGAGCAGTGCACCTGTTTGTTCACTTTGCATGGAAGGAGAAATGGCCAGATGTGTGGTTATATACTGATTCATGGGCTGTATCCAATGGTTTGGCCGGATGGTCAGGAATTTGGAAGAAGCATGATTGGAAAATTGGTGACAAAGAAATTTGGAGAAGAGGTATGTGAATGGACGTCTCTGATTAGTCAAAAACTGAAGGTATTTTTTATCCCAAGTGAGTGCTCACCAATGGGTGACCTCAGCAGAGGAGGATTTTAATAATCAAGTGTATAGGATAACTCGTTCTGTGGACACCACTGAGCCTCTTTCCCCAGCCACTCCTGTCATCACCCAATGTGCCCATGAACAAAGTGGCCATGGTGGCAGGGATGGAGGTTATGCATGGGCTTAGCAACTTGGACTTAGCAACTTAGCCATCATCAAGGCTGACCTGGCTGCGGCCACTGCTGAGTGCCCAATTTGCCAGCAGCAGAGACCAACACTGAGCCCTCGATATGACACCAATCCTCGGGGTGATCAGCCAGCTACCTGGTGGCAGATTAATTATATTGGACCTCTTCCATCATGGAAAAGGCAGAGATTTGTCCTCACTGGAATAGACGCTTACTCTGGATATGGGTTTGCCTATCCCGCATGCAATGCTTCTGCCAAGACTACCATCTGTGGATTCATGGAATGCCTTATCCACCGACATGGTATTCCACACAGCATTGCCTCTGACTAAGGCACCCACTTCATGGCTAAAGAAGTGCAGCAGTGGGCTCATTTTCATGGAATTCACTGGTCTTATCATATTCTCCATCATCCAGAAGCAGCTGGATTGATAGAATGATGGAATGGCCTTTTGAAGTGACAATTACAATGCTAACTAGGTGACAACACATTTCAGGGCTGGGGCAAAGTTCTCCAGAGGCTGTATATGCTCTGAATCAGTGTCCAATATATGGTACTGTTTCTCCCATAGCCAGGATTCACACGTCCAAAAATCAAGGGGTGCACCATCACCCCTAGTGATCCACTGGCAAAATTTTTGCTTCCTCTTCCCTCGATATAACATTTGGCTGACCTAGAGGTTTTAGTTCCAGAGGGAGAAATGCTGCCACCAAGAGAAACAACAAGGTTTCCATTAAACTGGAAATTCAAATTGCTACCTGGACACTTTGGGCTTCTCCTACCTTTAAGCCAACAGGCTAAGAAGGGAGTGACAGTGTTGGCTGGGGTAATTGACCTGGACTATCAAGATGAAATCAGTCTACTACTCTGCAGTGGAGGTAAGGAAGAGTATGCATGGAATACAAGAGATCCATTAGGGCATCTCTTAGTCTTACCATGCCCTGTGATTAAGGTCAATGGGAAACTACAACAGCCCAATCCAGGCAGGACTACAAATGGCCCAGACCCTTCAGGAATGAAAGTCTGGGTCTCTCCACCAGGAAAAACACCACGACCTGCTGAAGTGCTTGCTGAAAGCAAAGAGAATGCAGAATGGATAGTGGAAGAAGGTAGTCAACAATACTAGCTACGACTGCTGTATATCTTATCTGTATCTGTATCTATATGTATATCTGTAACTATCTATCTATATCTGTGTCTATCTATAGAAATCTGACCTTAAAAATAAACAAGGATTCTTTGCCATATTAAACTCCTGCAGCTGCCATTCACAACCAACTTCCATGAAGCATGCTCGTCTATACTTTCTGTCCATAAGTCTCCACTTCTCATCCTCTCCTCATTCTTAACTTTTCATTCTCCTCTTTCAACTTCTCCATTGAATCATCATCTTATCAAACCCAGCAGGCTGTTTTCTTTCTCACTTCATTGACTTTTCAACATTAGACTAATTTGCTATCACCTTCCTTCCTGAAATTCTTCTTTTTAGGGCTTACCCGAGACCCATTCTCCTGGTTTTCCTTAGATCTCCCTGACCAGTTCTTGATGGGTTCCTCTGCTGGTGCCAACCTCTCAGTAAAACCTCTACATAATTGAGTGACCCAGGGTTCACATTTGGGTGTTCGTCCCTTCCGGGAGATCATATGCTATCCAGTGGCATTAAATCTGTATGAACATCAAATATTATCTCCATATTAGTGGCTCCTAAATGTAAATCTTCAGCCTTGATTTCTCTTATGAGCCCCAGGCTAAAACATGAAGCTACTTCTATGTCTCCATTGCACTTCCTTGTAGACAACTAGATTGGAGGATGGAGAGTCATTGTGAGATCAGAATGCAACACACAAATGGACAATGTTGATCAAATCAACTGGCATTGGATGAAGGCATGTCCAGCAGAATAAGTTTGGAAGTAAAACACAACTAGAGAACTCATTGTAGGGGATCAGGGATGGTTGAGAATCTGGGCTATGAGAGTCCTGCAAGAGCAGAGACAAACACAAGGCCGGTGAGAGCTGTGCCACATTTTAAAGGCTTAATGGCCCTCAGGACATTACACAATTAAATCACAGTAACAACCTCCAGTCATTAAGAAAAGGGTAAATTATGTTCGCTCTATTTAATCTAAGGTATTAACCTGGTAATACTTTTAACACTTTAGTTTCAATAGTGAAGGTGTGCAAGGTTTTCACTATATTTAGAATTATTTAGAACACTTTAGTATGCAAAAGTCAGGATAAAAGAAGCGTTTCTATGTTTTGCCAACTTTTATTTTGCATCAGATTAATCATGTGAACTTTATTGGCAATTAAAATTCACTATAACAACTTCTTCATCAGTAGAACAAACACAGGTAATTTCTCAAAGGTGTCGCTTACTGGATCCCCTTTAAGGGGGTTATGCGTAGGTCTTTCCACCTCTCCTAGTCTCCTCCCTCTTTTGTTTCTGTGTTGTTTATGGTGATATAAAATCAGTGACAAATTAATGTGATTTTTTTACCTTTACAAATAAACCAAACCCAAGTAAGTATTTAGGTAACAAGAGCAGAAAAGTTTATAATAAAATATTTGAGTTTTACTATGATTCATTATTTCATATTTGTTTGGGAATTACTCTGTGCACATGAGGCAAAAACATTTCAACTTAAGCCTCAAAATTTTTCTTCCAACCACTTTAATGGAAGAGTGGACTGGAAAAACATAAACAATACCACTCCACTCTTGAATGCATACTTCAGCCACCATGAAATTTATAAAACAGTCACATAATATATGTGCATAACACCTACAGTCCATTGCCCACTACTCAGAAACACCATAGGTGACCTGAGGGCTGCAAGCCTCAGAACACTAGGCACCAGCTGTGTCAGAGAAGAGGAATTTAGACTTGGTTTGTGGGATGCTGACCCACAAGAATTGAAGTCAATGACATTACACACAGACACACAGGAAAATTCTGGGCAATGACCACCTGATTAGAAGATGTCCCTGCAGTCTGGTTGACAAACTGCTGGGAAGAGCCCAGTGAATTGGGCATCTTGGATGTCCCAGAGTTGGTGGCGCTAATGTAAAAAAATAAAAAATAAAAATCTGGCATTATTGCCTATTACTGTCAATGAAAGACATATCTGCTGTTCCCATTTGCCCCTTAGAATGTCCACACACTTTTCCTGTCCTTCAATGTAGAGTGTATTAGCAGAGCAGGTAATTTCTAGAGGACCGAAGACATTTTACACTGGGTGTGAATGAGGGTTGTAGCTAAACTTGGGATTTCAGACAATAATATAATTTTATTAATCAGGTCGTGAAGTGAGGATTACATGTTAGACATTCATTTACTCTTTGAGTAAAAAAAATAAAATTTTTATTGGAAATATAAATGCAGTAGAATAGGACTGATGAATGCATTAATATTTTAGTCTCTATGATTAGTATTTTTATGCTACTAACAACATATATAGCAATGCTTCACATGAAGCAGGGCCTCAAATAGAGACATAAAACATAGGATTTTATTTAAAAAACAATAAGCATTGTCTCAGAGTCTCAAACAAGCTGGATAATGTAAACAATATAAAGAAACTGCATTCCTCAGGAAAAAATTCTATCTGACTGCAATGAATCACCACTGGGGCCAAAGTTAAGTTCGTTTCAATAGGGATGTCTGAAAATATGTGTATTACTAAACAGAGTATTTTTAAAATAGCAATTCTACATTCTTTAATAATAGAAAAGCAATCCTTTTAACTCTTCAACAGAAAGTATCTGTCTTTAAAATGTATCTTGTTACCATAATTGGTTTTACCATCATAAGTGACTTAGTTAAATGTTACACTAAAAATCTAAGGAAAAATTCAGACACCCCTGAATCCTAACTCCTGTTTGTCTGTTTGCTGTGAATACTGTTACGTTAAAATATGCAGATTTTCCAAGAAAGTATGCTTTTAAAAATACTTTGTCACATTCATTTTCTAAAAAATATTACTAATAGGGAATGAGACTACACGTAATATATTAAACAAACATATTTTTATATATAATGTTTTGCTGACGACTTGTGAAGACTCATCTATAGAAGTTAGAGGAAAGATTAAGACATGTCTGGATTTTTAAAAACTGGCATAGACCTTATAGATTCACTGACAATATTGTACACATGGTTAACTTACCATTTTTATTACTGTGCTTAATATGTTTTTATTTCTAAGGGTTCTGTGATTATTTGCCAATTTAATTAAAGAAAATATTTTCTATTTAGAAAGCATTTAAGAATGTCTCACATATCAGTGGAGAAAAATGGGAAATAATACTAGAAACCATGTAAAAATGTAATGTTTTTGCAAGAGACAACTTTTCAGGCTTCAAGGGTACCCCACAGTTTCCCAGGTACTGAGTCAAATATCTGAAATTGCACTTGAAACATTTTGCCTCTACTCATTGTTTGGAACTGCTTATCCTGCAGTTCTGAAAAAGAGAAATTCAACAAAACGTGGAAGGATATCACAGAGGAACAAAATAGAGAAAAACTTGAGTGGAAAATAATGAAAAGATATAAAAGTGGAACTTGGAAAATATAGCAGCCATATATTCATTTTTGTAATTATCCTTGAAGAAGGATTATTTCATTGGATTGCATTGTAAAAATCTTGTCAGGGTAAATTCTATGTAAGAATTTACCTCCGTAGACCCACAGCCTGCCATCTTCAGCTGCCTTCCTAAGGTTCTTTTTTCTTGCTTGATTTCCGTAGGAACTTTACGGGACACTAAAGATAACATTGGTTTAGAATTCACCTTTTACTCTTTGGAGCATTGTGTGTGTGTGTGTGTGTTTGTGTGTGTGTGTGTGTGTAAACATTTGTATAGCTGTTTAGTATTTGTGTGTGTGTGTGTGTGTGTGTATAAACATTTGTATAGCTGTTTTCATCTACACATTACATTACCTGAAGAATTACCCAGAGATTCTTAATGATTATATTTTAAGGCAAGAAGCTATGTTTAATCCACAAAGTATGTGTTTATGTTTTGGTGCATGGAATTTTACGTATATAACCCAGGTAGTTTGTCAGAAGTGATATATTTCATTCTGTCTAGGACAGTGTTAGGCAAATATTAATAAGTGGACTAATGCAGTTGTATGTAAATATTAGTTGGTTGAATGAGACTTTTTCCTATGCCCCATGGACTCACACATCCATCTGTTATTGCCTGGAAACAAATGGTCTTTCCCAGGAAGTATCAGCTGGACAAACACCAGGCAGCACTCCTCTGCTTCTCAGGATGATACAGAGTGACCAGGAGCTGGATTTTCTCTTTTTCTGACCTAGGAGACTCTCAGAGGTAAACTTCTAGGTGACAGGCAACTGCGGCCACATTACATTGTGACTGTAATTGCATATGAGCTGTAGGTGTTTGTTAGTTGGTGGCTAGACCACATCCTCTTTATGTTTTTTACAAATATATGACATTTCTTTATTTATTATGAGTATATGCAGTTTCATTTTAAGATGATAGTAGCAGTTATGAAACAAAACTTGACAAACTTTTGACAATGTAGTCTAATGTAAGCCAAGATCATAATTATTCAGGCTTTGAAAATGCTGAAAGTCAGCTCAAATTTTCCACTGTAAATATAACAACATACTTTACTTCCAGTGATAGGAATAGAGTTGAATTCAACTGCTCCAAACAATGTAACATTTGGTAGACTAGTGTTACAACATTTTTCCCACTTGTAATAGCGTGTGTCCTTTCAGTATTAAAACCACACAGGGGCTTCATATTGAGCGGCATCATTTGATTAAAAACACTAACCCTCACCTCTGTAAGCATAGACAGAAAATATTAAATCACAATAAGATCATTCTGGTATTATTATTTGGACTGAGAATTATCTAGGGTTAGCTATTTTTTTCCTGCCTCATGCCTCTTACGAAATATTTCTGTGTATTATATAGACGGTAAAGAAAAAAGAGAGAAGGAGAAAAAGATAAGGAGAGAGCACTTATTAGTGGATTATTTTATTGTCTACATTAGATATCATTTTGGAAGACAGGATATTAGATCTAATAATTATAATAGGTTTTCTAGATTGTTTGGGGGTTTCCTTCCTTCCTTCTTTTCCTTCCTTCCTTCCTTCTCTCCCTCCCTCCCTCCCTTCCTTCCTTCCTTCCTTCCTTCCTTCCTTCCTTCCTTCCCTCCCTCCCTCCCTCGCTCTTTCTTCCCTCCCTCCCTCCCTTCCCCCTTCCTTCCTCTCTCCCCTTCCCCCTTCCTTCCTCCCTCCCTCCTTTCTCTCTCTCTCCCTCTCTTTTCATCTGTTGTTTATTGACATACCAGTAGGCTCTCTAGCAACAGGCCTGGAGGCGCTGCAGTGATGGGGAAAAATGGAGGGTGGAGGGTGGAGTGTTTGCTGCAGGACAGCTGAGTGCAGGGCAGGGACAGGTGCGAATCAGGGAGGCCCAGGGGATTGGGGAAGCAAGTAAGGGCCAGTGCCAGAGTCGGCTTAAACCTTAAGCGGAACAACTGCCCCATGCCCTAAGACCCCTAACCCTCGCTGGCTGTTTCCTGACCCAGGCCAGGGTTGGGAGTCCTCTGGGCATCCGTTTTCTGAAGGAACTGAACAGAGTACACACAGGAAAGGAAGCTGTCACTCTCTTGCCATCTGGCTCCTGGGGCCTCCAGTCCAGCATTCCTCCTTTTTCCCTTGCTTGGGTGGAGCCCAAGAGCAGGCAGTAAACACAGCCATGTTTCAGCGAGGCGTTTTTCTTCCCTTGTGTCCCAGCCCACCAGTGCCACATTACAGCCCATAGTGATCTCTACAAGTGTTGCTGGCCTCATGGATGGGTTGGGGGAAGGGGGTGGGACTGGGGCTGGAGGAGGGACTCTGGGGTCCATCACTGCACAGGAGCAACATACAAGGTGTTGGTGAAGCCGGAGCCAGCATGCCACCCGGTCAGCACAATGACCCAGTTTCTTTCTTTTTAAGCATAGTTAAGAGTTGCTTATGTTCATGGTTAAGTATTTTTAGTAAATGGGAGAAACCAAGAATACTTAAATCAGATCTTTTCTGGGGGAGGAGCTTCATGAACTACTTTATCATATCCTCATAGCACCCACACAAGGCTGATTCCATCTCTCTTCTAACAGATGAGGGAACAATAACTTTGAAAGGTATGTAATAACTCCTGATAATAGTATTCCTGCTTCATTAAATAGGTCACACTGATCATTGTGTGGTAAAACAGATGCAGGCCAGGCACTATGGAGAGCCCAAAGCATGCAGAGATCTAAGTGTAATACACAGCTTTCCTAACTAATTGGAACATGCTTCAAATATGTCAACTCTGTTGAATATCAACCACATGTCAGGCATGATAGTGTAACAATGAACTCTAATGAGCACTCTACCTTTAAATAAGAATCCCTAATTCCATAGCCCCACACATTTACCCAATAATTTTCTTTATGGTAAAGGCATTGAGTTATAAGTTATCATATTAAGTTGCAAACGTCAATTTCCAAAGAACAAAACAGCATAAAATCTTAGCATCTCTAAGTTATAAGGGGTGTTGTGAGTTATCTGTCAATCAAGTTATAAGACCTCCTTCACCATGTTGAAGCCAGTATGACAGGTGGTGGGGGAGAAATTGTAGGCAGGAAATTGGGTTGGCATCTTTCCCTCCACGTTGGTCCAGCAAGAACATCTTTAATCCCATGTATTGGGGTGGAGTTTCTACAGATGAAAGATTTTGGAAGATCACCAATGTCTCACCCAATGTTTGATGCTTAAATTTGTTTCACTCCTATTGAACTCTGTCTGATGACAGACAGATGTGTAAGCTATTTCATTTTTTCTAATGAAAAAATGTTCATGGTTATTTTTATTAAGTGGGAGAAAACAAGATTACTGCAGTTAGTATAGAATGAATCAGGTCATTCTTCTATGGCCTGTGGAAGCCATTTCATTTTTAAAAAAACTCTCTGGAATATTCTTTCATATATCGAGGAAAAATTTGTTTCTATGTTCATTAGTAATTTTTATTGTTATTTTTTGGTCCCAGGTAGAATTTTATTTTTCTTCCTCCTTTCTGTGGACTGAATTGTGTTCCTCAAGATTTATATGTTGAAAAAATTAGCATCCATGTCACTATATTAAAGACATAGGGCCTTTAAGAAAGTTTAAGGTTAAATGAGGTCATCAGAGTGGAGCTCTGATCCAATAAAACTGGTGTCTCTATAAGAAGAGAAAAAGACCAGGCACATTGGCTCACGCTGGTAATCCCAGCACTTTGGGAGGCAGAGGTGGGTGGATCACAAAGTCAGGAGATTGAGACCATCCTGGCCAGCATGGTGAAACCCTATCTTTAATAAAAATACAAAAATTAGCTGGGAGTGGTGGCATGGCAAGTGCCTATAATCCAAGCTACTCAGGAGGCTGAGGCAGGAGAATCACTTGAACCAGGAAGGCAGAGGTTGCAGTGAGCTAAGATCATGCCACTGCACTCCAGCCTGGTGACAGAGCGAGACTCCATCAAAAAAAAAAAAAAAAAAAGGAAGAGAAAAAGGCACCAGAGCTTTCTGCTGTATCAGAACACAGCAAGCAGGTAGCAGTCTTCAAGCCAGGAAAAGAGTTCTCACTAGAAACTGAATCCTGCTGGTACCCTGATCTTGGACTTTCCAGCCTCCAGAACTGTAAGAAAATATATTTCTGTTACTTAAACCACCCAGTCTGTGGTATTATTCTGTGTAAAAACAAGCAGATGAAGACATCCCTTAATCGCTTTGAATATTTTATAATATATTCTTCTGCAATGCCACACAGGCCACCTCAAAGCTTTCTTTTATATAACAATTTTCTAAAAATGTAAGAGATGTCTTCTAATGACTTTCTTTCTGGCCTAGTATTTCCTTCAAAAATAATTCTAGACTTCACTGTTCTAAAATAATTACAGGAAGGAGGAGCATGCTAGAACAATGAGAATCAAAGCATTTAGTGTTGTCACTTAGCAGAAATTAGAATTACATTTCTTTATGGGAACTGTCTCCTCCATACTTGACTGAACACATCCACTGTTCTGTTAGTCTGTTTTCCCACTGCTATAAAGATACTACCTGATACTGGGTAATTTATAAACAAAGCATGTTTAATTGACTCACAGTTCTGCATGGCTAGGGAGGCCTCAGGAAACTTACAGTCATGTCAGAAGGGGAGCAGGTACCTTCTTCACAAGGCAGCAGGAGACAGAGTGAAGCACAAGAGAGGAACTGCCAAACACTTACAAAACCATCAGTTCTTCTGAGAACTCACTCACTATCATGAAAACAATGTGGGGGAAACCGCCCCCATGATCCAATCACCTCCCACCAGGTCCCTCCCTGGGCACTTGGGGATTACAATTTGGATTACAGTTGTAGATGAGTTTTGGGTGGGGGCACAGCCAAACCATAACATTCACCTAGAACACAAGCTCTACTTTGCTCAAACATTCCTCAATTAAGTTACACCAGCTCAATCAATTTACAAATACAAGGTCATTCCTAATGCTGGTCAATTCTTATTCCCAGACTTTGCTTAGGATCTGGTAGGCACTAAAGCTTTTTGTGTTTTATTTTACTATGTTCATGTTGAGAGGCCTTTATTCGTGTTGCTCTGCTGATTATGTCTGTGCCCCAGAAGCTTTATTTCTGTGGCTTGCATTACCCAGAACTCTTTACCCTTAGTTTATATTTGAGTTTAAAAATTTGAAAGCAGAAAGAGAAAGTGATCTCTGGATAGTTCCTCCATCCTCCCGCCTTCCCTTTCCGTCCATGCCACTCTTGAGTCAAGGCGACATTCTTCCACCTGCAACCCCAGCTCTGACTTGGATGACTTTTCTCCATTGGTACAGTTCCCTCATCTTCTGGCAATACTCACTCTCCTTTCTCCCTTCAAGCATAAGAATGTTAATGCCTTCCCTCAGTTTCTACTTTCTGTGTTTTTTCCCATTCTCTATGGGTTCTTATAACTTCCACACACACCTCTGCAAAGGGTCCAAGTCCTTTTATTAAACACACCTTAGGTGAGACATTTGAGAAGATCCACTCATTCCTGCTATAGTCCTTATGGATACAAAACTCATCAGCAAAAACAAAAGCATACAGAATAAAACAATACAAAAAACCATGATGGCATGCCGCAGGCAGTGTGAAAGGGTTCCATGTGTATGATAAGTGAGGATATTTGCCAAGTGAACACTGGTGGTGGGTTGGGGAGGCTGCAAAAGTGGATGGTCAGGACCCAATAAGGAAAGCACTTATCTCTAGAGCAGCCACGGTGTGAGGACTGCTTAGCTGAGGGAGACTGTGGGTTAACCAGTGGCAATGCTCTCATGACTGGGCCCCAGCAGAAGATCTGAAGGTGACATATCACATTTATGTTATTATGCCATAACCTTTCTTTTGTAAATTTGGATTTGAGATATTTCAAATGGAGTTAATTTGGAGAAAAAGAACAATGCTTACAAAGCTACTTTAATTTGGACTTCAGCTAGTGTTGTCTGGCTTGCTTTTAACATCAGAAGCACAGTAAAAGATGACAAAAACTATTAACTAATTTTAGTTGGTTAAAATAGATTTCTCTCAAATATTAAAGACATTTCATTATTTTACCAACCTCTGAATGTGTCGGTGATATGAAAATATTTCACAAAGTAAAAGTAAAAAATTCATTATGAAAATAACCTACATAAATGTCAAACAATAGGCCAAACAATGAGAAGAAATTAATGAGGCTAATTTTTATTTTTGAATGTTAGAGATTTTTTGACTCTTGCAATATCTCAGGCAATCATCACTAAAAGGTATTTTAAATTTAAATGCTTGCACAAAGAAAATAATGACAACTTATTTTGATCAGTTATATGTGGATATCAAATTTGAACCTTTGTCTTTTCCAAGGTCCTCACCATTTTGATGTACCCTACTAGGAGATGTGAACAATGTTATTTGTGCTACATAATGCAGAAGACAAGATAGTAACAAAGAGAGACATTGTAAAGCTAAATGTAGATTTTCTTACCATTTTCATAAACACCAATGGTTTTACAGTATACAAAATTTCCCCTTTTGTTTTATTTTGTGTTTGATTTTATTTTGTCACAACCTTTCTCAAAAATACTTAAGTGACTTCTCATAGATGGCAAAGTCAGCCACAATTCTTCACTTTTCCCTGATTTTTGTGCTTTGTGACGTAACTTTCCATGTCCTTCTTCGAGGGGTAGAGTATGTTTTCTACCCCTTACCTTCCCAAGTCCTGTGACAAGCTTTGGCTAATGAAATATGGGAAAATGGTGAGTCAATCCCAAATCCAGGCCTCAAGAGGTCTTGTACACGTGGCTAGCTCTCTTGGAAACAGTTCAGTGCAATCAACCTCTGTGCACACTGCTGGATAACAAGAACACATTATTCAATCACCCCTTATTGCCCCAACTAACAGCCATACAACTGTTAGGCATGAGATCATCTGGGCCAATCAATACCTGCCATCTCTCCAGCTGACCACACAATGTGCAAGCCAGAGTAGCAAAGATCAGCAGAGCTAACAGATGGAGCCCAGACTGAGTTTCCCACCCACAGAATCATGAGCTAAATCAATGGTTCTTGTTCAAATTATTTATTAGTATTGATGTGCTAAGACTGTTCATACCAAACATTAAATGAAGAAACATTATATACTAAACTGTATACATTATACATAACAGAAAATAATTTTTAAAAAATGTATCAACTCACACAAAATTAATAAATTTCAGACATATGGAAAAGTATCCTCAGTTTCTCAGGGAAAGCATTAGGTAATATTTTTGGTAATACTGCTTTTCTTTCACTCTATTTCATACACTCCATGGCTTGTAGCTTTACATTTTATGGATTCAAATAATATTTTTGCTAGATGTGTGCTGAGTTATTTTTTAACCTGCCACATATGTAACTATGCTGTTACCTGAGTAGACAAAGGAGTAAATGGTGACCAAGTTGTTGAGGCAGAAACAATCATTGCCAACATTATTGGGGCAGTTTTTGTAAGAGATTTTCCCTGAAGGCCTACCATAGATGTGTCTTAATTCAAGAATGCCTGTAGCTTGGAAAATTTCATCCCTTAGGACATTTAGTTGTTGATAATTTTTGAGACTTTTTCATCTAAAAAAAATGAAGTTTAGCTCATTTAAAATCATAACTGTCACAAGAATATTGAATACCATAATTTAAAATTTGAAGGAATGACGTTTTGATTAATAGTTTCATCAATACTTTGGGCTCCATTGCTCTGTAAAAAAAGTGTGCTTAGAGAGAACCTTTGTGAGGGTGTGCCTGAAGCTCTCCATGCATATTTAATACCCCAAGGCCAAGTAGGCCAAGAGCCTTTTATTACGGTGCAGGGAGGATCTTGACTAAGACATATGAGGGAAGTAGGTAAACACTTCTTCAGGCTTCTCTACTACATTGTAGAGTGTGTGCAAACTGAGTCCTCTCCCCACGTTTGCAGAAGCCACAATTTGTCCTCAGGCTCATGCATACCCATACGTCATAGATCCTGAGAGAGTAAGGCAGGAATCATGGCAGATGGCCAGAATTTTTTAAGTATCAGATTTGACATTATAAAAATAATAATTTCTTATCATTTGTATACTAGCTATAGTAGCAAGAAAAGACTCTGGAATTAGAAAATATATGAAAATGTATATTTAAACAATAATTGAGATAACAAATTATGTGATTCTTTTTATTCAATACTGACCTGTGAAGCTTTGTCCAGGCCTCTTCATATCTTTTTTTTTTTTTTTGAGACAGAGTTCGCTGTTGCTGTCCAGGCTGGAGTGCAATGGTGTGAATTTGGCTCACTGCAACCTCCGCCTACTGGGTTCAAGCGATTCTCCTCCCTCAGCCTCCCGAGTAGCTGGGATTACAGGCATGAGCCACCATGCTGGGCTAATTTTTAAAATATTTTTGCAGTAGAGATGGGGTTTCCCCATGTTGGCCAGGCTGGTCTCGATCTCCTGACCTCAGATGATTCACCTGCATCGGCCTCCCAAAGTGCTGGGATTACAGGCATGAGCCACTGCACCTGGCTGCCTCTCTATATCTTAAATGCACCAATAAAGTCTTGATCAACAGAAGAGGATCTTATCTGCCACTCATAAAAAATTTTTCGGAAAAGGCAATTCTGATGATGACATAATTTAGATGAAAGATTTTGCTGATGTTGCAAAGTTTAGATCTCATACGAAACATTCATTCAACACACTTTTATTAAGTACTAACAGCACAGTAGGAGCTGTTGCATGTAATTGGGAATAAGTAGAGTTCCAAACCTCAAATCATGCACAGTTTATTAAAACACATGAACTATCATTTATGTCTTGATGAAAAATCTACACATAACAGTGAAAGGCACAAAACAAAGGTTTAGTTCTTCTCACAGCCAAGTGATATAAATGAAACCATAAATTCTCTGTAATATTATTCTTTGATATACTGTCTAGTGTTAAATTTATAGTGATCTTGATATGATGCTTGGAGTTCATCAAGGAAAAGCCATTTGTTTATCCTTTTTTATGAAGCTAAAAAGGATTCTTGGTCACTACATTTTCTCCCTAATATATAGAATAATTTCCTTGTAGACAGAATCACTCCTTCAATTTTGTACATCTTCATTTACCACCTGTATTGCTGCAAGAAACAATAGAAGCTAATCACTTTATAAGTAAATGTACTTTCTGCTATATACCTCAGTGATAGAGTAAATGGATTCAGTCTTTGTGAAAGACAATTTAGAACAGGTGTCAAAAGTTTTATTAATGTGAAGAGATTTTACTGAAAGATTGCTGTTCTAGGATTTTATGCCAAAGGTATAGTTGGAACCAAAATGGTAGACAATTCATGCTTGAGGGGCCAAACTTCTCGCAAGAAGAGCAATGCTGAGCAGTGAGCTTGTGCTCTGCTGTGTGCCTCTCTACACAGAGGTGTGTTGTAATCTCTAATGTAATTCCTGAACATATGGTTAAAGAACATACAACCACAAGCCATATAATGATAATCAATGAACTAAGCCTAAATGAATCAAAAGAGGAAACAACAGCAAAAACCCTATCAAACATTATATAAAAATAAGAAACATAGCAAAATGATATAGTTTTTTTTTCAACAAACCGTGTTGGAACCATAGACTATGCTTACATGTGGTAGCAGGTGGATGAACAACCTATTCAACAACATTCATTTCCTTTAAATGGATCGAGAACCTAAATGTAAATGTAAAACCTTAAATTATAAGACAAACCCTGTGACCTCGGGGCACACGCATTTTCTTAGAATGCATAAATCATAGACATTAAAAGAAATCTAAATTAAAAACGTCTGCACTTGTAAAGATAATAAAAATAAAAAGGGACATGCCACGAGCTAAAATAAAACATTTGTATTATCCAGAATATATAGAAAACTTGTACTATTCAATACTAAGAAGAAAAAAATTAAAATGAGAAAAAGATTTTAAAAGACATATTAGAAGAGAGATATATGAATGGTCAATAGGGACATGAAAAGATATATTATTAGCTATTAAGAAAATACAAATCAATTAGGAAAAAAGTATAGCACTAAATGCATATATTGAGCAAACACTGAAAATAAATTCACTATTTACATGACAGAAGGACCTTGGGAAAAACAATAAAAATTGCCCCAAAAATGCTTGAGAAATGGATTATGAAATGTAACAGCTAAAAGCAATCCATCAGGTCAAAGATAGACAAATGTTTGATGTCTGATTAAGAGAAAAAGGGGCTGGTGCAAATAGACAGCATGGGACAGAGGCGCCATTAATGATGCCTAACAGCTCAAAGGGAACAATTATTCTAGGCCGGACACTCTTCTATGTACTTGATGCATATTAACTCATTGAATCCTTAAAAAATCCTACAAGGTCATATTGTTATGACTTACATATTAAAACTGAGGAAAAAGAGAAAACTCAGAAGAGGTGGAGGTTGGAGCAAAGCCTCTGGTTCCAGCGCCTAAGATAGTAGCTACCACAGAGGAGATGAAAACACTCATGTGAGCATATAAAGTGCTGTTATAGTAGAATGAACCATTTCAACACGTTTTTCAAATAAAGGTTAAAATAGATATGTCTCTACTAAATCTCTAAGAGAATTATTTATAGATCAATGGGATAAAATTTAAAATGGAACATGAAATTCACATGGTAAAAATTTAGTTTGATGTGTGTGTCCAATTTTTGTGAATTCTTCCAAGCTATGAGGGGACTGGTACCACTACTGCTACTGCTACAAATACTACTGGTGTTGCTGCTGCTGCTATTACTATTATCACTGTTACTACTATTCTTGCCACTATTTCTATTACTACTACTGCTGTTACTACTACTATTACTGCTACTGCTAACACCTGCTACTGCTATCTCCGCTATTACTACTACCATTGCTCCCACTGCCACTACTGTCTTCACTATAATGACTACCACTATTATTACTGCTGCTATTGTTATTATCAGTATCACTACTACTGCTACTACTGCAAATGTAACTGTTACTACTATTCCTACCACTACCACCACCACCATTATTACAGTAGTCCCTCTTATCTGCAGTTTTGCTTTCCTTGGTTTCAGTTACCAGTGGCCAACAAAGGCCCAATGGAAAGTCCAGAAATAAGCAATGTATAAGTTATAAATTGCATGTTGAAATCTTATACTATCCAACCCTTCAGGGACCGGAACCATCCCTTTGTACAGCAAATCCACACTGTCTACTCTGCCTGCCTGTTAGTCACTTAGTAGCCCTCTGTGTTATCAAATTGACTGTGGCAGAATCTCAGTGCTTGTGTTCAATCAACCCTTATTTTATTTAATAATGGCCCCAAAGTACAAAAATAGTGATATGGTGAAAACGTGGATGTATCATAGGGAAGCCCTAAAGTGCTTTAAGTGAAAAGGCAAATGTCCTCAACTTAATGCGGAAATAAAAAAAACTTATATGCTATGATTGCAGAGATCCATTGTAAGAATGAATCTTCTATCTGTGAAATTGTGAGCGTATGTGGGTATAATTCTTCTGTTTTATTATTAGTTATTATTGTTAATCTTTTATTGTGCCTAATTTATAGATCATACTTTATCATAGTTATGTATGCGTGGGAATTAAAACTCTGTAATGTATAGACAGTTTACTACTACGATCCATGATTTTGGGCATCCGCTGGGATCTAAAATGTATCCCCCATGGATAAGTAGGACAACTGTACTACTAATTAGTATAATAATTATAAAAATAGACAGGTTTTAGTGCACACTATGTGCCAGGCCCCAGACATATTAACCGATTTAATCCTACAGAATTTCTAGGAGGTAGACACTATAAGTTATTACAATTCTTTTAGAGCATGACAAACATAGAAATATGTTAATGGCTGCTATGGGTTACCAAAATGCAATTCTCCATTCAGGCACAAGGAAGACTACACAACTTAGCCATTTGACAAGTCACAAGTCTAGTTGCAACTAGTGATCTGCAAGATGTGACATTTGGCTTTCATGGCCTCAGTGTGAGATCTTCATGCAGTCTCTTCTGCCCCAGTGACTGTGAAGTTCCCAAGTTCCAACACTGCGGCCAGAAATGGTGATTCTTTGCACTAAAGTCACTGAGTGATTTTGTGGAAGAGAGCCCCCAGTTTACTAGCTTTGTATCTAGGCCATTGCCTAAAAATAGACCTTTGGTTAAAAACTGAGAGTTAGGTGTTTATTCATTACTTCAGCGCAATCTAGTTTATCCCCACTAATACAAGCTGGCTTTTGTATCTGGATTTGCATCACGGGAAAGAAAGTGATTGAACAACTTATGAATATTAATACTAGAGTCCTGAAACAGCTCTAAAATTGAATCTAGCGGGTTCTTAAAAAGGATACTACATAATGACAAAGTACTGTTAATTCCAGAGGCACAAGTAATTCAATATTAATAAGTTTGTTAATGTAAGGCAATATTTAATAGTTTACATCAAAAAAGCATGTCTTAGAACTCCATACCCTGCTGAGCATGGTGGTTCATGCCTGTAAGTCCAGTACTTTGGGAGGCCTAGGTGGGCAGATCACTTGAGGTCAGGAGTTCAAGACCAACCTGGCAAACATGGGGAAACCCTGTCTCTACTAAAAATAGAAAAATTAGCCGGGTGTGGTGGCAGGCACCTGTAATCTCAGTTACTTGGGATGCTGAGGCAGGAGAATTGCTTGACCTCAATCACACCACTGCACTCCAGCCTGGGCGACAGAGTGAGGCTCCATCTCAAAAATTAAAAAAAAAATGTCATACCCATTCTTACATTTAGGAAACAATAAAAAGCAATCTTTTTCACTAAGCACAAAGAATATTGATATAATAATGCTACACTAAAGTATATCTAGCTTGCATCTCCTCCTTGAAGACCATTTAGCATAGATTGAAGACTTGAGTATGTAGTCTTGTGAGGTGCTGTGCTGCATATGAACAGGCATTAAACTGCACACCAAATATCAATAGAAAAGCACACATTTCCACTAATCCTAAATTAATAAGAAAGAGTAATTTTACCTCAACTAAATTAGAAACAACATCTAATAAATTAATTAAAGCCAGGTATATAAGTATGCTATGTAGTAGTAACTTTGTAGTATTTCTTTTTTTATAAAACATGTTGATCACTTTTTATGTATCAGTTATTATGCTAGATGCTGCAGAGGTTTTTTTTTTTTTTTTAAAGGATGTAATAGTCCTATAAAAAAGCTATAGACTTGGTTGGGATATTGAAGCCCAACAAATGAATTATAGTAGGATACTTGATTGGATGTATGTTGAAGGTGCCAAAAAGAACAGACTCAGGACGAAGTTTCTCCAGAAGGGAATCTTAAATGTGGCTTGAACAAAACATACAATCTCATTTCTTGGATTACCTCTGTCTGAAATGAGGTCTTTCAGCATCCTTGTGCTAAAACAATGAGGGCTTCTTTTAAAACACAGTTTCCTAAAGGAATTAGAGCTTGAATTGACATCCACAGAGAGATAAGTTGATCTCAGATTTTCTCAGTATAATTTTATTCTCCATAGTGTTTGGCTTTTCCAACAAGAGTAGTCAATGACACAAAAGTCTAATTCATGTTAAACATCATCCTTCAATTTGAAAAGTATCCAAGATGAAGTTGAATAAGAAGTCAGGAAAAATGACAAGTTACTGTCTAGCACGTAAAATCTGTTTTTGTTTGTTCCTTTTTCACAAGTGTATATATAACTTTTGTCTGAAAATTTGTTGGTTTTTAATATGTAGAAACATAAATAAAGCAAAAACAGGACAAACATTGATTTCCATGTTATACTATTTTACGTGAAGACTCTGAGACACTGGGAATTAATTACACAATATAATTTATTTGATTACTATTGTAATAATTTTCAAAAATTCATTAGGTTCCAAATTCTAAATCCTATAATAAAAACCTCTCCCTTACATTTACAGATGATTCATATCCAGTTAGTTCAAACTCTACATATGTGTGAGTCTATTTCCTGGCAATAGAAAATATAATACATAGAGAAAAGTCATATATTGTAGATGGATGACTTTAGAAGTATAGTCACACACTGCATAACAATGTTTTGTCCAATGATGGACCCCATATACGACAGTGGTTTTATAAGATATAATGGAACAAAAACTTCGTGTTGCCTGATGATGTCATAGCTGTCATGACAGAATGTCATAATGCACCACGTTTACTCATGTGGTTGTGGTGATGCTAGTGGAAACAAACTTGCTGTACTCTCAGTCATATAAAAGTATAGTACATACAGTCATATGCAGTATGTAATACTTTTTGAGGACAATATTGAGAAGTTCTGTGGATATCAGGTGACTCCAGGGAACCATAGGCATCTCAAAATCTTCCAGGAATGCAAAACTTACATAGAAACCAAGAAGCAAATTTAATATCATGGCATTTTTAGGATAAAGCAATTACTATCATGGTATTTTTAGGATAAAACAATGCAATGAAAAACCCACTTGTTGACGGGGTTGTTTTTTTCTTGTAAATTTGTTTGAGTTCATTGTAGATTCTGGATATTAGCCCTTTGTCAAATGAGTAGATTGCAAAAATTTTCTCCCATTCTGCAGGTTGCCTGTTCACTCTGATGGTAGTTTCTTTAGCTGTGCAGAAGCTCTTTAGTTTAATTAGATCCCATTTGTCAATTTTGGTTTTTGTTGCCATTGCTTTTGGTGTTTTAGACATGAAGTCCTTGTCTGTGCCTATGTCCTGAATGGTATTGCCTAGGTTTTCTTCTCAGGATTTTATGATTTTAGGTCTAACATTTAAGTCTTTAATCCATCTTGAATTAATTTTTCTATAAGGTATAAGGAAGGGATCCAGTTTCAGCTTTGTATATATGGCTAGCCAGTTTTTCCAGCACCATTTATTAAATAGGGAATCCTTTCCCCATTTCTTGTTTTTGTCAGGTTTGTTAAAGATCAGATAGTTGTAGATATGTGGCATTATTTCTGAGGGCTCTGTTCTGTTCCATTGATCTATGTCTCTGTTGTGGTACCAGTACCATGCTGTTTTGGTTACTGTAGCCTTGTAGTATAGTTTGAAGTCAGGTAGCATGATACTTCCAGCTTTGTTCTTTTGGCTTAGGATTGACTTGGCAATGCAGGCTCTTTTTTGGTTCCATATGAACTTTAAAGTAGTTTTTTCCAATTCTGTGAAGAAAGTCATTGGTAGCTTGATGGGGATGGCATTGAATCTGTAAATTGCCTTGGGCAGTGTGGCCATTTTCACGATATTGATTCTTCCTACCCATGAGCACAGACATTTCTCAAAAGAAGACATTTATGCAGCCAAAAGACATATGAAAAAATGCTCATCATCACTGGCCATCAGAGAAATGCAAATCAAAACCACAGTGAGATACCATCTCACGCCAGTTAGAATGGCGATCATTAAAAAGTCAGGAAACAACAGGTGCTGGAGAGAATGTGAAGAAATAGGAACACTTTTACACTGTTGGTGGGACTGTAAACTAGTTCAACCATTGTGGAAGTCAGTGTGGGGATTCCTCAGGGATCTAGAACTAGAAATACCATTTGACCCAGCCATCCCATATACCCAAAGGATTATAAATCATGCTGCTATAAAGACACATGCACATGTATGTTTATTGCGGCGCTATTCACAATAGCAAAGACTTGGAACGAACCCAAATATCCAACAGTGATAGACTGGATTAAGAAAATGTGGCACATATACACCATGGAATACTATGCAGCCATAAAAAAGGATGGGTTCATGTCCTTTGTAGGGACATGGATGAAGCTGGAAACCATCATTCTCAGCAAACTATCGCAAGGACAAAAAACCAAACACTGCATGTTCTCACTCATAGGTGGGAATTGAACAAAGAGAACACTCGGACACAGGAAGGGGAACATCACACACTGAGGCCTGTTGTGGAGTAGGAGGAGGGGGGAGGGATAGCATTAGGAGATATACCTAATGTAAATGATGAGTTAATGGGTGCAGCACACCAACATGGCACATGTATATGTATGTAACAAACCTGCACGTTGTGCACATGTACCCTAAAACTTAAAGTATAATTAAAAAAAAAGAAAAACCATTGTGGATGTATTTCATGAGTTTCAGAATGTTAATTTAACTTTTCCCTTTGATACAAAATATTTGCATGGGATGAATAACTTAAGTTGTACTGTTTTGAATGTTTTCCTCACTTTATTTTAATGGCATATTTAATGCACTAATAATGTATTTATGGCAGAATCATGTGGGGAAAACATGCTAGCAAATCACAAGTAATCTACAATGTTGTTATGAAGCACATTATTACCTCCTCTGCAAGCACATTCATTTTAAAGAGCTTCACATTTCATTAAGATGATGAAGTGCATCATGAGCCATTTATTGGGAAATCATCAACTATTAAAGAAAATTAAGTTCTATCAGTTGTTGACAATTTATAACTATTTAATAGTCCAATCACTATAAACTTTATATTGTTCATAAAAATAGGTATGGATATTTTAATAAATCTTATTAATGGATATACAACTTTAGACATAAATCTGTTTGCTAGGGTTGTTGTGTTAAATTATTAATGGTACAAATATATTATAAATCACTGGTGATGTACTTTACATTGCAAGATGATCACTAGATCCATAGATTGCTAATAAAAGGGTGTGCAAGGGAAACTCACTGATACTGTATACCATCCTTACCTCATTACCATTTCTTGGCAACCCTGATGTGGGAGGTCTAAGGTTCCTAAAAAAATGTTAAAACCAAGGAATGATTTGTTAAGCCACAGTTTTGTATGAGTAGATCTGGTAACCAGGTTTGCAAACCAAGGTCTGCAAAATTCTCTGTAATAAAATAATCTTTCAGGGACCTTAATATTCTCTGAACATATATTTAATCTATTTACTCTTTTAAAAACTTTAGTGAATAAACCTTTTTTTTTTTACATTCTTTTAATTTTTACTTGGAAAGTGACTTTATCGCATTAACTTTGGCATCCACATGAAGGAATGTATTACCAACAGGGCTCCTTCTGCTAGAAATGTTGATGGGATAGGCTGAGCGCTGTGATCCCAGCTGCCATTCTGCTTATGGTTGGAAGCTCAATGCTAAAGGTGGTAGTATAGATAGAAAACGGAAGTGCATCTGAACCTTTTCCATTTTGTGGAGTAGCTATCGGAACCTAGACAGCCAACTTTCATACCTCTTTTATGTAAGAGAATGAATCCTTATGAAGGATAAACCTCTGAAGTCAGGTTTTTGTTACTGGGAGCCAAAAATAAGTGCTCACTGATAGAGAAAGGTCAGAACACTATATACATAAATTCTTACAAAATGTGATCATGACTGAGATAGATTAAAGATAATTTTTCAATTTGAAAAGAAAAGGGAGAGAAAAATTGGAAGCTAACCAAATAGGACTTTGTAAATCACTGGCATAATGTGGCCATAAGTCACTGAAATCATCAAAC
The DNA here is from genome assembly GCF_009828535.3 of Hylobates moloch. Taxonomy (NCBI): domain Eukaryota; kingdom Metazoa; phylum Chordata; class Mammalia; order Primates; family Hylobatidae; genus Hylobates; species Hylobates moloch. Next base: position 7,727,392 of record NW_026652292.1, on the reverse strand, counting down.
TAAAATATTACTTTGCTGAACAAAGAACATCATGACAAGAAAACCTTGAATACGTATTCCTAAAAATCACTCTTCTGAATTTATAGAGTATAGTGCATTTGGCAGTTAGTTTCCTTACATTATATTGGGAGACTATATATTTTCCAAGAAGTCTAACACATTATTAGTATTAAGTCAAAATGTTATTTCATGAGAAATAAACATAGAAAGAGACTTTAGTATTAGTAATCATTTGAAACCGTTCACTGTGTTAGATGATAATGCTATGAATGTTCATTTTCTTACCCAAACATTGTCTAATTATCGTTCCTAGTAAGAGCCTCCAGCTCTGAACAACAGTCAAGAATGCACAAGGCAGTGTCTTAGCTTGTTCTTTGAAAACAAACAAATGAAAAACGTAAATGATGACTTGACATTGCCCCAATTATCAAGAGTATACAGACTAAAGAAATGTTTTCTTTGAAATACTAAAGAAACAAATGTTTTCTGTACATTCTTGAGCCTCTTTCATTTTACTATTAAGACTGAAGGAAAGATCAAACCTCTATGACAGCAGATGGAATGAGAAATTCCACAAGTGAATGTCACGAGCCAACCTTCACCCCCAGTTAAGCATGGAAAGATAAATTACAAAACCACGAATGAGATAGTAAGTTGAAAAATTCATAATCCACCCAATGTATTCATATTTCAGTCATTTTTGTATATTTATATCATTCTTACTTTAATAGTTTGTAGCAGCTTACAGCAAGCTGCCCCAAAACAATAACATTCACAAGGAATTTTTTAAAAGATGCATATTAAAATGAGAGAGGGAGAAAAATTAAGAAAGTTTTATGAAAGGGCATATCTACATCTGAACACAAAAGCTGGCTCTGTCATAAGAGCAGTAAGATATTTAATTAATTTTTATTTTTCTGGAGTGAACCCTCAAAATCAACTAATTGTTGGATTCAATTTTAAATATTTTAAAATAAAGCTTATTTAAGAAGAAACTGTTTAATGGGAGAATATCTTTGCAAAGTATGCATCTGACAAAGATCTAATATCCAGAATCTATAAAGAACATAAACAAATTTACAAGCAAAAGAAAAAAAAAAAAACTCTATTAAAAAGTGGGCACGGTGGGGCGTGGTGGCTCAACCCTGTAATCCCAGCACTTTGGGAGGCCGAGGTGGGGAGATCACCTGAGGTTGGAAGTTCATGACCAGCCTTACCAACATGGAGAAACCCCATCGCTACTAAAAATACAAAAACAGTGGCCAAGCATGGTGGTGCATGCCTGTAATCCCAGCTACTCAGGAGGCTGAGGCAGGAGAATCGCTTGAACCGGGAGCGCCACTGCACTCCAGCCTGAGCAACAAGAGCGAGACTCCATTTCAAAAATAAATAAATAAATAAATAGGCAAAGGACATGAACAGTTTTCAAAAGAGGACGTTCATGTGGCCAACAAGCGTATGAAAAAGTGCTCAACATCACTAATCATTAGACAAATGCAAAAATCACAATGAGATGCCAGCTCACACCAGTCAGAATTGCTGTTATTAAGAAGACAAAAAATAACAGATGCTGGTAAGGTTGAACAGAGAAGGGAATGTTTAAACACTGCTGGTCGAAATGTAAACAAGTTCGGCCATTGTGGAAAGCAGTTTGGCAATTTCTCAAATAACTTAAAAAATTACTTAATCCAGCAATCCCATTATTGGGTATATATTTAAAGGAATAAAAATAGTTCTGCCATAAACACACGTACACACGTATGTTCATCACAGTACTATTCACAATAGCAAACACATGGAATCAACCTAAATGCCCATCAATGGGGCACAAGCCTGCACAAGAACCCCTTGAACCTAAAGTTGGAAAGAAAAAAACAAAACAAAACAAGGAGAATACAGAATTTATATATAAAAAGAGGCGGGAATACAGAATTTATACAACAGTCAAAAAGATACTGAAAACGTGGAAAAACACAATATTTGCAATCCACTCAGTGGATATGTTTAAGAGAAGATTGGACTAGCAGAAATTGGGAAAATTGAACTAGAAGCTAGTTGAATAAAAGTAATCAAATGTAATCACAGAGAGATTAAAAAAACGAAGAATATACCATATTATACATTCAGGACATGGTAAAAAAAGCCAACTGTGTATACATATATGTAATTTATATATAATATATAGTATATATTATATATACATTTATATATTATATAATTATAAATGTATATATTATATATACATTTTATATATTATATAATTATAAATGTATATATGTTTAATATCTATACTATTATATGGATATAATAAACATATGTACATAATTCTAAAAGTTAAGAGGGAGAATGAGTACAAAGCAAAAACCGGTTATGATAATGAAAAACACCTACTTACACATTTACAAGCCTTGAAGAACTTCAGGAAAGATAAACACAATGAGACCAACACCTGAAAATATTATAGTAAAACACTAGCCACACACGGTGGCTCACGCCTGTAACCCCAGCACTTTGGGAGGCCAAGGCAGGCAGATCACTTGAGGCCAGGAGTTCGAGACCAGCCTGGACAACATGGTGAAACCCCGTCTCTACTGAAAATACAAAAATTATTCAGGCTTGCTGGTACACGCCTGTAATCCCAGCCACTCAGGAGGCTGAGGCATGAGAATCACATGAACCCAGGAGGCGGACTTTGCAGTGAGCCAAGATCATGCCACTGCACCCAGCCTGGGTGACAGTGAGACTGTCTGTGTTTGGGATCACTGCAGCTGGGACACACACACACACACACACACACACACACAAAATTGTAGTAAAACACTCAAAATAAAAGACAGAGGTAGACATCTCCAAGGTAACCAGAGAATAAGAGACACATGATTTACAAATGAAAAACCTAAAACCTTAAGACTGGCAGTAACTTCTCAGCAGAAATGATGGAAGCCAGAAACAATGGATTGACAATTTTTATAGTGCTGAGATTATGTCTCTACCACACAAACATGCGTGGGACTATTTAGAGAGGTTAGACAGAGGGTGAGGAGTGGGTGAACTAGCTGCTGAGCTCCTCCATGGGCGCTGAAGAGAGTAGCTGTGTCAAAGATCTATCACAGAGAGAATACTCATCAGAAATGATGCTTATTATCCAAATGATTAAAAATCAAAACTAATGCCCCCACATCTCTTACCTTTTTTTCCTCTCTGTTTTGTTTCCCTAGTTTATTTTATGTTCCCCTTCTTTCTTCCCATGTATTTTGTCTTTCCTAGTGGCATAACTTCTGAAGATGTGTCTCAGTTCAAAGTCAATGTAAGGTCTCTTCTTTGTCTATAAAAAATACATTTTTACATACATGGGTATATGACTTTGTTACTAACCAAACCATATAAAATAAGTAATATGTAAAATGCAAAAAATTTGAAATTTAAAACAACATTATTCTTTTAAACATAGATTCTTATCACTATAAATAAAAAATAATAATTTAAGCAAAATTCTACTAAAACAATTCATATCATTTGAAATCTCCAGTGTTCCTGGAGGTGGAATTCTTATGCTGAAATGCACTAGTACTGCATAATGTTCTCAAAGAATTTGATATTTAATTTAATTCGTAAAAAAGAAAGTGTTCATATATAAATACGTTGAGGAACTGACAAAACGTACATCAAAAAATAAAATGTACACATAGGGAAATACTAAGCAATAGCTCAGTCATTTGGAAATCTTTTTTTTTTTTCAATTTTAGTTTATAATGATTTCACACAGACCATAGATATCATTGGTATTGATTCTGATAGGGTACTTAAAATCTAAACTGCATACCTGTTTGCATCTTTCTGTAGATGTTCAGTCACTTGAATCAATTGGCTTGAAGTAAGAAACTTTGCTAGTTTGTGTTATTAATATAGGAAATGCAAAGCTATAATCAATACTAAGCCATTATTTCATTAATACAAAAATCTGCCAAAGAACAAAAAGCTGACATATCATTTTTTAGGCTAATAACAGAGTGAAGCATAATTTTCACTAATGGGTTAAATATGATAAAATGTAGGTAAAATATAGGCCAATAATTTGGGATATAAACCCATCTATTTTCATTTAGAAAAAATAGAGAATATTTTTATTTTCTATATGATTTTACATAATTACATAAATGTAAGTTACATTCTTTGCTGGACATATGTCAGTGTTCTAGGCTTACTTAGGTGCAGTAATATTATAATACTCTCAATCATATTTACATTTTCTTTATTAATATATAATTTACTTTTTACAATTTAATGTTTTCTTAAAATGAAGACTTAAGTATTACTGTGCATTTTCCCAGGAAATTTTACTTTTTCTATTGTTATGGAGGCCTAGTGCCAAATTAATATATGTGCCAGTGACAAAAAATTGATTTTAGATTAAAATAACATTGAGCCCAATTATATTTTTTATTTACTAACATGTCTTGCTGATTTCTTAATGCAATATTTGTTTAATAGCCTAATGTAGCACTGCCTTAAGACTGTAAAAGCTAATGTGGCCCAGCTGCAGTGACCCCAAACACGTTAACAGTCTTCCCCATGAAGCTGCCTCTGAGGCTTTCGGTCACCATGGAAAGCACACTGGAGAATCTACTCCACCTTGGAGAAACGCAGAACAGACCTGCTCTCAAGACTGGGACACGTACATATTCCTTTTTTGAGGAAGTCTACTTTATTTCTATTATTGTCTTTCATTCAGGTTTCCTTCACAAATATATAAGATAGCGAAAAATAAATAAACAACAAAAACAAAACAAAATTCATTGCTTCCCAAATTCACAAAAACTCAGTGCTATAATTGGCCCTGACATGACTATTCGTGAAGTCTGTGAGTGCCAATTCCATTCAGCACTGTGAATTTTATTTTGCAAGTAACTGCTTGATAAACCCATATATAAATGATAATACTACTCTAAATTTGAGATTATATGGAAATGTGTTTTTTATTATCTTGAGACTTAATTCACTTTTAAATCCACTTTACCTAAAACTTTTAGATAATGCATCTATAAGGTGAGACCTTTTGTGCTAAGCTTATTTTAGAACAATAAAGTTGCTTGGAAATATATAATCTGTGAAATATCTTTGTCAGAGCTATAATTACTGTTTAGCATTATGCACTGTTTCTGTTAATTGGTCTCAAATTTTAAACAAATTGAAGATAATCACTGAAGAAGCTTGTATTTCAGGCAGCTACTGATAGTTGCATCTATTTAAGTAATAACAGATGACCCCGGGACATACAGTAAAACTCTTTCGATACCTTTAAACAGTAATGCCTCTTTGGGGAAACAGTGTATCTGTCTCAGTAACTTCTTGTTTTTCTACAGAGAAAAATGTATGTAACATTGCAAACTAGGTATAGGGTAAGTGATTGGATATTAATGCTGTAAATTTCATTAGAATTTCAATACCATAATAAAGGAAGGGAAATAAAGTTGTGTGCTGTGAATGCACAGGTAAGATCATTTTTGCACAGAGAAATACTACCATTTCAGTAGAAAAGAAAAGAGGTGATCAGGCATATTTGACAGTAATTTCTACTTTTATTCCTTCACAAAAGTTAATGTGGCAGATATTGTTAGGCAAGCAATAAAAAACATCTGATTTTGAGAGCCTGGTATAGAGACAGAGAAATAAACACATTACATAAGTCAATCATTTATTTAGCTCATTGATTCAGAGGCTGTTCAATGAAACTTGTGTAGGTGAAGAAAAAGTATAATGTGTTCCTAGATTAAGTAATTCTCCCAAATCTCGTTTCACACTGAAGTTAACAGAACATGTTACAGATAAATATGGTTTACTTTCTCATTGGTTGCTAAAAGTTCTGAGTGGAAGTTCAGGTAACCTCTTTTTTTTTTTCACAATAGTAAGTGCAAAACAAGACTATTTTCTAGCTAAAATAAGGTTTTAGGATGTAGTGTTGGTCTGTTCTCAGGCTGCTAATAAAGACATACCCAAGACTGATAAATTTATGAAGAAAAAGAGGTTTAATGGACTCACAGTTCGACATGGTTGGGGAGGCCTCACAATCATGGCGGAAGGCAAAAGAAGAGCAAAGGCATATATTACATGGCGGCAGGCAAGACAGCCTGTGCAAAGCAACTGTCCTTTATAAAGCCGTCAGATTTCCTGAGACTTACTCAGTATCATGAGAACAGCATGGTAAAAACCTGTCCCCATGATTCAGTTACCTCCTTCTAGGTCCCTCCCATGACACATGGGGATTATGGAAGCTACAATTCAAGATGAGATTTGGGTGGGGAAGTTAAACCATAACAAATACAGATATTCATAAAACTCCAAATAAGCATACCATGTATGATTGCTATGTTTGTGTAAAAAATGTATTTTACCTGCAAACGTTAGATTCTTCATCAATTTTTAGTTAAGGTTGCTTTTCTGGAAGTGCTCAGCCATGTGATTTTTTTATTTTTTTTATTATACTTTAAGTTTTAGGGTACATGTGCACAACGTGCAGGTTAGTTACATACGTATACATGTGACATGTTGGTGTGCTGCACCCATTAACTCGTCATTTAGCATTAGGTATATCTCCTAATGCTATCCCTCCCCCCTCCCCCCACCCCCCAACAGTCCCCAGAGTGTGATGTTCCCCTTCCTGTGTCCATGTGTTCTCATTGTTCAATTCCCACCTATGAGTGAGAACATGCGGTGTTTGGTTTTTTGTCTTTGCGATAGTTTGCTGAGAATGGTGGTTTCCAGTTTCATCCATATCCCTACAAAGGACATCGTCATTTTTTATGGCTGCATAGTATTCCATGGTGTATATGTGCCACATTTTCTTAATCCAGTCTATCATTCTTGGACATTTGGTTTGGTTCCAAGTCTTTGCTATTGTGAATAATGCCACAATAAACATACGTGTGCATCTGTCTTTATAGCAGCATGATTTGTAATCCTTTGGGTATATACCCAGTAATGGGATGGCTGGGTCAAATGGTATTTCTAGTTCTAGATCCCTGAGGAATCACCACACTGACTTCCACAATGGTTGAACTAGTTTGCAGTCCCACCAACAGTGTAAAAGTGTTCCTATTTCTCCACATCCTTTCCAGCACCTGTTGTTTCCTGACTTTTTAATGATGGCCATTCTAACTGGTGTGAGATGGTATCTCATTGTGGTTTTGATTTGCATTTCTCTGATGGCCAGTGATGATGAGCATTTTTTCATGTGTCTGTTGGCTGCATAAATGTCTTCTTTTGAGAAGTGTCTGTTCATATCCTTTGCCCACTTTTTGATGGGGTTGTTAGTTTTTTTCTTGTAAATTTGTTTGAGTTCATTGTAGATTCTGGATATTAGCCCTTTGTCAGATGAGTAGGTTGTGAAAATTTTCTCCCATTTTGTAGGTTGCCTGTTCACTCTGATGGTAGTTTCTTTTGCTGTGTAGAAGCTCTTTAGTTTAATTAAATCCCATTTGTCAATTTTGGCTTTTGTTGCCATTGCTTTTGGTGTTTTAGACATGAAGTCCTTGCCCATGCCTATGTCCTGAATGGTATTGCCTAGGTTTTCTTCTAGGGTTTTTATGGTTTTAGGTCTAACATGTAAGTCTTTAATCCATCTTGAATTAATTTTTGTATAAGGTGTAAGGAAGGGATCCAGTTTCGGCTTTGTACATATGGCTAGCCAGTTTTCCCAGCACCATTTATTAAATAGGGAATCATTTCCCATTGCTTGTTTTTGTCAGGTTTGTCAAAGATCAGATAGTTGTAGGAGGAACTGGTACCATTCCTTCTGAAACTATTCCAATCAATAGAAAAAGAGGGAATCCTCCCTAACTCATTTTATGAGGCCAGCATCATCCTGATACCAAAGCCTGGCAGAGACACAACAAAAAAAGAGAATTTTAGACCAATATCCTTAATGAACATTGATGCAAAAATCCTCAATAAAATACTGGCAAACCGAGTCCAGCAGCACATCCAAAAGCTCATCCACCATGATCAAGTGGGCTTCATCCCTGGGATGCAAGGCTGGTTCAACATATGCAAATCAATAAATGTAATCCAGCATATAAACAGAACCAAAGACAAAAACTACATGATTATCTCAATAGATGCAGAAAAGGCCTTTGACAAAATTCAACAACCCTTCATGCTAAAAACTCTCAATAAATTAGGTATTGATGGGATGTATCTCAAAATAATAAGAGCTATCTATGACAAACCCACAGCCAGTATCATACTGAATGGGCAAAAACTGGAAGCATTCCCTTTGAAAACTGGCACAAGACAAGGATGCCTTCTCTCACCACTCCTATTCAACATAGTGTTGGAAGTTCTAGCCAGGGCAATTAGGCAGGAGAAGGAAATAAAGGGTATTCAATTAGGAAAAGAGGAAGTCAAATTGTCCCTGTTTGTGGATGACATGATTGCATATCTAGAAAACCCCACTGTCTCAGCCCAAAGTCTTCTTAAGCTGATAAGCAACTTCAGCAAAGTCTCAGGATACAAAATCAATGTACAAAAATCACAAGCATTCTTATACACCAATAACAGACAAACAGAGAGCCAAATCATGAGCGAACTCCCATTCACAATTGCTTCAAAGAGAATAAAATACCTAGGAATCCAACTTACAAGGGACGTGAAGGACCTCTTCAAGGAGAACTACAAACCACTGCTCAATGAAATAAAAGAGCATACAAACAGATGGAAGAACATTCCATGCTCATGGGTAGGTAGAATCAATATTGTGAAAATGGCCATACTGCCCAAGGTAATTTATAGATTCAATGCCATCCACATCAAGCTACCAATAACTTTCTTCACAGAATTGGAAAAAAACTAAAGTTCATATGGAACCAAAAAAGAGCCTGCATCACCAAGTCAATCCTAAGCCAAAAGAACAAAGCTGGAAGTATCATGCTACCTGACTTCAAACTATACTACAAGGCTACAGTAACCAAAACAGCATGGTACTGGTACCAAAACAGAGATATAGATCAATGGAACAGAACAGAGCCCTCAGAAATAGCAATGTGATTATTCCCTTTAGGACAGGGACCCTTGTGACTGTCACCAGAGAACAGGGAAAACATTATTTCAATACTTATATGCAATATAATTAGGGATGATTTTAGCACCAGTATTTGTTTCCTAGAAAAAAATCCTAGCATGTTTTAAAGGTATCGAAAGCAACCATTTAATGAATAAGAAATTTCAAGGTGCTAACAGTATAATTTAGGGTTGACAATCTGTTATTTCATGTTGTATACTAGAATTAGCATTTTTTCCCATTGTAAAGGTCAATTTGATTGTTTTTATTAAATTATTTAAATAAACTTTTCATTCATGTCACTCTTCCTCCTGTCATCATTTGAGATACTAATGTTCCCTGGGAGGTGGCCCCTCATGGAGCTGGGTGGGTCCTGCAACTGTTTTCTCTCAGTGGAAGCGATGTTGTCTACTTTGAATCCAAGACAGTTAAGAAGTGAATGTGCCTTCTTCGGGCTTCCAACCACCACCGGCCATGTGCAGGCCCCAGGCGATGTTGAAGTTACAGGCTGGACAATCCCAGACCTCTGCATCCGTGGGCAGTAAAGCACCATGCCACCAGGACCCATCACATCACAAGCATGTTTGGCTTTTGTCAAATCACTTCCACCACTATCCCTTTCTGTGTTGTTGAAATGAAGAATCCCTTTCCCTGCCTGGTTCCGGGTTAGAATTTACCAAAGAGAATATGCACACAATTTGGAAGATGGTAGAGGAAGAGACACCATTAACCTCAGAGCCAGCTGAGGGCAGACCAGATGCAGGTTTGCTGTGGCTTCCCGGTGAGCTCCTGGGAAGTCCCCACCTCACTACCACTGACTTGGACAGCTGACACGAGCCTCTCAGAGATTCCCGAAAACTTCTGAAGCTTCCTGTGAGCCTGAAAACACCCAATTTGGTGCCTCACCAACTGAGATGCCAGTAACAGCTTCTCTGAGTGCAGGCGGCTGCTTTTATCTTCAGAAATCATATGGGACACTCTTTCCTCAGTTAATTTTTTATTCCCAAAATGCTTACAGTAGCCCCCGTTATCCAGATTGTCCTTGCAAAGGGTGAATAAATTTATTTTTATTTTTTATTTATTTAATATTTTTGAGACAGAGTCTGGCTCTGTTGCCCAGGCTGGAGTGCAGTGGACAATCTGGGCTCACTACAACCTCTGCCTCCCAATTCCAAGTGATTCTCCTGCCTCAGCCTCCTGAGTAGCTGATATTGCAGGCCTGAGTCATGAGGCCCAGCTAATTTTTGTAATTTTAGTGGAGATACAGTTTCATCATGTTGCCCAAGCTAGTCTCAAACTCCTGACCTCAAGTGATTCACCCTCCTCAGCCTCCCAAAGTGCTGGGATTACAGGTGTGAGCCACTGCACACGGCCAATAAATTTATATTTTAAGGTCCTGAAATTTTAGGTGTATTGGTTACCACCATTAGCATTAACCTAGTTAATAGATAGCACAATATTAAAACATGTTTAATAAAAAATTAAAGCAAATGAAAATATTCAGCCTCATAACACTCACCACATTTGTTTTCTTTTGGCTGTATTCTCTTTCAATTTTAAGCCTTAGGTAATGTATATTTGAATTTGAATATTTCTCGAAGCCATGTATTTAAACTTCCTTTACTAATGCAAATGATTTATTCTAAACCCAGATATTTAATTCATCTGCATGTAATTTAAATTCTTAACACACACAATCCACTAACAAAACTTATGTTACACTTCTATTTTTGAATATTTATAAGATAAAGCACTATGCTAAATATTAATACTTATGTAAATTCACTCTCTTGCACAATCTAAATTAATTTAAAAGTAATTATAGGCTGGGCGTGGTGGCTCACGCCTGTAATTCCAGCACTTTGGGAGGCAAAGGCAGGCGGATCACAAGGTCAGGAGATCGAGACCATCCTGGCTAACACGGTGAAACCCCGTCTTTACTAAAAATACAAAAAACTAGCTGGGCTTGGTGGCAGGCGCCTGTAGTCCCAGCTACTCAGGAGGCTGAGCAGGAGAATGGCGTGAACCCAGGAGGCAGAGCTTGCAGTGAGCCGAGATCGCGCCACCGCACTCCAGCTTGGGCGACACAGCGAGACTGTCTCAAAAAAAAAGAAAAAGAAATTATAAAGTTCTGTGACTCTCTCATGAAGTAGAAAAGTAGAGTAGAACAGAATTCTCAATAAAATTTTCTCAAATCCCAGCTTTCTAATTCACATGCCAAAGGTAAGAGAAAGATCCAAAACCCATTTAACTTATAAAAATAATGGCTGCCACAGGCACCAAACTTCTTATACTACATGCATATTGAAAAAAATACAAATTATGATTTTGGGAGGGAGGGAATATGTATGAGAGACAAGACTGTATAGATAGATAAAAATATTCAATTGGAATCATTTCAAATAAATAATAGAAGGTACCTCACCACCTGGATGTAAAATTAATTTGCAAGAATCAATAACTTATCTAAATATGAATAACAGTTAATAAATAAATAACATATTCCATTTTTAGGATCAACAAAAGTGCATAAAATATCTAGGAATAGGCTTTGCAAAACACAGAATAAAGAGATAAAATTTTAAAGTGCTACTGAGGGAAATAACCCAAGAGATGAATCAAAAATCCCAAATCTTATCCCTGTATCATAAAGTGGTTTACTTTATAGAAGCAGTTTTCCTATAAATTAGCCAATAAACATATAAAAATGATTTTTGTACAGATTCTTAAAAAACTTATGAAAAACAAATTGTGTTGAATGAGTAAACCATTTTCAAAACTGAAGGAAGTTGTGCTTGAACTATAACAATTGATGTTAAACACATAATCGAAAGGATAATTTGAATTCCTCTTCTGGCCAAGATAGAGTAAAAAGCAGTATCGTTATCCTCCTTCCTGTTTGCAACAGACAAAAAATCTAGACAAAAATATGGAAAAACAAAATATACAAAACAGACATTGAGAAACCAAGAATATGATCCATTAGAGACAGAAAACAAATGAGGTGAAGTGAGGTTTCCCCAGCTTCCTATCTGGGAAGAATTTTCAGGCTATGATGCAAGGGTTGGAAACCAAGGGGACCTTAACTAGCTGTGTTCAGGAGATGGATCTGGGAATCTGGAGAGAGCAAGGCAACTAGAGTTCATAGGACAGAGTGTTGAAGAGGAGAGAGTCAGATAAAGGGAGAGAGAGAGAAACTTGGAGCTGTTCAGATGATCACCCTCCAATACAGAGCAGAAATCGACTAGCACACACATGTGAAGAAAGTATCCAAGGCCCAGAAAAGAATCACATGAGATTATTAGAGGAAAATGTGCTTGACCCTCACACTAGGGAGGGAGCAGTCTGCATTCCTAATACCTACAGCAGAAAACTTCATAACTCACAAGCTCATTGGATAGAGTACCCAGGAAGATCTTGCCTCTGTATGTGGAATAATTAGCCCTGGGCTAAATTCGGCTCTTGTCCTGCCTTCATATACTAAAAGCACATATCAAAATGATCAAAAATAGCTTGCAAGTAATTTAACTGCATCCAAAACAAAACTCAAGAATATTTATAGGAATGAACATGAGGGAACATATCTCTAATCAAAAGTCAAAAGCCTTAAAGAGAAACACAGATGGACTCAACCACATTTAAAAAAAATTGAGCAACAGATGAACATAAACACAGCTAAAAATAAACAACTGGATAAATATTTAGAGTCTGAATAGCCAGAAAAAGGATGAGTGCTGCTTTCATTTGCTGATTCCACCCATTAGAATTCAGAAGAAAGAACCTGCAGTTTCTGGTGTCAGCTTTGCAATGTCCGGATACAACAGGATGACAAATGTGAAAAGACCTGGTTGATACAGATAAGACCAAAATAAGGCAGCAGGTACCTTGGGCAAGGTTGTCAGAGTGAACAGTTTTGAGGTTTCTCAGCTGGAAACAATGTTTATACATAAAGAATTTTTGCAAATGAGGAATTATGCTTCCTGGCGGAACCAAGGAGAGTAGGAGCCAGTTTATTCTAGAGTAAACCTCTATAAACTATGGAAGGACAACTGGAGACATCTCCCCACTGTCCAGCATGTGATGGGCATGAATACTTGTGTGGGACTTTAGTCTAGGCTACAGAGCCCTTGCCAAGCCTGTGGCCTGGTGGAAGTGTACCCTCTGCCATCTTCCGACCTTTGCCAATATGACTCATGACTGAGACGTCAGAGCTACTTTGCCGCAGGAAGTTGCCCAACATGTTCAAGTTGCTAATTTGTGTTTTTGTCTTAGCATTTCTTCTTTTTTAGATTGTACTATCTATTAGCCTGTGTTTCAGCAGGTAACACATAAAGTGAAAATTGCCTATGCTTTTTTATGCACTTTTAAAATATACTTTAAGTTCTGGGATACATGTGCAGAACCTGCAGGTTTGTTACATAGGTATACATGTGCCATGGTGGTTTGCTGCACCCATCAACCCATCATCTACATTAGGTATTTCTCCTCATGCTATCCCTCCCCTAGCTCCTTACCCACCAACAGGCCCTAGTGTGTGATGTACCCCTCCCTGTGTCCATGTATTATCATGTTCAACTCTCACTTATGAGAGAGGACATGCGGTGTTTGGTTTTCTGTTCTTGTGTTAGTTTGCTGAGAATGATGGTTTCCAGCTCCATCCATATCCCTGCAAAGGACATGCCAAGTCATGCACTTTAAAAGAATGTTGTGAGTCCTTAATAATATCAGGAAAAGCACTTTAAACCATGTAAGTTGTCCTACAAAATATGAAAAAGAATAGATACTAATAAATGCAAATAAACTATGGAGTTACAGAAATGATGGCATAAGAAAAATCAACTGTTCAACCTCACACGTCAGTGAAACCACAACACTGCAGTCGAATTCCCTAGACTCCACATGAAGACAGACTGCCACATCAGCTAAAAGAGCTTCTAGTTCATGCATAAAAACTGCACAGATAAGGACAAATGAAAGATCAAGCCTCAAGGCTTCCAGTGTTACAAGAAGCCAGTTGCAGATTCTCTCTTTCAGGTGGTAATAGTATAATTAAGGAAAATGACATAATTCAGTTTAAGTACTAAATTTATTAGTTATTAATGTTATTAGTTATTAAACTGATCCTCACAAGCATTTTACCTTCATAATATGAGTATCTTCATTAACATAGCAGTGTGGCATCCTTAATTCTACAGTAATAACTACTTTGTTAATACTAGATCATTCCAACCTCCTGGATTGATAATGACTGAATATTAATCTGAGAGAAATATTCTTTTTTTTAAAATTGTACTTTAAGTTCTAGGGTGCATGTGCACAACATGCAGGTTTGTTACATATGTATACATGCGCCATGTTGGTGTGCTGCACCCACTAATTCATCATTTACATTAGGTATATCTCCTAATGATTTCCCCCCCCCCCTTCCCCCACCATGACAAGCCCTGGTGTGTGATGTTCCCCTTCCTGTGTCCAAATGTTCTCATTGTTCAATTCCCACCTATGAGTGAGAACATGCGGTGTTTGGTTTTTTGTCTTTGCGATAGTTTACTGAGAATGATGGTTTCCAGCTTCATCCGTGTGCCTACAAAGGACATGAACTCGTCATTTTTTATGACTGCATAGTATTCCATGGTGTATATGTGCCACATTTTCTTAATCCAGTCTATTATTGATGGACATTTGGGTTGGTTCCAAGTCTTTGCTATTGTGAATAGTGCCGCAATAAACATATGTGTGCATGTGTCTTTATGGCAGCATGATTTATAGTCCTTTGGGTATATACCCAGTAATGGGATGGCTGGGTCAAATTGTATTTCTAGTTCTAGATCCTTGAGGAATCGCCACACTTTCTTCCACAATGGTTGAACTAGTTTGCAGTCCCACCAACAGTGTAAAAGTGTTCCTTTTTCTCCACATCTTCTCCAGCACCTGTTATTTCCTGACTTTTTAATGATGGCCATTCTAACTGGTGTGAGATGGTATCTCATTGTGGTTTTGATTTGCATTTCTCTGATGGCCAGTGATGATGAGCATTTTTTCATGTGTCTGTTGGCTGCATAAATGTCTTCTTTTGAGAAGTGTCTGTTCATATCCTTTGCCCACTTTTTGATGGGGTTGTTTGTTTTTTTCTTGTAAATTTGTTTGAATTCTTTGTAGATTCTGGATATTAGCCCTTTGTTGGATGAATAGATTGCAAAAATTTTCTCCCATTCTGTAGGTTGCCTGTTCACTCTGATGGTAGTTTCTTTTGCTGTGCAGAAGCTCTTTAGTTTAATTAGATCCCATTTGTCAATTTTGGCTTTTGTTGCCATTGCTTTTGGTGTTTTAGACATGAAGTCCTTGCCCATGCCTATATCCTGAATGGTATTGCCTAGGTTTTCTTCTAGGGTTTTTATGGTTTTAGGTCTAATGTTTAGTCCATCTTGAATTAATTTTTGTATAAGGTGTAAGGAAGGGATCCAGTTTCAGCTTTCTACATAGGGCTAGCCAGTTTTCCCAGCACCATTTATTAAATAGGGAATCCTTTCCCCATTCTTTGCTTTTGTCAGGTTTGTCAAATATCAGGTGGTTGTAGATGTGTGGTATTATTTCTGAGGGCTCAGTTCTGTGCCATTGGTCTATATCTCTGTTTTAGTACCAGTACCATGCTGTTTTCGTTACTATAGCCTTGTGGTATAGTTTGATGTCAGGTAGCGTGATGCCTCCAGCTTTGTTCTTTTGGCTTAGGATTGTCTTGGCAATGTGGGCCCTTTTTTTGGCTGCATCTGAACTTTAAAGTAGTTTTTTCCAATTCTGTGAAGAAAATCATTGGTAGCTTGATGGGGATGGCACTGAATCTGTAAATTACCTTGGGCAGTATGGCCATTTTCACAATATTGATTCTTCCTATCCATGAGCATATAATGTTCTTCCATTTGTTTGTATCCTCTTTTATTTCATTGAGCAGTGGTTTGTAGTTCTCCTTGAAGAGGTCCTTCACATCCCTTGTAAGTTTGATTCCTAGGTATTTTATTGTCTTTGAAGCAATTGTGAATGAGAGTTCACTCATGATTTGGCTCTAATCTGTGAGAAATATTGTGGAACAAATCACTTGCTTCTGGGCAGAACTATTCTTACAGCAGGACCTGGTAGCATGGTTCCATGATTCATGATGGCTTTTGTCTTATATGTGGGTCTTCCTTTCCTCTTTTTGACTCATCCCTCCTCCTGGTGTCTCAAGAGTTTAAAACTTCAGGCAGAAGCAAGGGGATTGAAAGAGCTTCATACAATACATTCTACCTGAAAACTTTCAGAGAAAACACAAATCCAAATATATTCAGGTATTTTGTTTAATGTGGCAGAGCACTAGCCTCTGTGAAAATGGCCAATTATTGTGCTTTTTCTGATTAGCAAAGAATACAAAAGAAATGGGAAAGTTCTAGGAAAAATTACTTTCTCAAAAATGAGAATCCTTTAGGTAATTAAGTGGAAAGGATTCAATAAGTCTTATGGGTTAATACATATTGAAAGAGAAGGCAAAATTGTCTTTTTACTTTACCACACTGACATATGGTATATGAATACATGAACAAAATGGAGGGAAATATGCAGAAATTAAATGTATTATATTGGGAGGTTAATGAGAGTGGTGTAAACTTTTTGTCTTCTGCAATGATCAATTTTATTTTATATAATAAATCCATATACTAAGTATCATATTTTTCTATTTTCCAAAAGTAATATTAGTGTAAGATTTTACATAAGCCATCACATATAATATACAAGTTCATAATTATATAAACAAAGAAAACAATGATTTAAGTAATGTGATTTTAAAGACCGGACATGTGTCAGGAAGACAGCCAAATATTCCCCAGATCCTTCCACCACTCTACCAAAAAATGCAACTGACATCAACCACACCAGCCCACCACTTTAGCCTGAGCACTGCCTTTCCTCAAAGAGGATGGCTGTGTTGCTAACTCTTACAGTGTTCTGAATGTTGAACAATGTTTATGTAAAGCCCTTTGCAGAGTGGCAGAAAAATTACTAAAGAACTTTGGACAATCATAATTATTTTGCCTTTAGAAACTGTTAATAACTGGATAAACCATCTATCTGAGAATTTCAGATATAGTTAATTTCTTTATGATCTAATTTAGCAACTTGTCTGTGCATTCTTGGCATAAACACGCTTTGTGAAGAACGGAAAATACTTTTGAAACTTGGAAACATTTCTATATTTTTGAATTCATTTCTAAACGCTGGCTTCCACTGAATTCGTGGAAATAAAACATGACAATAAGATGGGATTCTAAATAGAAGAAAAAAAAGTCATGAGAAGTGACAAAATACACAGGCCACCTATTATCCAATATGATTCGTCAAAACTTCCATATCAATAAGAATGCAATTCTATTCTGCCAATCACAGAAGTGGTTACACCAAGGTTTATTTTGCTGACCTTTCTGAAAATTTAATGTGATATTACTGCCTAAGCATGAGTTATTTATGAGATCATATCCCATTTTGTCTTCTAAGCAACGTTCACCTATGAGACTAAAAGGATGTCTGATATCTGCCTCAGATAGTCTTTTACTGAGGAAAGGTTAAACACGTTCTCATCTATGGTGCTTAGAATCCATGAAGCAACCAAGCAGAGAAGCAAGGAAAGCCACTTCAATCCCAACACCTATTCAAAAAACAGCACCATAGAGCTTGGCTTTGCCCACAGCCATCCCAGCATGGAAATAACTCAGATCTACCACTTAGTGAAATAGCAACCCTGGGAAGAATAGTATCCGGTATCAAGCAAGGAGCCACCAACCCCACAGAAGTTCAAGGAAATGACAGGCCATTTCCCGGTACTGAACTTTCAAAGAAAGGCTTAGAGAAAGAGATGGAACATGAACTTGAAGGATGAGGAAGTTGACTATGTCCAGGAAAGGTGGAAACAAAATTTAGTGAGATGGGGGCGGGGAAAATTAAAGATTGTCAACTAAGAGGATATATGCGTAAGCTGTCTGCATACCCTGACTCATTTCATCGTCTCAGCAGCATTATGAAACAGGAACTATTAAATGTCATCCCCTTGGGAAAGAAAGTTTAGTTTACCATCTTGTCCAAGGACACACAGCTGGTGACTGGTCCAGACCTTGCATCTGTAGGAAAAAGTAGCCTAGGATCACATAAATGCCATCCACAGTTTTCAAGGGCAGTTGTGGGAGTGGAGATTAGAGCCTGGAATTGTTGAAATAGAGGCTTCACATCAACCCTGATGAGGTCAGAGAACAAACAGTGGAAAGAGAATGACCAAAAACTGTATGATAACTGTAAAAAATTAATCCACAATAAGCTGCTCATTTTTTAAATGCAATTCAGCTCTGTTTCATATTGCATTCATACACAAGCTGAGAACTCAGCGCCATTCATGGCAGTATCAGTGCAAAAAAATTGGGAAAGATAAAGCAACAGGATGGGGTAAAAAATGCTGGAGCTGGGACAGGCAATTGAGGATTAATGACGAGGTAAAGTTGGGATAATACGGCTGGTTAACTGCCTTCCTCTCAGCTCATTCAAGAGAATTAATATCATCAAGGTGAGCCGAGTATCCCATTAACTCCATTTTTTATTAGAAAATTTCTCTCCCAGCAGTGAAACAGAATCATCAGTGAGAAGTGTTTCTAACCCTTATTCTGCATACGTAGTTTATTTATTTACCCCAAATGACTCTATCTTGGGGTGGAACTCCAAATTAATAGGGCAGTCTAAGCAAAATTTTTCTGGCAAAGTCAAAAGTGTGAAAGAGATTTTACACATTTAGCCTCATTCCAAGTTTGATTAGAAATTGGCACTCCTACTTTCTCGTAGATAATTGCTCCCTGGAACACATAATTTGGTTTCGTTCAGTGAGTTCATGTTTTTTAAGTTACACTGATGGGAATTTGGTCTCCAACTTCTAAAAGGGTGGCATTTAGAATTCCATTTTCCTCCTTGCTTTGTAATGCATTCGATATTTATTTATTTCCTTTCCGCGATTATGCCCAAATTGAAGGGGACTTCCTGAGTCTACAGGGACAAAACGGCTTTCCTGGAATATAGTCCAAAAGGCTTTTTTTTTTTTTTTTTTTTTTTCTTAATAGGGAAGGGCAAATACTGTTCTCCTGCCCTCATGCTGGCTGTGTGATGATTGTGCTCCTTTCCTGAGATAGGCCCTTCATCATCGTCAGAGTGGCCAGTAAGATCCCTAGCTCAGTGCCCAGTCTACAAAAGGAGTGAAGGAAGCAGCTCACTCTTCTTTGGGCCTGCCTCCATCCAAGGCCCGTACCTTATCCACATGGTGCAGTTCAGTTTCTTGTGGATGGCCCTGGGGCTTAGGGGGTTGACTTAATATTATAGTCAGTGTTCCCTTACTGGGTTTCTTCTTTGTGGGTTGACAACTCTAGATCTTCTCCAAGTTTCCATGAAGAGGAGAAGATTCAGGAATTGAAGAGCTCCCTGTCAGCATCCTGCACTTCTCTTTCCCACCCTCAGAGCATCCACTCACTAAAACTCACTCACTTTCCCACCCTCAGAGCATCCACTCACTAAAACTCACTCACTTTCCCACCCTCAGAGCATCCACTTACCCTCAGAGCATCCACTCACAAAAATTAATGATTTGTAATCTATTACAAGAGCAGAGGCTAATGCTGCTGTCTCCTGCTTGAGCACCTCTTGTAGGACCAAGGAACCTACAAATCCTACAATAAAACCAGAAGCTAAAAGAAATCCTTATGGATATTTTCAGCCTAGTACTCTGGGTCCTTTAGTTTCAGGTGGCCTAGGAGATCATGTAGTTTTGTTTTTGTTTTTACTGTAGACACTTAAGGCTTTAATTTATATTATTAGAATTGAAAAGAGGAAAGTAAAGAAATAAAATGCCGAGTAAAGCTTTGACATATCATCCAGAGTGAACCGATATTTTATATTCCGGTAACTTTGTTTGAAAACAGAGTTTGAATTAACTATGCACTCTTTTTCATAGAAAAGTAGTGAAACTGAAAGGCTGATAGCTTATCAGAACTTTACCTTGCTGCCTCAGCCCATTTTTATCTTATGTATTATGTTCACATATTTCTCACCTTCTCAGAGTTGCTTTCGATGTGTTGTAGAAGAATATCTGATAAGAAAAGTTTAAATTTATAATATGACACCAGCTAAGCTTGAGTGAGGCCACAATGAATCTGACTTGCTTTAACTTTGCCAAGAGTCTTCAGCCAATATCCCATTTGTGAGCCATGATTCAATCGTTTAAAATTACTCCTATTGAATGAGTTTTTAATCATTTGTTATAGCAGCTCTAACAGAATAAGCTGTGAGAAACAGTGGTGTACTATGACATTTTTAATATCTCTAGGGGACTTATCTAAAAGGCATCCATAGTTAGATATAATTAATTATTTGATTTAACTAAATGTGAAAATAATTTCCTGTTCTTGATATGTCAGGGAGAGGAGAAAAGAAACTCAGTCACAAAAATGAAGTGAAATTGATTCTCCATTTCTATGTTTAGAAAGCTGATTTTGACCACCCTTTTTTGTTCAGTTACCAAGATTGAGCTGACAGAAATTCACTGCATTTACATGGTTTTATTTGTAGCAATCCTGTGAGCAGGGAACCTTTTTTTTTTTTTTTTGAGACGGAGTCTCGCTCTGTCACCGAGGCTGGAGTGCAGTGGTGCGAGCTCGGCTCACTGCAGGCTCCGCCTCCTGGGTTCACACCATTCTCCTGCCTCAGCCTCCCGAGTAGCTGGGACTACAGGTGCCCGCCAACACGCCCGGCGAATTTTATTTGTATTTTTAATAGAGACGGGGTTTCACCGTGTTAGCCAGGATGGTCGCGATCTCCTGACCTCATGATCAGCCCGCCTCAGCCTCCCAAAGTGCTGGGATTACAGGCGTAGAGCGGGGGAGCCTTTTTGTATTGGATACACAGCTGATGTAATCTACTGTTACTGCAGTAATTATTAAGAAAAAATCATAAATTGTAACACATTTCCAAAAATTATTTGTAATCTATTACTTCCACAGATAATTTTATCAATAAGTAGTTACATAATTTAAAGTGGTTACAAGTAAAATAAATTAATTTGAATCAATTAAATATCTGCTTAGTCCCAGAAGAAGTTACTATTGATGGTGAATGCTAATTCTCATCTCAAAAGAATACAGGTATATTTGTTCCTAAAGCAGGCCAGTTCATTCTATTGGTATATGTCATCTTTTAGTAGGATAATCAGGAAAAATATCAAGGATGTCATACTACTAAATTATTATTAAGGTAATTCAAAGACATTCATGCATCAATTCAAACACCTTGGAGAAAAACAGATTAAAAGGTCCATGTTTGTTTACTAGATCATCATTGCACTGACAAAAAACAAAAATGAATTTAGTCAAGCATCTTAAGTAGGGTCATAATTTTTTGTTATCAAAAGAAAAGTAGAACTTAGATATTGCCCCTACCAGTGCAAGGAGAGAGAAGATTTAGGTTTGCAGAAAAGTTCTATATGTGGACCTTTTTGGAGAGTTAAAAATAATGATAATAAACAGAAACAAGGGAGCATTGATACTTTTAATAATGTACTTCTACATCTCCACATATACCAAATTTCTACATAAGGTAATATATCTACACATACTAAAAGATAAATATAAAAATAATTGAGCACTTACAAATTCTTCTGAACTAATTACAGATCTCTGATGTTAAGGCCTAGCTACGATCAACAGTAAGACAATTAATTATATGTACCTAAATGTAAATATAACATGGAGTTTTGGCATTGATTGAGCTGTTATGTAAACTGTCAGCTCTTACAAGGTTACCAATGAAATTGTCAAAGTTTGAACTCACAGGGTTGTAAGTCCTGCGAGAAAGTTCATAGTCCTTGCAGAAATTCATGAATAATGGCTTTTGCTTTCATTCAATTCTTTTTTTTTTTCCTTTTATGTTTAATTATACTTTAAGTTCTAGGGTACACGTGCACAATGTGTAGGTTTGATACATAGGTATACATACCATGTTGGTTTGCTGCACTCATCAATTCATCATTTACATTCAGTTCTTAAGATAGTAACTTATTAATCTTTCCAGTCTCAGTTCCAAATGTGTCTCTACCAGGTTGGTCCTCTTGTTAGTTGAAGAAGCAAGACTTAAAGTCTCTGTGCTTTTGGATTGATAGCAAAACCTCAACTACTACTAACATATGAGTGTGAGTTAAAGCAAAACTACAGGAAAGCAGAATATGCCAATATTTTAAGCCTTAATTTTTCTAGACCAAAGTACTTTCAAGAGTTCTAAATTCTTACTTATACTTTTTAGAGCAAAACGCATCTGATTTTTTCCCATGCTTTTAACCAAAACACATGAATCAGTATCAGAAAAGTCATTGGCAATTCCAATTAATTATTACTTTTAAAATGTTTGCCCTTTTGGCAATAACATGAATAACTCAACTCCTATAGATTCAAAATATATTTCAAATTTGTGTTATAAGTTTTTTAAAAATAATCTGAATATAGTTCCTGTTGGATGAAATTAAAAGTGATTTAATAGTTCAAGATCAACAAAGTTTTATGTTGGGGGGGTGGGTTAATTAATTTTAAAACTTTAAAGATACTAAAGAAGAAAAATAGGAATGCAAGGAATGTCACCTTGCCAAAAAAGGGTAAAGTAATTTCCTAAAAGAAAATTAAAGTATAATAAAGTACTGTGTTTTTTACAATGTAATTTGTTTTTCCAGGGAATAGAGACTTTTTTGTAGGAAGAAACTAATTTGCCTATAAAATTATTGGAATACAACATTAACATTTACAAATCTATTTCCTTTCCTCTTATGTGCATGCCCCAATTCCATAACGAAATGCTCATTGCTTTGGATATGGAAGCCTAGTTCTTCTCTGGGTACACCTCATGGTCAGATTTTACCATCACTCATCTATTCATCATAGTCTTATTGTTAGGTTTTCTGCCTCTGATTGGTTCTAACTGGTTCATCATTTTACTAAATGACCACTGCAATTTGTTTCACTCTAATTATCATACCAATGATTGTACTATTTTGGGAAAAGTAATTTATTGTATCTAGAAAGCACACAAAATTCATGAGGAATAAAACAGGTTTGAAGATAGATGTGCCAATTGTGAAAGTCATATGTGGACTTTGTCTTAATTCTCCAGGGAAAGGAAGAGTAATGTATATATGGGCTCAAATAAATCATATATTCATGTATTGCCATATATTTGTTAATCCTTAGAATTTACTTTGAAAACCCTGAAATGACTAAAGGCTCTCAAAACATACTGCCACGTGTTTCTGCTCTCTTTGAGCATTTCTTTTAGTGATTCCTTTTTTTATTCTACTTCTGTTTTTTATTTGTTTTTACTGTACCTA
The DNA here is from genome assembly GCF_009828535.3 of Hylobates moloch. Classification (NCBI taxonomy): domain Eukaryota; kingdom Metazoa; phylum Chordata; class Mammalia; order Primates; family Hylobatidae; genus Hylobates; species Hylobates moloch. The sequence continues at coordinate 7,703,918 of NW_026652292.1, read as the reverse complement.
AATTTTTAAAAAGCCCTATGTCATTTTTTGCCAGTTTTTTCATGTTGTTTGTTTTTTTTGTTTGTTTGTTTGTTTGTTTTGTAGAGACAGATTCTTACTCTGTTGCCCAGGCTGGAGTGCAGTGGTGTGATCGCAGCTCACTGCAGCCTTGACCTGCTGGGCTCAGGCAATTCTTTCACCTCAGTCTCCCAGTTAGGTATAGACATGTGCATACTACGCTAAACTGTTTTTTATTGTCTTTTTTTATAGAGACAAGTCTCACTATGTTGCCCATACTGGTCTTGAAGTGCTGGCCTTAAGCAATCCTCCTGTCTCAGCCTCCCAAAACTCTGGGATTACAGGAGAGAGCTACTATGTCTGGCCTTGATTTTCCTTAATGAAGCAAAATTTCTAGTCAGTAAGGGTGCATGATGAGCATTTAAAAATTTTCCTCTTCATTCCATTTTTAATAAAAATTCACATCTATTTGAATTATTTATGTAGACAGATGTCTACTCAAAACTACTTTTGGCTTTAATTTTATTTTAATTTTGTAATTTTAATAAGAATCCAAGTTTATTTTGATATACTCCTTTAATATTGACAAAGTAATTTAACAAAACTTTGTGAGTATTATTCATATTTGAGGCCAACAGTGGCTTTTCTTCAGAAATCTTGAAATGATTGAATATTCCATTCTGCTAAAAAAATAGAAGCAGTTTGCTTATATGTTAGATCTGTGCTGAATTTCAGTGGAAAAGAATAGGTGGATCAAGTAAATTGCATTTCTGCATAAGGTGCTGATCTGTTGCCTCTATATTGAAAGCTATACCATCCTTAAATTGGCCACCCCCAGTAGGATTCATCTGACTCCATGTGTCCAGTGCCTGAAATGCTCAAATAAAAACTATGGTTTCTCAGTTGGTTATTGGCGAGCCTGGGGTTTTTTGCCCCAGCATCTATGTGATAGAAAAATGGAGTGTTGATTCAAGGTGACTTCCTTCTGCTGAGTCACGTAGATCCACAAGAACATCAGCAACTAAGGTAGATTTGGGAAGGAGGAAGATACATCCTGGGAACGTTCATAACACAGGAGTCAAGACATGTGGCCCTTCCATGAGATGAGTCCAGCTTTTGGTTAAAAACCTATTGTGATTCCTAAGGCCTCACTGTAGGCAATGAAAAATGCTCCACCTGGCAAGGGGAAAGTGCTTTCTGTACGCCAGAGCTGGTGCACCACAGCCAAGCATGCATCCTCTGAAGGGAGCTACAGTCAAGGGCTCAGGCCCCTCTGGCCAGTCACACTCTTTCATAAGTTTATTTCTGAGCTTCAGTGCTTCATTCCTAGGTCTCTTTACCTGAGTCCCTCTGCAGAGGTGGTCTTCAAGGGCCTCCTTCCTGGGGAAACGAGGAGAATCCTTGAGGACTCTTTCTCTCTTTTTGACTCAATATTCAGAACTTTTCCAAGCTGCGCCGTTCCTTCCCACCTTCTTCCTGACCTCAGACTTCAGGGACCACGAAACTGCTTGAGCCTTTTGTTCAGGGCTTCCTCAAAAGTAAAATGACCCCACATCTGTGGTGTCTTGCCTGATCCTGGACATGAGGAGAAATGGAACATAGGAAGTCGGTGCTATCTTGGTTTTAGACTTTTGCTTTACCATCACACTAAGTGACTAAAGGCTTCACCCTTTCCTTTTTGGCTTATCGCTTTAACTGGCTTCTCTGACAGCTGGTGGCTGGGCTCTCTTGCAGCCCAGCTGAGCTCCTGACCCCCAATTTTGTCCTACTCTCTTCCCCCTTGCTTCTCCTGCCTCTTGCATCTTGCTGCATGTTTAAAATTCATTTAGTGTACCATGTGTTTCACTTTGCTTCCTGTGACCAGTGGCCCTTTTGTTCCATGGCCCGTGGGGTAAGCTGGCTGTTACACATGCAGGTCACCATTGCATCAGAGACGTTTTTACACTCTAGTCAAAATTAGGAGGGGAAGCTTCTTCATTCCTGGGTTGCAAAAATCTGAAAAAGAAAAAAAGAAGCTACCTGGGAGAAAAGATGAAAGGTAAATAGGCAACCAGTTGCTACAAATTAGCTAATTAGCTAATTAAAACTATCAAGCTTCTAGAAGAAAACAGGAAAAAATTGATTTTATCTCAGGGCAAGCAAGAGTTTCTTAGATGTACCACAAGCATAAACCATAAGACAGCATTGATAAATTGGACTTCATTATATTGGGAGAAAATATTTGTAAATCATAAATAAATAAATAAACTCAATAAATAAAATAACAGTAAATTTAAAAATGGGCAAAAGATTACAAAGATGTTTCATTAAAGAAGACGGTAGAATAACTAATACATCCATAAAAAGATGTTCAGTATCATTAGTCATAAGGTAAATGCAAATTAAAAACATAATAAGATACCATTTAACACATACACAATGGAGTGTCCATAATCAAAATGATGGACAATAGCAAGAATTGGTGAGAATGTAGAAACACCAGATTTGGCTGGTGGGGATATGAAATGGCACTTTGGAAATAATTTTGTACCTTCTCAAGACATAAAACATACACTTATCAGGTGTCTCAACAATTCTGTACTAGATGTCTACCCAATAGAAATGAAAACTTATGTCTACCCAAAGGTTTGTGCATGAATGTTCATAACAGTCTTATTTATAATAGCCAAAACGTGTTTATCCACTGGCAAATGGATAAACAATAATAGGTATACCCATATATTGAAATGTTACTCAATGAAAACAAATACACTCCTGATAAATGCAATGACTTGAAGAAGCATCAAGAAAACAATGCTTAATAAAAGAAGGCACACACAAACTACTTACTGTGTGAGTTCATTTATATGAAATGTCTAGAAAAAGCATAAAAACATATATAGAGACAGAAACAAGATTCACAGTTGCCTGGAGTGAAGATTAGACATGGAGATTAACTACAAAATAGGCAGAAGAAATATTTTTGGGTTGAAGGACCCGCTCTAAAACTTAATTGTGGTGATGATGATATGATTATATAAATATTCTAAAAATCCTTGGATGACACATTTTCATTGGGTAGAGTTTTGGCATGTGAATTAGAACTCAATAAAGTTGTTAAAAATCATAGCTTAAATACAACCACAGAAAGTTACTTGTTTAATAGCAGGGATCTTGTCTTTATCACCATTGTATTCTGAAAGCAGTGCATTGTAATGGGAAAATGGAAGCATCAGATTCATCATTAGGCTTCTGCTCAAATTACATCATTCATTTCTCCAGGGATTCAGTCAGCTACTATTTTTGAGCTTGTCTTTGTGCCAGGCATTGTGAGCAGGGTTCTGGACACGTGGCAGTGGAGCAGAGAAACACAGTCACTGCCTTTATATGGCTAACATTCCAGTGGGGAAGATAGAAAACTTTAAATTAAAACATTAACCACTGGAGAAAAGTAGTCGAAGAAAAGAAAATGTCCTTTTTTAAAATAGTCATAGGAATCTCATTTTTAAATAGGTCAACAGTAGATTCCTCACTAGAGAGGTGATTTTTGGACAGAGACCTGTTTGCAAAGAGAGAGATGTGGATTTATCTATTTATTTATTTATTGGAATTTAGGATAATAACAATTTCAAATAATCTAAATATTCCCCCTCCTGTTATTTTATAGTCCTTTCATATATACATACACACATATTAATTGGAAAAATGCTATCTTGACTGAGAGAAGCAAGGATGTTTTGTTTTGTTTTGAGATGGAGTCTCACTCTGTTTCCAGGCTGGTGTGCAGTGGCAAGATCTCTGCTCACGGCAACCTCCATCTCCTGGGTTCAAGGGATTCTCCTGCCTCAGCCTCCTGAGTAGCTGGGACCTACAGGTGCACACCACCATGCCCAGCTAATTTTTATATTTTTAGTAGAGACAGGGTTTCACCTGTCTCTACTAAACATCTACTAAATCTCTACTGACTTGTTGGCCAGACTGGTCTCAATCTCTTGACCTCGTGATCCACTCACCTCAGCCTCCCACAGTGCTGGGATTACAGGCGTGAGCCACCGCACCTGGCCGGTTTTAAAAATACATCCCCTGTGCATGTGAGCAGTGTTTCCGGACATGGGGGTACTCCCCTCTCCTGTAGACTCACCTAGTCCTGTGCGAACAAATGAGAGAAGAGGAATGTGATTTGCACCCCAAGTTACCCTTGACCTCACAGGAGGTCCTAAAGCCTAGACCAGGCTGCACACAACCACTTCGAGTACCTAGGATGGAGTTTGTGGAAGTCACCTGGGCTCACAGAGGATGAAACTGCCCACCAGATGTCAACCTTGGTTTAGCATTGGAGCAGAACTTGCTCTACCAAGATCACAGAGACCCTTTTAGGAGGCAGGAGTCCAGGGTGGCTTTTGGGATCCACCTCTTCCTGAAGGCTGGGGCACTTTGGGGCGTGAATATCAACTCAGAACTGAGTTAGTTAGATGAACTGTAGCTCTCGCTGATAATTCACTCCCACAGGAGAATGGGAGTTCACCCACACAATTTAGTTTTCCCATTGATAAGAGAAAATGAGGCCTTGCCAGAGAAATGCATGTTCTATACCAATGCAGTCGGCTTTGTGTGTGTGCGTATCTTTCCAGGTGAAGGGATGTATTTAAACTTACAGTAAAATCTACAAAAAGACAAATGCTGATGTAAAAAAATACGCTACCAGCTTCTGTGTTCCTTTAGCCCTAGCTGTCAAATATGGTTGGGCTCAGCTTTTATTTTCAGGTAAAGAAGTGACTGCTGCCTGATTTTTTTGGATTTTCTCAGTTCAGAGGAAGCCGCTGCTGTTTGTTTCACTGTCTTTCCTTTTGAGCTTTTCTTGACAACAGATACTAACAGAATATCTATTTATCTATCTATCTATCTATCTATCTATCTATCTATCTATCTATCATCTATCTATATTTAGTCTCATAAAAACACAATCTGCATTTGCACAATTGAATATTTTGGTTCTCATATATTGCCTGATGACAGAATTTTATTGCATTTAAAGGCCAAATGTCTTAACATGATCCCTATAGCAGTAATGCAGTCTTACAAATTAGACCATTCTCGATAAATTTATTAAGAATTATAAAGCTTGAATTTATTATTATTATTATCTGAGATGGAGTTTCACTCTGTCACCCAGGCTAGAGTGTAGTGGTGCAATCTCAGCTCACTGCAACCTCCACCTCTCCAGTTCAAATGATTCTCCAGCCTCAGCTTCCCAAGTAGCTAGGATTTCAGATGCCTGACACCACGCCCAGATAATTTTTGTATTTTTAGTAGAGAAGGGGTTTCACCATGCTGGCCAGGCTGGTCTCAAACTCCTGACCTCAAGTGATCTACCCCGCTCAGCCTATCAAAGGGCTGGGATTACAGGCGTGAGCCACTGCACCCGGCTGACTTTATAATTCTTAATAAATTTATTGAGGCCCTCTCCAGAAACAGATGCCTCCACCATGCTTCTTGTATAGCCTGCAGAACTATGAGTGAAATAAACCTCTTTTCTTTATTAAAAAAAGTATAAAGTTAATCATTTATTTTATTATTATAATTAGTGATAATTCATAAACTGAATGTCTGAATTTTCATTCTGTAGATACTTTGTAACAAAGAAATTATTCAATTAAGAGGCTTTTAACTAACATGATAATATAGGTTGATGGCTTAAGGAAAAGATTATTTTCTCCCCCAAACAATAAATCAAGTTTTGACTGAGCCTTTTGTTTGTATTTCTTAAGAATATGGAGCCATTTTGTAGATGCTCACCCTTTTTTTAGTGCTTTTAGAAAGCTCAGATATCAATGAAATGGCTTTTATTATATAGTGGTTCATAAAGCTATTTATGGAAGTCTTTAAGGTGTACATCCCCAAGACATAGCATGCAATATGGCCAGTAGGAGAAAGGTGCTTAAATGGGCATTCTTTGGTAAGGAAATTTGCTCACAATATGAGCAAACATTTATTAAACAATGACTACATGCAGTGAATAGTTCTGTATAGTTTTACACACGTCCCATGTCATTTACTCTCACAACAACCCAATCAGGTAGTTTCCATCATCATTTATGTCTTCTAGATGATGAATCGATGCCCAGAGATTTTAAATAACATGCCCAACGCCACATAGGGAGGTCATGTTGCAGCAAGATATGAAGCCAGTGCTTTATCCATTATTTTCAAACACCTCACAGTATGATTATGGGTGTTTGTCTGACCTGTTTTTAAACTTCATTGGAAATTTCAAATATAGGAAAGTTTATACTTCAGAACCAGTCCTAATTCCACAGGTTGAATGAGGCATGGGTTTTGAATTTTAGAACTTTTCAATATCCTTCTAAAAGAACTTATTAGTAGCTCTTACTTCACTTTTTATCATTTATTCTGAGGATATTCCATTGGGGGTGGAGGAGGTTTTTCTGCTGGCAGCATGCCCACTACCATATCCTCATTGCACCACTGCACCTGCTGCACTGAGCCACTCAGAGGCCCTGCAGCTCAGTGGAAGCTATTGCCTTTTTAAGAAAAGGGCCCATCTGTTCCTCTAAAAAACTTAAAGTAGATGGCATAGTTTAAATCATACTCCATATCCTCAAAATTCTTGGCTTTCCTTTTAATTATCTGCAGACATTTCTGGGTATATGTTCTTTATGCTTAAGGATATTTGAGTGATTGCAAATGAATTTTTTATCTGTGTGAAAGATTGTTAAAGTTTGGCCATATGGACAGTTGTAAACACAACTCAAACAACATAAGTAAAGACTCTATAGCCTTCCTCAGAGAAATGTAAATTTCCCTTTAATGACCCTATAACTCATTATAAGCAGATGTATGAACTCTCTGTCAATAATGTATAAGTTTACATGTTTTAATTCTAAAAACTATAGCCAGAATAACATCTGACCAAATTATTCAAATTTACTAATACCATGTCTCACCATTGCCATTCCCTATGATAAGTATAAGAAACCATAATATATATAAAAATTAGGATTTAGGACTTCCTTCTACTGTATCCACTTCTGCAAAAGGTAACTTCAGTGTATTTAATAATAAAAAATCTTTCTTTTGGTCAATTTTGCCTTCCAGCTAGGAAAAACAGAATCCTTCCAACCCTAAATTCTAGTTTGGGAAAGTCCCAAAGGTTCCTAAAGTCCTTTAAATTCTCAGAAACTCCTATTTTAATGGTCAAAATTGACTGGGTGTTCTTGCATTTTTGCCGTCTCCAGGCCTCACCAAGGTAACTAAGACTTGAGATTCAAGAACTTGTCTAATTTGGGCAAAAGATTCTACTTGAACAAAGAATAGAAGTATAACAGCATACTTGAATAAATATATTATGGGTCATTTACAGGAAAAGTTTATATCATATATCCTACAGAAAAGACCAGTCCCATCTTAATCATTTCAGCTCTGCAGGGTGCCATTTTGATTACCCTTACCACTGGGTATCCTCCTAGTCCTATCTCTCACCAACCCTCCTCCCATATGCTGATTTCTCCAGCTTTTCTCTGTGCTTTCCCCCAGGAACTTAAATTGCTTCTCCATATTTCAAGCTTTAAGTCATCAATTTGCTGACATAAACTTATTTATGTCTTAACTAGAAAGAAACTTCTTTTTCAATATACTCAACTTTATTCTATGACAAACGAGATAATACATTTTTGTTCACTTTTCCTGCTTACCCTCAGGCATGAAATCAACAAGATGACACACTAATCTAAACAGTTATATACCTAATTAAAGAGCTTTAGGAGGGAGAAATAGAAATACTCATAGTTATAGTCAGAGACGTGTTAATACCTGTCCCCAAAAATTGATGGAACAGGTAGATAGAAAATCAGTAAAGAGAGAAAATACTTGATCAAATCAACAACTATCAAGTTTGATCTAATTGACATTTCCAGAGCACGCCACACAACATTACCAATACCCAGTCCTAGTGAAAAAAGAACATTCACCAATACAGACCATGTTGTAAATTATATAGCAAGCCTCAATAAATTTGTAAGAATTTCAGTGATGCAAGATATATTTTATGACCTGGATGAAATAAAATCGTAAAGCACTAACAGGAAGATATCTGAAAAATATCCTCAAATATTTGGAAACTAAGTAAAGAATTTGTGAATAACACATGGGGCCAAAAAATAAACAAATCAAAAGGGAAATTAGAAATTATTTATACTGAAGAAAAATGAATACACAAGTTTTCAAAATTTGTGAGCTACATCTAAAGCATTATATATAGGAAATTATATACTAATAAACTATTAGCAAAAAAGGTATAAAATCTATGACTTCAGCTTCTACCTTAAGATACAAGAAAAAGAATATCAAATTAAACCAAATTAAAATATCTGTTGTGTGTATATTATATGCATATTATATATTGTATACATGTATAATATATATACATACACACACACAGCCATATAAAGGATACTAGATCCAAGTGATATTTAGGAAGAAGCATGCAAGGCAGAATTTCTGTCTCTAGTGTTCATTCTCCATGTACTTGTCTATCCTGTGCTATGGAATTTTGTATTTAGATAGGAATTTCTAAAACATTTAATCAACTCCTGGCACTCTACAAATGGAGCTAGACTTTAGGAGTTGAGTGATTTGCTGATTGTCACAAGCTCTTCTAATAATGTCATTTTCTAAAGGCAGGTAAGCATTGTCTGTCCTGCTCCAGTAGTCAGATTGGCCACCTTCACCCCGACAGGCATTAGTCCTTACTTCTTAAATAACAGCCGCTAGACTCGTTCTCATGTTCTTTTATGTTGCCTTTACTAAACCATGTGTATCTCCTGGGAATCTTGAGCTTCTGATACTACCTCATCCTTTCACTTGAGTTCTTTTCTTGTTAGATGGTTTTATGCATGTTGTTTTATTTCATGTATATTGAACACAGGGGAGTCCGGGGAGTCAACTGTTGATAGGTAAACGCTGATAACCAAAGTGATATTTTCACAAAGTTCCTATAGTTGTAAGTTTTAGGGTATTGACTACAGCCTAGGTCTTCATCAGACTCCCATCAATGAAACTCAGAATAATATTAAGAAATACAATTTAATAATGATAAAGTCAATCAGGGAAAATTACTCAAGTTATTTAGTGTATGCCTCAAAAACAATGATAAGAACTCACTATGAGTGTCCAAATGATGTTTGGTAGGGAGGAGAGCTATTTCATATGGCACAATGTGAGTGATAAAATTGAAGAATATTTCCACATTAGAGCCTCGTAAGAGTTCAGTGTTTTTTCTCAATTTTGCTTTTATGTTGGTGCTGGAAGTTTCCTCTTATAACACGATATATACTCAGAGCAAAGACAGAAAGATCTTCTTGAGCCTCATATATCCCATGATATTCTTAAGATGAGGCAAATCTCTTTAGGGAATAAATGGCTATACCACTGCAGGAACACTCACATGCAGTAGAAGCTACATGGAAAACTCACTATATTATTGCATTTCTTTACTCTCCACAACCTTTCTTTCAGATTTTTAAACTACCTCATTGGCTTTAGTTGTCAGTGGAATAGAATATAAGTGAAAATGTTATATGTATAATTTATTTTGTTTTTATTCCTAGATGGGTATATACACAGACTATATATTCTGTACTTATAGAATAAATGATATAAAGTAAAAAAAATTTCTGTCACTTCTTTATGTATGCCTTGACAAAAAGGTATTTGAAAATATTACCATGTTAAGAAGATTTATCTGTATCTATTTTCTATACTGTGCTTTGGAATTTTATATTTAGATAGGAATTTCTAAAATATTTAGAATATAAATGTCAAATATATAAGATATTATCAAAAAAATAAGAATATATTATTAAAATTGAGGAATTTAAATTCTTTGAAGATATCAAAATAAGCTTTCTGTGTCTTTTGGGAAGAGAAGGAAGAAGGTATCTGATAGATGTTTCTGGCAGAACGTGTCCTGGTTAGCTTTGGAGGATGTCCTCCTTAAAGACAAGCAGTTTCTTAGACCTCTTTGGAAGAGCTGGAGATGGAAAGTTTTTCCTTTTCTTTCTTTTTATGAAATTTATACTCCTTTGTATCCTAGTGCAAGTCCTTCAATAAAGCACTATTTTTTTCTAGATTACTCTGTAACACCTTTTATTTTGTCGAAACTTTAGGATTCATATTTAGGCAATGTAAGTTTAATATTCTATTTAGCATTTAATAATATTTTATCTCAAAACAAAAAGAGGTGCCCTTTTCTTTGTCTCTAACAAATCCTTTTTCATAAACTTATTCTCCGTTAGTTAGGAACCTTGATCCCTTTTCTTTCTCTAAAGTGTCTGGTATTATTAGTTCCTTTCTCCACTGGGTTTTTCCACAAAGAATTTAAAATGCTGTAGTATCTGTCATCTTAAAAATAAGAAAATGAAAAATCAATACCTTCTATTGGCTCCATGCTTGCTTCAAACTGCAGTTAAATCTCTTCTCAACTGGACAATGGAAATCTTGAATATGCTCACTGTCTTTTTGTTTTTCTATCTCATTAATCTTTTAACCTACAGGTTTTTATTCTCTGGAAATTCCATTAAAATAAAGTTACCATTAGCCTTGTTGAAATGACATTTATTTTTTCTATTTGTAATTATTCAACAGCAGTTGATGATCATTGCTGAACAATTTCATCTATTTGAATAATGAATAAAGCATAAACTTAGATGTTAATAATAATCTAAAAACAGTTATTTTAGTCTTAACAGATCTATTTTCGTTAAATGTTTTATCAAATAAGTCATATTTTTGGAAATCCATATAATTAAATATAAATATTCACTTGATCTGTAAGTTTTAAATGGAAATTTTGCTAAAGGGAAAGAGATTTTCATTTAGTAAAAGGAAACGTGACAGCATGGTAGGAGTCTATGTTTCCATACATTTCATGTATATTATATTTTATGTAAAAAATACTAAGCAGTAAATTAAAAAAAATACAGGCTAAGAAAACAAATTACTCTCAGTACAGCTGCCCTGTGATTACCAAAGAAAATCTTTATGATTATAGACAGAGTGTCAAAAATACATTTTGTAGTAAGCTGTTGTTAGTATTTTTCTATGGATAGATTACTTTTCTGATATAACATCAGCTCATAGTGCATATAGAAGACAATATTACAAGAACTTTTTATACTTGCCTGAATTGCATCTTAAAACTTTTAAAGAAAACCATCCTTTTTCTGTAGTTTTAGGTCTTACATTTAAGTCTATAATCCATCCTGAGTTAATTTATGCCTATGATAAGAGATATTTGTCTAGTTTCATTCTTCTAAATATGGCTATCCAATTTTCCCAATACCATTTATTGAAAAGGGCATCCTTTCCCCAGTGTATTTTTAATCAACTTTGTTGAAAATCAATTCGTTGTAAATATGTGGCTTTATTTCTGAGTTCTTTATTCTATTCGTTTGATCTATGTGTCTGTTTTTATACCAATACCGTGCTGTTTTAGTTACTATGGCTCTGTAGTATAATTTGAAGTCAGACAATATGAAGCCTCCAGCTTTTTACTCTTCTGCACATTGGCCTAGGCAAATAGTTTGTGACTAAGACCTTAAAGCAAATGCAACAAAACAAAAATAGATAAATGACACTTAATTCAACTAAAAACTTTTTGCACTGCAAAAGAATTAATCAACAGAGTTAAAAGACAGCTTACAGAATGGATGGGAAAAAATATTTGCAAATTATGCATCCAAAACAGGACTAACATCCAGAATCTGTGAGAAACTCAAACAACTCAACAAAGAAAAAACAAATACCTTCATTAAAAAGCAAGCAAAGGACACGAACAGACATTTCTCATTTGCAGCCATACAAGTAGCCAGCAAACGTGGAAAAATTCTCAATATCACTAATCATCAGGGAAATACAATTTAAAACCACAATGAGACACCACCTTACACAAATCAGAATGGCTATTAAAAAAAATTCAAAAAACAACAGATATTGGCAATGATGCAGAGAAAAGGGAACACTTACATTGTTGGTAGAAATGTAAATTATTACAACCACTATAAAAAACCCTCAAAGAACTAAAAGTAGGACTACCATTTGATCCAGCATTCCCACCCCAAGGAAAATAAATCATTATATCAAAAAGACACTTGCATTTGTATGCTTGTCATGGCACTATTCATGATAGTAAAGTCATGGAATCAACTTGTGTCCATTAATGGTTGATTGGATAAAAAAAGTGATTTTATATATATATATATTTAATATACATTTTATATATATAAATTTAATATATATATATTATATGTGTGTGTATGTGTGTGTGTGTGTATGATGGAACACTACACAACCATAAAAAGAATGAAATCATGTCTTTTGCAGCAAGATGGATGGAGCTGCGGCCATTATTCTAAGTGAAATAACTGGGAAACAGAAAATCAAAGACCACATGTTCTCACATATAAGTTTATGCTAAACAATGGATACACAGGGACGTACAGAGAAGAACAACAAATACTGGGGACTCCAAAATGGGGGAGGATGGGAAGGCAGGATGAGGGTTGAAAAATTACCTATTGTGTACAGTGTTCACTATTTGGGTGATGGTACACCAAAAGCCAAGACTTCAACACTATGTAATACATGCTTGCAACAAAACCGCTGGTACGCCCTGAATCTGATAAAATAAAAATAGAAAAGTCTTATTCTAGCATGATGGTACAAGTCTTTTAACTTTTTTCCATTTCATTTTAAGCTAATTCACCACCTAATGTATGGAAAAAAAGTTGACTCTGAATATCATCTTCAGTACTATAATTTTGATGTAAAACTTGTTACTCATATGCTAAAAGAACTGTTATAACTAATACAGATTTCCTTATTAATAATTCATAAAAATATTTGAAGTATAAGCTGAGTTCCAGGTAGTAGCACAGAGGCAGATTTCAGCATATTTGTGTTATTTGCATAAACGTGATTTTACATGTAGTATTTGAGTATACATGTGACTATACACACTCGGATACAGAAGCAAAATTGTTAAGTATTCAAGGATTATAAATTATATTTTCTAAAAGTTGGAGCAGTATTACCATAATTTCCGCATCTACCATATGACTTTGTCTCTCCATCCAGTAAAAGGTTGGATCGTGTCACTTTCTCTTGAAACTGTGTGGGCTTTGGTCTCCTGAGACAAATAGAGTATGATGCATTCAATGCCATGACTCTAGATTAAGTCAGAAAAAGTCATGGAGCCTCTACTTGGTGATATTATAAAGCTTTCTTCCCAGAGGTCCCCTTTCAACATGCTCTTATGCTGTTACAAGCTCAAACCATGCTGACAGACAACAACTGGATACTTGGATAAAAACTTCAGTTGCATCAGCCTTCAGATTGTCCCAGTCCAGGTGTTTCATTTCCCAGTCATGGACATCTGAGATGTCATGGGACAGAGAAGTGTCATCTGCTGTGGACTTCCTGAGTTCCCGAGCCCTGCAATCCCCGAGAATATCAAATTAGTTTTTTATGCAGCAAAATATGGGGTTGTTTATTACACAGGAAAGCTAATTAGAAGAGCAAGTAGATTAAATAGGACCTAATTTTCACTATTGTAAATTACTGTGGTACATTCATCTGGAAGCACACTACCACGCTATTGCAATGCAGATGTGTATGTTTGTTTATTTACATATTTATTTTTGGTAGATATGAAGGATTACATTGAGCTATGCAATTTTACTTTGAGTGGTACATGTCATTTTGTTTTATCTTAATTTGTCTGGTATCATCCTGAATTTATGAAGATTAAACCTTTGACCTTAACTTTTTTAGAATCATGCATAAAGTATTGAGGTCATAAATTATGCTTAGTTTTCACTTCAAACAGCCATGCTCAGGAGAGTCAGAGCCTCGAAGATAAAATTTCTGAACACAAGAACTGTAACTGACAGTAACAAAAATAAGTCAGAGTGAAGAAACAAACAGCAATAAAAAAAATCTATGAAATTCCTTTTTAAAAAGTTAAAGTTCATTATGATGCTGAAGTTTACTTGGGATTTGGAACAACTACATTTTTGAAGTGAGAACTTGTAGAATAGTTTTAAATTTCACACAAGAGAACATTGAAAGAAACGTTCAGACTCCTTTTCTCTATTAATCATAATGAGATTAATGATCACTTCTTTTCTCTCTTAATTTTCCAATTATAACTTCAATATATTCATTGTACTTGGTTATAATGTGTCAATTAAGCATTCATCATTCTCAAAATTTAAAAATGTTGTACTAAAACCTGAAGCAAATGGCACTTACATAAATCTCAAAATCCTGTTGGTCCTTCCAAATAATACTGCCCAAAACATCCTCAATTTATTGAAAAATTATGCTACACAATGAACAACCATGCATGGCTTAGTCAGATGATCAAATGATGTCAAAAGACTTGGATAGAAATATTTGTTATCATTATATTCTATGACTTCTTAAATTGACAACAGAAACAAAAAACGTAATAAATATTCTCACTCAAGGCAACAAAGTTGAAAACAATGATTCATAGGTTGAAAAAGGAAATTGGCATTTAATATAATGGAAAAACGTTATTCAGTATTTGGGAAAGAGTGATAAATGAGCATGTGTTTAATGAATGCAGGTTAGAATAAAAGAGTACCAAGAAAGCAACAGTAGGATGTCTTGCCACGTGCATTATCTCTGGCCAAGAGCTGAAGGGTTGGCCTGTGGTCAGCAAGCATATATTGGAAAGGATGGTACCAACTTAAAGTCCTGGTACTATCAGTTTAACTCTAGGCAAATATATTACACTATACAATTGTTGTAAAGAGAATCTTATTGTCAATAGAACAACAATAAAAGTTTAAATCTCACTTCAGTAACACAGAAGCTTTATGATCAGGTATGTGTGGATTCACCACTCTTAGCTGCAGGGTTTTGTTTAACCTCTGGAAATGAGAATAGTAATTTAAAAACAATATCAAAAGCACCTGTTAACAGATGTTAAATGTAATAACCACTACCATGAACATATATGGAAATATTGGGAATAAGATGGGCGTTTGTAGTATCCACTGGCCTGTCTCTAGCTGTGAATGGGGAAGACGATCTAGCTATCAACCATATGCTAGTAACATATATAGAGTACCTTCTGATAACACATACCAAGACTGGTCAGACATACCATGTCTTGTTTTGGAATAATTAAAGAAAGTGAAGAAACATAAGTTTCTGAAAAAGTGCTGAAGACCAACAAAAGGATAATATCCCTGAAAATAAACTCTTAAAGAGGACAGAAGTTTTTAAGAGCTGTTTGGCATTTTTAAAAGAACATGTGCCACTCTGCAAAGACCAAAAGATGGGAAAGTAGACAAAAAAATTAGAAATGGAATTAAAAATATAATTGTAAACTAAGAAAGTGGAATCATATTCTTGTTACATTGTATATTTTTGAAATTTGTGCCCATCTTTTGCTTTGCTTTACGGTTTCTGGGCAAATTTCTGTCTGCTGTGCACTACACCTGTATAATTGACAAGGGCTAGATAAAAACGCAATACCAGCTTGGCTGGTGTCACATCTAACATACGGTCACTAATGTCACGTGCTACCTGGCAATCATACTACACATCCTTTTTCTGATTACTTTCCTACTCTCCTATGTGACAATTTCATACCTTATACTCTCTCCTCAAACACGTTTTTCTTTTTTCATACTAACCCCCAAAAGGCAACCATTCTTCTTTCATTAATAAAAAGAGAACTTTCACAGACACCCACTAGCAATGATACCCATTGTATTAGTCTCTTCTCTCACTGCCAGTAAAGACATACTCAACACTGGGTAATTACAAAGGAAAGAAATTTAATGGACTCACAGTTCTACATGGCTGGGAGGCCTTACAATCATGGTGGAAGGCAAGGAGGAGCAAGTCACATCTTACATGTTGGTAGGCAAAACAGAGCTTCTGCAGTGGAATTCCCCTTTATAAAACCATCAGATGTCATGTGACATATTCACTACCATGAGAGCAGTATGGGGGAAACTGCCCCCATAATTCAATTATCTCCACCTGGCCCCACCCTTGACATGTGGGGATTATTACAATTCAAGTTGAGATTTGGGTGGGTCACAGCCAAACCATATCACCCATCAACTAGCATCTGCACCCACACACTCTGACTTTCCACTAGCAAATATGAACTTTGCAGCTACTTTGATATACTCTAATGCAGGTGTCTCCACTGCTGCATTTGTCCTCATTCCCTGTTATCTATTCCAGGGCAAAGCTTAACCAACTCTCTCCCTTTCCTTTCTTATATCAGCAACATTTCTTTTTCTACTGGATTATTCACATTATTCCACAAAAGTCACATTCTGTCTCCCATCTTAAATAATAATCCTCTCTTTACTCTACCTCCCCACCAACTATTATCCCTTTACTTTGTTTCCACGATAACAAAATTTCTCCATATACTTTTCTGCACTTGCTTCATTCAATTCATATGTTCCTGTTGACTTTTAAACCCTCTCCATAAAGGCCTTGCCCTAACCCTGTGTCAGGACTGCTCTCAAGTTCAGGATAACCTTCACACCATGAAATCTGAGAATCAGTTCTCAATCCTTACACTATTTGGCAGTATTTGACATAGATGATCACTGCCTCATCCTTAGTACTCTTTTTTCACTTGGCCTTTGATATGGTTTGGCTCTGTGGCCTGACCAAAATATGATCTTGAATTGCAATCCAAACTGTAGTTCCCAGGTGTTGAAAGAGGGGCCTGATGGGAGGTAACTGGATCATGGGATTGGTTTCTCCCATGCTGTTCTTGTGATAGTGAGTGAGTTCTCATGAGAACAGATGGTTTTATAAGTGTTTGGAAGTTCCTACTTCTTTTTTTTTTCCTGCCGCCTTGTGAAGAAAGTGCCTGCTTCCCATTCTGCCATGATTGTAAGTTCCCTGAGTCCTCCCCAGCCGGGTGAACTGTGCATCAGTTAAACTTCTTTTCTTTATAAATCATGCCATCTCAGGCAGTTCTTTATAAGCAGTGTGACAACGAACTAATACAGCCTTGAAGACGTAATACTCTTGGTTTCCTTGTTATGTTGATGGTTTCTCCTTTTCTTTTCAATGTTTAATTTTGGAGTAACTCAAGGCTCAGTCTTTTGTTCTCTTTGCTTCTCTTTCAATAGCTCCTCCCTTGGTTTTCTCATTTTCATAACTTTAAATGCCATCTATGTATGTGCTGATGATGTCCAACCTGTATCACTAGGTCACATCTCTCTCTCAAACTCCTAGAATTATATCAGTGATGCCCTGCTCAGTAGCCCCCTGAAAACATCTGATACACATTTTACCCTTACTGTGTCAAAACAGCACTAGATCCTTCCTCATAACTGCCTTCTTTTCCCCATTTCTCCATCTTTCCATTTTCTCAGGTGAAATTCCTGGTATTCGTCATTGACCCACTTCTTTCTCTAATGTGACAAATCTCACCTGTAGGGAAACATTGTTAGGTAGCTCTACCTTTGAAATACGTCCTTGATTTGACCACCTCTGAGCATCTTCCCTACTATCATTTGGGTGCAAGACACTACAATTTTATACATAAATTACAGAAATAGTTTCTATAACGCTTAATGGCCTTTTTGTTTCCAAACTTGCCCCTCCAAGAATCTCTTTTCAACTCAGCAGCAAGAATGATGCTCTAAAGACATAGATGACATCCTGAAAAATCCTCCATTGTCTGCATTTTGCTCAGATTGGAGGCAAAATTCCTGGCTGTAAGATCCCATTTCATCTGCTTGTTTCTAGTATTCTCTAAACTAATTTATTTTTACTCTTTAAAATATATTATTTGTGTTATATATTACATGTATAATATATATATTTCACTTTAAAATGAAGATAGATTCCAAATATTACAAAAAATTCTCATATGATAATTTCACTTTAAATCTCTGTTAAATAGTAGATTGCCTTCATAGAACTGATATTCTAATATTCTTTTTGAATATTCTATTAGAATTAATATTAAATGATATAGTAATAGAAAATTAAGCCCAATGTATACACTTTTTTTCTGGATTTATTATAGAGTAATAGTATAGTTTTAAAAACTTACTGAGATACATGGAAGTCTAGGATATTAAGATAAACATTTTCAGGTTATTTTGGTCAAAACTTTATAGGAGAGTTTTATGAGCTGTGATCCATTGTTCAGGAACCTTCCATTTATTTAATGGTTATCAGAGGATCCATATATAGCCAGAAAATGCCACTCAGTATAAAGTTAATTTTTATTTTTTGTTTATTATTTCACTCATCATTCTACAAAGGTTTGCTATACAAATCTTTATTTTATACGCTATGCAAGACATTATAGATACAAAGGTGAATGAAGTTCATCTTCAAAGCCTGCTCAATCCTGAAGCACAGATGACAAATACTCAATCCTTAGCAGTTTCCAGCCTCTCTCATATTCTAATGGCTAATTAATAGCCACATCTCTCACTGATCCTGAATGGAAAATCAGAATCCTATTCAGCAATACAAGAACTCACAACTAACTGATGACATAGGCTGCTCCAGGAGAAACTTACTGGCAAGCCTTACCCCCATACTTTAGAAGAGGCCCATGGACTAAGGTGCCTTGTTACTATTAATTCACAGATCTAAATCTAAAGCAATAATTATAACACAAGTATTCTTTGTATATTAAAGAATATTTGGTAGGTCCTGTGAGTAGTAATCCTTTTTTTGACTATCTATTGTAACTGTAATATTTCTGGAGCCTCACAGCTGTCATATTTTACTGTATTTTCAAAGTAAGAGCTCTTTTAGATACTTACTTTCTGAACTCAACGATTATTCAGCTCTTCATTATTTACCTGCATTTACCACCATTTAACTCGGGGAGGAAGACTCATATGCTACTTGATAACATGCATTAAATTCAATGTTCACCACGTGTGTCAGGAGTGATGGCGAAGTCAGACTTTGCTGCTGCCTAGGCCTGGCCAAGGCTGATAACACAGATAAGAAATCCCTCTGCAGAGCCCTGTTTTAACCCCAGCTTTGCCCCCAAATTGCTGAACTGTCCTTATCATGTTTGCAATACGCAATAGAAAGTTACTCGGCACAATAGGACACCCACCCAGATGACCATTCAATAGGGTAAGCCTGCTGCTACATGCCTGTGGTTGCTGTTGCTAAATGAGACTTGGAGTGGGGACTGCTGTGTGCCCTGCTCTTGTTGCCCTGCCTGACTTGAGGACCTGTGAGTAATTAAAACTCTTACACTTGCACATTGTGGTTGTGTCATTGAAGCTGTGCCTCCTGAAGCCACCCATGCAGCTGGATCCCCTGCTGTGCTCTTCTGTCTGGGCCTCTGGTAGCAGCTGGGACAGTAGTTATCACCTAAGGTAATAGAGAAACTTGAAGAGTTGCACTCAAAACACCACCCACTCACCCACTTCTCTTTTGCCAGGAGGTTGCTGAATAAAATTTTCAGCCTTTTATTAGATTTGCTTAACAAAATTCAAAATCTCTGTAATTATTTATTATTCCCTTATTTCATATCTGTATGGCTAAAAATGCCACTTTGTCATTTCTGGTATGTTTTTACCTATGGGCTCAAAATTGTGACTTCTTCATCTTTTTTGTAAAGTTAAATTACTTTATGAAATGTGTATGAGATCACACAAGTGAAAAGGTCAGGATCACTCATGAGCTTATTGATTTTTATTACTCTCAATAGCAATATACTGTAGATTTACTCCAACTCAACCACAGAAATAAATTATTATACATATTATGGCATCCTGCTTTGAACAATAAAAGAAAATGTAGGAACATTATCATAAACAGTTTCATCTGAACCAAACATGAATCATTCATCTTTCTTATTTATCTGACTATTGAAAATTATTCCATAATATTTGGTTAAATATATCCATGTCAAAAAGGAATCAAAACAAAACCTTGTCCGTACTATGTTGCATACGTTTTATTTCAAAGCTTTGTTTTTATTTTGAATTTATGCTGGAAATTGATGACTTATGCTCCTTTTTTCCTGGGTAGCAATAAATCTACCCAATAAAGGGAGTGTGCATAATCACTTAGTCAACAGTAACTGGGCTGACATAGGTAGCCCCAAAAGAATATGATGTGAGCCATCAGGTCTACTTGTGAGAAAGAATATATGTGCGTGTGCATACAGATGTGCACATACACACAAGCCTTATCACAGAAGGACGTAATGCCAGGCAGTGGTGTACAGCACACAAACAATGGTCAGTTCTTCCTGAGTATCATAAGAAACCAAGTAGGGTTCATGGAGAAGGAAACTCAAGTCCTGAAAATTTGGTAGCTGCTGCGTGGAAGAAGAATTCCTATAAGAGAGAACATTTTTCACGAAGACCTGAAGCAGTACACTCTGAAGTGTGTTTAGAAAAAAAAGGAAGAGCTTGTTATGACTGGTGCCTGTGGACGGGTCATAGAAGCAAGGTCGATCTCAATAAGCAGGAAGGCTGGAGAAGTGGGGCCTTCTGTGTCATATCAGGGGGCTATCAGTCAGAGAGCTTCTCCAGGGCTCTGAGTAGGGAAAGTCATGATTGTATTTATGTCCTACAAGGATTACTTTAGGAAAAAAAAGATGGAGGATTGATTACGTGCAATAGTAGAGCCAGATAGTTGCAGGTGGAGACTCCTGCAATAACCCACAGAAAATTAGTGACCATGCTGTTTCCACAGGAATACAATAGTGGTCATAAAAGTGAGCTATATTAAATAATAGAATAATCATTAGAGCTATTGTGGGGCTAGAAACACTAGAGTTGTAGAGGAATGCTAGGACTTTGGTTCCCAAAACAGAAATATTCATGAGATAAAGTCAGTATATAAAGAAGGGTGGAAATAGTGGGAAATAGTGAGATAAAATGACCAGAGGGCAAGTGTGCAGGTGGTCTCCAAGAGTGCTCCCAGGCTCACTTATTTGCTAGGAAGCCTTCACACAGAGTTAGTTGCATTCATGGCTAAGACATAGTAAAGCAAAAAGGAAATAAAACAAAATCAACAAAGGGAAAGGCCCAGGATGCTAAACCTGGAGGAATCAGGCTCAAGCTTCCAAGAGTCCTTATTCGGTGAAGTGGCACAGGACGCACCTAATTTCTCCAGCAATTAGTTGAGCAATGTGTGAGACGTGTTGTCCATCAGTGAAGCTCTGTAGAAACTCAGGGTCTCGAATTTCTACTAGAGGCTGGTAATCTAGACATTCTCTGCCTAACATGTACAGAACTCCAGACTCCCAGACAGAAAAGAGTTGCTCGGCACAGAGCATATTATTTTCACCCACACTCCAGGCACAATGATCTACTCTTACCATTTAAGAGAAGTTTTATATCAATGTAGGAAATTGCTTATAATATAGCCAAGTTCCCAGATGCCAGCCAGAAC
The DNA here is from genome assembly GCF_009828535.3 of Hylobates moloch. Taxonomy (NCBI): domain Eukaryota; kingdom Metazoa; phylum Chordata; class Mammalia; order Primates; family Hylobatidae; genus Hylobates; species Hylobates moloch. The sequence goes on along the minus strand of NW_026652292.1, from coordinate 7,682,459 downwards.
TAAGCTTGCAAACAGGCCTTTGTAAGAATACAGTCTTACTGAACTCAAGGTGAGGATGACAAATCTGAGTGTGAATATCCAGCACTGGAGACACAACTTTGGTGAGTGAACTGAATGAGCATAGAATTTAAGACTAGCCAGAACATGGTGAGAAAGCTGCAGGAATGCATACTGGTTTGAATAAAGGCAATGTTCTTATTTGTTTACATTTTGTTTTTAATATGCTTCAAGTATACCAATGATTATTTTGATGTTCTTGTTTTAATTATGTGACTGGTGACAATTATCTAAGAAACAGATTCATTTTTTGAAATATCTGGAAACTTTGAGGCTTTAGGCAAAGTTACGGGCTATGAAAAGAAATAAAATCAGATGTACACTAGTGAATTATTCAGTTTCTTCCTATGTATAAGGACATATATTAAGTGCATTAGTATTCACAAGATTAAAAAGATATTTTGGTTTTGTATTCCATTTACCATTGAATTAGAACCATATGACACATGTAAGATAAGTATCTATAGAATGCAATCAATACTTTATGCTTCCGTAAGAACATCAAAGGCCTTATGAAGAATTAAATCCAGGAGAGTTGGATCTACTTTGAGATTTCTTACTCAGAAAATGCTTCAGAAAGAATGAAGTTTGAGAACTGAGTTTATGAAAATTTTTCTTTGGAGCAAATAGGCAGAATATGATGGAGGACTGGCAGAATTCAGCCCGTATTCAGGAAAAATAGTTTGCTTTTGATTCATCAGCAGATGCAGCTGATGTAAGTAATCACTAGGATCTTTTTTTTCTTTTCTTTAAATTATACTTTAAGTTCTAGGGTACATGTGCACAACATTCAGGTTTGATACGTAGGTATACATGTGCCCAAAGATAGAAAACACAGAGGCTCTGTTAGGTCTGTCCATGTGCCGAATAGTGTACATTTGGTGTTATAAATAATTAATTCATTGAAAAGTAAAAGCAGACTGCTAAGAATGAGTAGAAGCTATACATAAATATCTGAAAATGGCCCAGAAGAAATCCTACAATAGCACCACAAATGGAAGTCACAAGAGGGGAAAGCATTGAACACCAACAGATGGTTTTGACATCCTGACACTGACAGCATGTGGGTTTACACGTCATAACTGTAGTACACAGAGTACCTGTATACACAGAGGATGTGGAAAGAACAGTTTTACTAAGAGGCCAGTTGACCCAACCAACATAAATATATATTAAATATGTGAGGAAAACAAAAAAGTAGTTAACACCAGTATTTGTTTTTAAATATGTAATATGTGGTAAAAAGAAACACAGAGAATTAAATATTTCTATTTTCATACATAACATATATGCAAAGTAATTGGCACATTAGACTGTGAATTGGCGGACATTTGTCCATAGCATCCCTGAGATGTGGGAGAAATGGATCCAAGAGTAGAATAAGGCAGTAAAAGCCTCTACCCTTTTAAAAAGAAGTGAGCCTCTAAAAAGAAGCAGAGTGGGCATTAGAATCAATGCAATCATCATCCCAGAAAATCTAAAAAGAGTATCGCATCAAAGAGAAAAAAACTGAATTCTATAGAGACTTGAAATCTAAAATTTTAACAAGAGTAGAAATGTAATAGTCTATTCAAGCACTTAGGAGTTGATATAAAAAAAGAAAAGAAAAAATGTAATAGTCTAACTACAAAATGGATAGAATATTAGTAAGCTGGAAAATGGAAGTGAGAAATTTTCTCTGAATGCAGAGTAAAGATAAACTAAAAGAATGTAAAAAAAAGTTAAGGCATAAGGAAAAAGACAGTTCTTCCAATATTTTTCTAACAAGAATGCTTGAAGAGAAAAAAGGAAAGGAAATATAATACCCAAACTAATAATAGTGAAGATTTTCCAGAACACATACACAAGTCTGAGTGTGCACGTGCACAAAGACACACACACACACGCAAATACACACACAGCTGAAAGTTTACTGAGAAAACTATATCTACCTGTTCTGGCCAGACTCACTTCAACTGTGTACTCACAGACACAATTCAAAAAGTCACTGTACCCTCTGGGACAATCCTATGACATTCCCTCTGGCCTTTCACACCTTGTTGCTTTCCTCAAACAGGAAGTTTTTTAAAATCTCAGCTGAAGACCTGACTTTATATTTTCTAGAGACTATATTTAGAATTACCAAAAAATCATTTAAAATGTTAGAATGCAAAATGAATCAAGATGAGAAATGTTCCTAATAAATAGGCAATAAAAAAGCATCACCTTATCTGTTATTTATAATTAGCTTTCCCATATATTATCATTAAAAACTCTCTTATTTCTCCCCAGCTTGGCAAACTAATGTATCAAAACAAAATTTTCATGGACAATGTAGGAGAACACAATGGGCCAGGCTCTACAAAATAAAAATAATTTACTTGGCACCATGGAGTCTCTGAAGACTTGAAAGGGATGCTTGGATTATGTATTGTTAATGTTCTCCAGAAAGACAGAACCTAGTAAGGTAAATGGATAGATAGATAGATGATAGATAGATAGATAGATAGATAGATAGATAGATAGATAGATAGATAGATAATTTATTAGGGGAATTGGCTCATGTGATTATGGAGACTGAGAAGTCCCATGACAGGCTGTCTGCAAGCAGGAGACCCTGAGATACCAGTAGCATCACTCAGTCCAGGCCTAAAGACTTGAGAAACCAGACGATCCTTGGTGTAAATCCTAGAGCTCAAAGGCCAGAGAGCCAAGAATTCTGATGTCTAAAGGAGAAGAGTGTATCCCAGGAAAAAGAGATAGCAATTTGCATTTCTGTTTTAGTTCTATTCCGGTGCCCAGATGATGTCTGCCTACATTGAGGGTGGCTCTTCCCCCATTTAGTCTATTGAGATTCACACACCAATTTCCTCTGGAAACACCCTGCACACACGCACAAAAACAATGCATTTACCAGTTCTCCTAGGTATTCCTTAATGCAGTCAAGTTGACACCTAAAATTATCCATCAAAAGTCCACTCCTTTGTCAATTTGGCACCCATACAAAGCTCTTTTAACCACACTTAATCTTCAAATAAAGATAATAACAAGGTAAGAGTTCTACCTAACATGATGCAACTTTCCTCTCTATGAGTGAAAACTGACTAGTCACTTCCCCAGAAAAGGAGATAAAGTTCTTAGGTGATATCCTATAACTTAAGTAATATAATGTAAAATTAGTATTACTTAAATAGTGATAGAAAGTCAATAAATCTTATGTTACATAATAAAGGAATAAAAGTAGGACTGAAAACAAGGATATTTGCTTAATATATGCACACACACGCACAAACATATTTTTGATGAAATAGGGAGGAAATACTCAGGACAATTGTAGTTTCTCGTTTCTGTAACTGATCACATAGTCATAGCTGGTCATTATAACTATGTTGTTCTTCCACTACCCATTCTATATCCTTTTACCTTCAACAAGCATCTCAAAAGACCATGGTTCTCTATTTGGCAGGGTGACACAATCCTCACTCCTGAAAGGTCTAGGCTATTTATATTCTTGTTTGCATTGGGTTGTTGTAATTTCCCATTGACCTTAATCACAGAGCATGGCAATACTAAGAGACGCCCTAAGGGATTTCTTGTATTTAAGACATTCTTTTTCTTATCTCCATTGTGGAGTAGTAGTCCCATTTCCCCGAGGTAGTCCTGACCAATCACTACAAATATTTTACCAGTAAGTTCAGAGTAGTTGCTACTTCACATTCACTAGGTCCAGTAAATGTAATGTCATCGCTCTGTGCAACAGACCAATGTGATATATTGTGGAAGAAAAAGATGCTTAAGATCCTTTAATCTTGAACTAGATTGTGACATAGAGCTGGAGAGTTGATACATTTCTGAGGCAGGATGGTGGAGGGATATGGCTGGCCATGCCAGCTGAAAGTGAACTGCTTCCAGTGGGCCTTATGGACAGGTATTAAAAAAATTGCCAGCAAATTACCAGGTTAATTTGCTCAAGCAATAAAATGACATCTGGTACAGAAACTATAATTGGAGTCATCACTTGGTTAAGCTTACAATAAACCACTGTTGTTCTCTAAGACCCATCTGTCTTCTGCACAGGCCAGTAGGTGAGTTGAATGGGGCTGTTGTGAGAATCATCATCCCTGCATCTTTCAAGTCTTTAATGATGGCACCATTCTGTGCAATATTTCCAGGAAAATGCTGCGTTGTTTTGCATTTGCTCTTTTCTTAGGTAGAGGCAGTGCTAATGGCTTCCTTTTGGCCTTTCCCACCATAATAGTTCCCATTCCACAGGTCGGGGAACAGGGAACTCTGCCAGCTGCCAATGTCTATTCCGAGTATGCATCTGGAGCTGGGGAAATAACCACAGGTTGGGTTTGGGAACCCACTAGACCTATTGTGAGCCAGATCTGAGCTGAAACTCCATGGATCTCCTGACCACCATAAACCCCTACTGTAACTGGAGGGTCACAGTGACATTTCATTTCTCCTGGACTCAGTATCAGTTCAGAGTCAGTGTTCAGGAATCCCCAAAAGGTCTGATTATTTTCTTTTACCCCATGCACAGTTACTCTGACAAAAGGCTGTAAGTCTCTTTGGGGAAGTATGGGAGAAATTTGAACACTACAAAATTTTGATAGTATATAAGCATCCTTCCTGGAGAGGACTCAGTCACCTCTTCATTCAAGGGATCTGTAAACTTGCTTAAGTCTAGGAATGGACTGAGCATTCATGTTTTCCTGTTTTTTGATTCATGTTGGATGATGTAAGTACTTAGTAGTCTTTCTGTCTGTTTCACTTCTAGGAGCAAAATGATTAACTAGCTAGTGCCATGGATCCACATGGCTATTCTGATTGTTGCTATATCCACTTAGTCCACTTTGCCTTTAATTGTGAGTGCTGCTACTTGACCCCTGCCTCCCCAGGATCCAGTTATTCCCATTTCATTTAAGTTTTCCAATTGAGTGACAGCAGTCTCCATTGTAGGGTCTGGACTATAGAGAAAACCAATCACAGATCTCTTCAGGGAGGCTGGGGCTCCCTTACAAATATATTTCTCAAAGTTTTATTGGTGGAAGACATGTCTTCTGGACTCTCCCAGTTGGGGTGAGTAGGTTTAAAGCAATCAGTTTACTCTAACATTCCAATTTCCCTAGGCTTGAATCTCTTCGTCTACATAACCTAAGGGATATCAGACATCTTTAACTCACACACAGTGAGCCATCTTTTAATTCATGTTTTAGCCAACAAACCAACTAACTAATTAGCACCTTTCCTAAATCCCTGAGCTTCAAAATTAAATACAGAATCTCTGCTTAGTGGCTCCATATTAATAAATTTGACCTGATCCAAATTTATGTTTATTTCACCATTATCCCATACCTTTAGTATCTATTCCCACACATGTTCCCCAGATTTCCATTTGTGTAAGTTAGAAAACTTTAATTTTTATTTTAAGTTCGGGGGTACATGTGCAGGCTTGTTACATAGGTGAACCTGTGTCATGGGGGTTTCAAGAGTAGCCGTTACCATTTTCTCCGGCAATTAGGAGTTAATCTTTTCAAACAAGGTGAAGAAGCAGGTGGGGAGACCACTTCCACTGGGAAACAAGACTCTTCAAAATTTAGGAGCTCACTGTCCCCAGCCTCGTCAGGGTCCTCCCACACATACCAGTCCAACATACAGGATCCTATTCTTCCTAAACAATGCCCTCACTTCAATGGTGCACACCATGTGAAACTGAAAATTCAACTTTTGTTGTAATTCAGTCAAACATGTGATGGGGGATTGCATCTGACTTTCAGCAGTTTCAGCCCTGTGGTTACAGGAGAGAAGATTCTGACTCAGGTAACGCTGAGAAGTTCTTAGGCTATTTATACAGAGCTGCAGCCAGGAAATCACATCCCGGAGCTCATCCTTTTCATTCATTACCTTGTCCAACAACATTAGATGCAACCAACCATCATCATTATATTCCTTAGTTACCTACAAATATTTGGAAGTATCGTACTGTCTTAGTTTGTGTGTCTTGCCCTAAAGAAATATCTGCAGCTGTGTAATTTATAAAGAAAATAGATTTATTTGGCTTGTGGCTCTGCAGCCAGTACAAGAAGCATGGTGCTAGCATCTGCTTCTGGAGAGGGCCTCAGGTTGCTACCGCTTCTGGCAGAAGGGGAAGCGGAGCTAGCCTGTGGAGAAGTCACATGGTAAGAGAGGAAACAAGAGAGAGGGAAGTTACTAGTCTCTTTTTAATAACCAACTATTGTGGGAATAAATAGAGCAAGAATGTTCCCCCAACCGGGGAGGTCATCAGTCTATTCTTAAGGGATCTCCCCTCATGATCCAAATACCTCCATTAGGCCTCACTTCCAACACTGGAGATCACATATTAACATGGATCACATATTAACATGGATATTAGGAAGGGACCAACAAGCAGACTATAGCATATTTGGAGTCATTGTATTAGGATTTTCCAGAGGAGCATAATCAATCAGATATATGGATATATAAAAAGGAGTTTATTAGGGAGAATTGGCTTCCATGATTATAAGGCGCAGTCCCACAATAGGCCAACTGCAGCTGGAGGAGAGAAGCTGATAATTTGACTAATTTCAAAAGCCTCAAAACTAGAGAAGCCCACAGTGAGGGCCTCAGTCAAAGGCTGAAGGCCCAAGAGCCTCTGGGAGTGCAAGCGTCAGAGTTCAAAACCCAAGGAACCTGGAGTCTGGTATCCAAGGGCAGGAGAAAAGGAAGCAAGCATCTGGCATGGGAAGACATAGAGAAAGGATTTTCAGCAAGCTGCCTACCCTCTTCTTCTGCCTGCTTCATTCTAGCTGGTCTGGTAGCCAACTGGATGGTGCCCACCCACATTGAGGGTGAGTCTTCTTCTTCCAGCCCACTAACTTAAATGTCAATCTTCTCTGGCAACATCCTTACAGACACACCCAGAAACAATGCTTCATCAGCCATCTATGCATCCCTCAGTCCAATCAAGTTGACACCTAATATTAACCATCACAGTCACCAAGTTCCCTGCCTCCTGTAAGTGGTAAATTAGGAGTATCAAATACGTTTGTGTATCTCTATAAACAGTTCATTCCACAGATTATCAGTGCTGTCTGTACTGTTAGACACATAGTCTTAGGTATTTTATGTCTAATCAGATTAGAGAATTGAAACCCCAAAACCAATAAAGAAAACTCATTCTTAAAGTTTTCTTCCTCTACGACCACTACTACTACCAAAGTATTAGTCAAGTTTGTCCAGAGAAACAGAACCAATAGGATAAATATATATGGGGATTTTTTTAGAGGAATTGGTTCATATGTGTATAAAGGCTGAGAAGTCCCATGAAAGACCATCTGTGAGTTGAGACCCGGGATACCAGTAGCATGGATCAATCCAAGTCTGACGGCCCAAGAACCCAGGGTTCTGCTGGCATAAGTCCTGGAATCCAAAAGCCAAAGCCTGGAGAGCCTGGAGTTTTGATATCCAAGGAGAAGAAGAATGTTTCACAGCTCCAGAAGAGAGAGAGAGACCAATTTCTCTCCTCTGTCTTAGTTCTGTCTGGGACCCCAGCAGATTCGATGGTGCCCACCCACACAGAGGGTGGATTTAGCACTTAGACACTCAGACTCACACAGCAATCTCCTCTGGAAACACCTTCACAGACACACCCTAATGTAATGCTTTGCTAGTTCTCTAGGTATGCCTTAATCGAGTCAAGTTAATACCCAAAATTAACTATCACAGATTTTATTCTTCCATCACTCACAAGCTGTGATGTTCTGTAAGGGTTTTTTACATCAGCTAAAGAAACTGATTCTCAAGAAGAATCAGTAAACTCACATAAGGAAGTATAGAACTCTGTAGCCTTCTTGTTATATAGGAGCATGCCATTGTGGACAGGTGGTGCTCCAGGTGACTAAATTGTCAAGCATAGACAGGCTGGATGCTGCCCAGCTAATGGGCCATCAGGTGGGATGCCCCAATACAGAGACATTGAAATTGCCCCACAAAGAAGAACTCAAATTCCCTGGGCTGATTTAATACAGCAGCGTGGTTGAAAATACTGAAGGCATTCATTTGAGAGAGAACGAAATATTGCAAAATCTTTAAGAGGAATAATATTGCTTAAAAAACCCAAATGTAATCTAATAGTATTTAGTTATTTGAAATTACTGCTTTAGGACATGTGACGGATAATGAATTAGATAAGGTTTCTCCAATTCTAACAAATATTTCTTACACATTATTTCAACAGGGTCAGTCACTGGTTATTTAAAATTAATATATTCTAAAGTATGGCATCTATTTTTTTCATGAAGCCATTTGTAAAGCTCACTCAACTACATTGCCTTAAAAACAATCTTTCCCTGGATAATTTCTGGAAAAGATAAATAGAATATTTCTACTATCTGTTCCTTTTAATACTTGTTGGCACCCAAATCTTAATTTCTAATCACCAAAATTTTTGATTTTATTTATAACTCATGTTTACACTTTTCTCATATAAGAAAAAGCCTCCACTATTATAATACTGAAATCAAGATTTCAATGACATTACAAAAATGTTCTGAAACATTTGAATAACATTTTATTTTGAAATAGTTTAAGACCCATACAGTTTACAAAGATAATACAGACAGTTCCTGGGCATCATTCATCCAGCTCTCTGCAATGATAATCTCACTCAGCCACAGAACAATGTCAAAGCCATAAAATCAATGTTGGTATGATACTATCTACATCAGTTCAGACCTTATTAAAATTATACCAGCTTTTATATGTCCTCATTTTGGGGGGATTGGGGGAAGGTGTCTAGCTCTCTTGGATTTTGGCATTTGTGTATGTTTGAGTACTCCTCAACATAATTAAGATACAGACTTATATTAAAGAGACTCCCTTCAGCCTCATCCCCTATCCATCTTTCTAATTTTCTCATTTTGAAGATGATGCATAAATAGAAACTCACGGTATGTAAACCATTGATATTGGCCTCTACCCGACTCTCAGCATAACACATTTGAGATCCATTCACGTTGCTTGTGTTATCAGCAGTGTTTATGTGATTCAACTTTCTTATTTGCCTAAAATGTTGACATCTGCTGTAAGTTCTCATAAAATTACAACTAGAAGGAACCAGGCCTTGGTTTCCTAGAATGGAATTATATAAAGATGATCATTCGGACTCAGGGAAATTAGTACTTGCTAACCCTAAGCTGAGTTTTCTGTTCAGCTAGAAGACAGTCTTGCCTTTAAAAATAGAAATAAACTGCGAATTAATTGTTTACTGAGCATGTGTTATGTGCCAGTCATTGTAGCAGGTACAGGAAACAACGTGTCCCCACATCCAACGCACTACTTGGCACGTGGTAGGTACCTAGAAAATTGCTGCTGTTGATTAAATATGTTCTGTCAGTTCCTAGACTCTCAAATATGAATGATTTAAAAAGCACACACACAGAAATAAAAACTTTCAAGGTTTTAGAAAGCTCTAATTTTCACTGTTCACATAGCTTAACGTATATTTTCTTGAGAATGAATTACAGAAGAATAGCATTAAAAATTTTAAAATAGCTTATTTTTAAAAAGTTAACTTTTACAACTTCTCAATTTAAATGTGCACTAACATCAGTATTTTTGCCCGTGCAGAAAGTTGTGGTACAGCTTTTCTGAGATAGATAAAAGGTGCCCTTTGTTATTCTGAACTATGTTTTCCATTGAAATCTATGAAATTAAATTTCCTTGAGGGAAAAAACTTAGATTAATAAGAGAAAAGACCCATCATTTACAAACTTTGTGAATTTTAGCATCTTTTTACTGTAGACAGCAGACAGCTAATGTTATGGTGACGCATAAGCCATACTACCCCAGGGTTTCCTTCTGTTTTGCTTTCCTGTCCAAGGGGAATTGTTTGTATTTTCTGACACTTCCTCTCTCTTACGTTTTTCATAAACCATGCCAAGGATCTATAAATGCCCAAATATAAAAAAGCATTCTTGCCGAATACTAGATTTTAACAGAGAAATGATACATCTGCCTTTAAATGTAATTAAAAAATTCTTAAATCAGAATGCTTTATTAGGAACACTTGGGTAGTTATTTTAAGCTACAGATTTGTGAACCAAGACTGGAATCAGTAACATGTTGCTTAAAACTAGTGTACCTATTTGGTGGCTTTATTTAGGTTCTGATGTTATTTTATTTCATAAATTCTGATGAGAGCCTTTTTAGACTTTGCTACTACATGGAAAACTCTTGCTCAAAATTATCTGGCAATGATATTGTGCAGTGAAGACAGGCTAGTTCACAGAAGGTCTCCACATCTGTGTTCAGGGATGTAGATACCCAAGAGGCACAGACACTCTGGCTCTGCCCTCTTCTAGATACCTTTCAGCTACTCGGACACACAAGTCATGGATGACTCACTAGAAACAGTAGAACCTAAAAAATAGCATATAACCTAGAGGGTAGGTTACTTTGGGATGACTATAAATTTTCTAGAAATCTATAAACAGGGAGATGATTGAGGCTGGACCAGAAATAAAGGTTGTTGTAGGAGAATAATCTTCCATTTTTAATGTTTGACTGAAATTTCTGAGAGTGGCCAGTACATTTTCACATATTATGGTACACGGGGTGCCATAGTAGCTGAAGCAAAGGCCAAAAGGGGGTCCCAACCTCAGCCAGGAGCCTGGGTACATGATCCTTGGAGGGAGCTAGAAATGAGATAGGAGGACAGGAAATACGGTTACTCAAAATAACTTGTGTGTGTTTTTATTGAGTAATTCCAACAATATTTAAAAAGTCAACTGTGTAAAGGCTCTTTCAAATTGGTAGAAAGTAGAGAACAACCCTACAAGTCCTCAAATCTCCATCTCCATGATCACTTTTCATGTGCAGTTCAGAAGGGAAACAAAGCACTTTTTTTTCTTAACAACGTGTGTGTGTGTGTGTGTGTGTATATATATGTATATATATATATATGTGTATATATATGTATGTATATATATATATAATTTCCAAAAGACTGAAACATAAATACCTCAAACAAAACTGAAACTAGTTAATTCTAAATGTACAGAGGAGAGCAGTAGTGTTGGGGATGATTGTGGGATGATCTTCCACTTTTGCCCACAGGAGGACTGGGCAGACACTGATGGCTTTCCAGCCAGATGCTGGCTCTTAATGGAGGCCAATTCTATTGTAGGCCCCTTAATTTGGTTTTGAATTATCTTCTTGAGGCACCAACATTTTAAAACAAGTTTCATATTTCAACAGGATTACAAATGTACCTCTATTAATAAAATAATGAATGCAGGCTAATATATAAGTTATCCATTAAAGATGGTATTTATTGTGGGCTCCTGGAAATATTGTCACCTCCATGATTGCCCAAGCAATAGGTGAACCTGAGAGTAGGAGTATTTGGCTACAGGACAAAGTCATTTGGGGAAAACCAGGACCCTGTGTATTATCTTCAAATCCTTCAAAGCACTGGGGCAACCCTGACAAATAAGACATAAGAACTCAATAGAAAGTATGTAACAAGATGAAGACCCAAGGCTCACCCCAGACCAATCAGACAAATTTACCTGGCTAGTGACAAAATTGATAAAACTTGGCTTCTTCGCCATATTCTTTATAGAACCATATTATTAACATCTGCATGAAGTGAGAAAAGACTATATTTAAGGTCACTTATCCATATAATTTAGATATTTGTGATTTTCAATTTCTGTGAAATGTCATTAACCATTCCACCACTGTTATTTATTTATTTTTTTTTTTACTATAAGTGAGAACTTCTGTACATTTATTAACCTAACTTTTACACTGGCCTATTAAGGTCCTTACTTAACACTAGTTTTTAAATAATGAAACAGTTACCTACTCATGACCAAATTAATTCTACATTTTTATTCTTAAAAATTTAAAAGAATAAATAAAAGTCTAAAAATCTATTTATTCAGAAATAATTTTTCTTTATGTAATTTAATCAATTATTGAAATGATCTATAATCTTTATAGAACATTCCATAGGTGTAATTTCTCTAGCTTTTAAAATATTATGAAAATTTAGTATTAATTCTAATTTGTCTAGCTTTTAGATATTACATGAAATATTTTAGTGCCATTTCTAAATGAATTTATTACGCAACATTTTCTTTTCTCAATCTCCAAAATATTTATTATTTTTCATCCCTGAGTAGAAGAATTTAATTAAGTCATTTTTTTTTCCCTCCAAGGGCTTCTAGAGTAACTTTCTTGAGATATTTCTGACTTGCCTATGAAAAGTGCCTTTAATTAACACACTTGAAACTTTATAAATATATACATAATAGTAAAATCTATACAATGAGGACATTGTATAGTTCTGTATAGTTGGTTCTGTTGTCTCCTTTCCCCTATGATGCCTATTTTTGCCCCTGTCCTACGTGTGTGTACTTGGCATTCCGTCTTGGTTGTGACACTGAAATATGGCCAGTCCACCTATTAGTTCTCTTGAGGTAAGCTAATTTCATGACTCTCTTCCCATCCTATTGGGTAGAAGTTGATTTTCACTCTAGAACTGCAGTGCACTTTTATATAGCCTGAGGGAATGACTGGGGTGCTGGACCCTAGGGAGCCCCACAGAGGTCATATCCTCTTTATTTAGGTTACTTGACCTCTATCCTCTTCTTTAAGTTTGTTCAATAGTCTAAATCAGGGTCATTATCATACACTGTACTATGTTTATGAGTGAGTGTGTGGTGTGCATATGTGTGTGGATATTCCAATGGGCAACACCCGAATGTTTCAGGTCAGTTTTCAATTAATCATGGAGCGGTGGAGTCTCAGATCATGCAGAGAGAAGCAGTCTTCTTGTCCACTTTCCTTCATGTTACCCACTTGTCCCCACTCAAAAGAGGAAAAGGTTAAGTATGAAGCTTCAGTTTGATTATTTATGAGCCTAATATATTAGTGATCACAACTGATATTTAATCATCTCAAAGAGCATGTCTGTGACATTAATGGGGCTCAGGTTAGGTAAAAGCCATATTGTAGCTATCTCTTGCCTCTAGAATTTCTCTGCACCCCCGGCTTCCCCCCGCACACATGCATATAATATTTTATATATACTTTATTTATAAAACATAGGTTTTATGTATAGGTTATGTCCCTTCCCTAGTTCAGCTCTTATAGATGATATTTTTTTTCTCATCAGCTTTATCTAAATTTAGAGACATCCTTCATAAATTGTCCACTATAGCAAAGGAACCGCAGACTCTGTTATAAGGATTAATACATACTCTGAAATAAGGCAAGACTCAGTAAAAGCAAAAGCATCTGTAGAGATAGATTTATTCCTGTTAGAATCCCTTTTCCATGCCCAAAACCTCAGCAATATTCTTATGTAACAAACCTTCACATGTACCTTGTAAAAATAAAAGTTGAATTTTTAAAAGAAAAAACACAAACAACAAAAGAATCCCTTTTCCATATAATCATATAAAAACTTTTTACATTTAGCTTTCTATTCCCAGAAATTTTATGATGAAAAATTTTACCTCAGTAGCCAAAGGTGAAGCCTTATGCCTTGGTACGTCTAGATTCTGTAAAGCTGTCTTACCATCATGTAATATACTATAAACTGACTACTAATAAACTGTTCTACAGGGGCTTACCACAGTTTAGTAGTTAGCAGAGATGCTGTTTTGTCTGATATTCTTGGCATTATGCAAATATGCAAACATAGTCATGAAAGTAGAATTTGCACAGGTGATTCACATAGTATGTATTTTAATAGGAAAGGCATACATCATGAACTACAAGATACAGGTTTATATTCATGGATCCTTCTATTGCTGTTTTTCATTAATGACTATTAACAGTAATGGCAGGTGGGTTACAGGGGTCAATGATTAGAGTAAACAAGCTTCACATTGTGGACACTGGACTACTGTAGAAATAAGAATAAACTACAGCTGGGTTCACCACCTAGCCCAGGCACAGTGACCCACTGAAACTCTGAAGAAGAGCATGGAAGATTTATCTCCATAAGAGATAGGATAATTACCTGTAAGGAAAATCTACTTTCAAGACAAAGTTTCTAAAGGAAGAGGATGCAGCAAGCCATCTCAGGCCCCTCATTATAGCTGAGTTCAGAAGTAGTGGTTATAAAGCATTGCTTCCAGTGTTCCCAGTTATTCCGGAGGAAATTAGTGTTCACAGTACTTCATCAGTGAGTTTTGTGGTTTGAGTTGCTTTGTTTATGTAATTTTTATTGTTTCCATCTCCAACATTTCTAACATTTGACCTACATTGAAATTCCAATATTGAAAATACTAGGTAATCTTCGTTAAGCCTTAGAATAAAAAACAGCACAATATATTACAACACAAATCAATGTTTTCCGTTTGATCTTTCTTTCAACATAAGTAATTGTGCTGAACTACAGTAAGCATGTTTTTGTTTATTTATTTTTATTTATTTATTTATTTATTTTGTATTGTGTGTTCTGGACAGAGATGTGCTGGGTTTAAATCCTACCTTTGCCTGTTGTAAGCAATACAACCTAGGCAAGCCAGTTGACCTGTCTACTTTCAGATCCTTCCTCTTTAAAACAGAAAAACAATTGTATCTACTGTGCAGACTAGTTTGGAACAGTAAATGATTTAACATAGCAGTCTTTGAGCCATCTCTGATGCATAATAAAGTATTCAAAAAATCAGCTCTTCCATTTCTCTATGTACCAGGAGCCATTCTAGGCAACAGAAATGTATTTAGTAAACAAAAGAGAGAGAGACCTTGCCTCCATGAAATGTAACTAGTGAATAAAAGATTACAACTTGAAAAAATAACGAAGATAATTATTGGAAAAAAAAAAGGAAAACAACATAAAAAAATACATCTAGGTCACATGATAGCAATCTAGATGTGGAAAATGGGGCAATGAAGGTCTACCTGAGATCGGATTATTTAGAAAGATCTCTCTTCAAGGCAACATCTGGCCTGAGCACTGAATCAGCAGGAAAGAATCAGCTGTGTATATAGCTCCAAGGGAAAAGAATTCCAGGCAGAAGGAACTAAAGCTGTAAGTACCACACAGCAGTGCATTCAAATGCATGAAGAATACCCTTGTGCCTGAAACATGATGGTGTCAGCAGAGAGCAAAGCAGAGGAGGTGAGAACAGCAGACAGTGATCAACTAATAGAGATTCATAATCGTCATGGTAAGGAGATTGTGGTTAATTCCAGTAAGATCAGAAGCCAATGGAGGCTTTTCAACTGCAGAATAATGTAGTCCGATTCACGTTTACCAAAGGTTATTCTGGCTACCATGTGGGGAAGAGACTACAGGGGAGACAAGAATGAAAGCAGGGGCCATTCCGAGGCAGAGGTCTGGGTAAGACACCACAGATACACTGCGAGTAGTGAGAAGCCAGAGAGATGAGTAATTTAAGGCCTAACCCATGGGCATGCTGAGAGGTTAGATGTGGCAAGTTTGGGATTTGAACAACTGAGTAGACTCTAGTGCTATTTCTTAAAATGAAGAAATCAGAGGAATACGTTGGGAGATGACTTCAAGTTACATGTGGGATATATTGGATGTGATACACTTATCTGACATCCAAGGGGGAGAAATCAGGTATGAAGTTATTTGTAGAAGGCCAGAGCTCCACAGAAAGTGAGGACTATAGATACGGATTTGTGAGTTATCAGCATGTAATGGATTTAAACCGTGGCAATGAATACCTCACCTGGAGAACGTATGCCATTGGAGAAGGGGAGAACAACAACAACAACAATGAATAACAGATGAGATGTCCCAGGCAGATTTAGGAAAAAAAAAAAAAAAAAGCCAGTAAGTGAGACTGAAGAAAGTGTGAAGGAGATAAAAAGAAAACAGGAGAGTGTTATGTGGCAAATCCCAAGAGAGGAAATTTATTTCAAGAAAATGATCTGGCTGGGCATGGTGTCTCATGCCTGTAACCGAGGCAGGTGGATCACGAGGTCAGGAAATTGTGACCATCCTGGCTAACACGGTGAAACCCCGTCTCTACTAAAAATACAAAAAATTGGCCGGGTGTGGTGGCTCACACCTGTAATCCCAGCTACTGGGGAGGCTAAGGCAGGAGAATGGCGTGAACCCGAGAAGCGGAGTTTGCAGTGAGCCGAGATCGCGCCACTGCACTCCTGCCTGGGTGACAGAGGGAGACTCCCTCTCAAAAGAAAAAAAAAAAGAAAAAGATCTGCTGTGTCAAAAATAAGTAAGATGAGGACAGGGAAGTAACCACTGGATTTGACAACATAGAGAACATTTGAAATATGACCAGAGTTGTTCTAGATTGAAAAAAGCATGTGCCTCTGGTGATCTTATAAGTGAAAATGTTATTTCATTCATAACTGGCATCAAATATACCACATCTAAAGTGCGGTTCTTCATTTATCTACCAAAATTTCATCTAGTAATTAATTGCTACAAAATTCACAAATACTGGATTTGCCCCATCTAAATGGGCCAGCATCTTGCATGTGTCTTAGCCTTCACGAGATATTACTTCTACTGCTTAACATCTAAAATATGATTTTTTTTTTTATTATACTTTAGGTTTTAGGGTACATGTGCACAATATGCAGGTTTGTTACATATGTATCCATGTGCCATGTTGATTTCCTGCACCCATTAACTCGTCATTTAGCATTAGGTATATCTCCTTTTTGTTGAGTGAAATTTTAAGTTCTCGTTAAATTCAATCTTGCTAATTATTTATAATAGCTTCATTTTATCCTTGATCTTATTTAGGTTCCCTCTACCTATATTCATACACAATTCATTTTTCATACTGAGATTTTTAAATTTACACAGTATAATCTGCTTGTCCACATTGGTACAGAGTTGAATTTATACCATCACTTATATTTTTCAGTATGAAATATGTTTTCATTCATCAATGCATGAACAATCTTATATTTTTCCTTTTTATCTGAATCTTTATTTTATAATATTTTCCACATGGATGCAATTAATCCTAACCTGGCTCCCAACTGCTAAAAGCATATATGTAAAAAACTAGTGTTTATATAAATAAATAAATGTTTACATAAAACTCCTTTTAAACTAAACTAATAATAAATAAACATAAATCTATTAGTTTACTATGTGCTGTGGACTGAACTGTGCTCCCCTTCAATTCCTATATTAAAGCCCTAACTCCCAATGTGTCCTTATTTGTAGGTTGGGCTTTTAGGAGACAATTAAGGTTAAGTAAGGTCATAAACTCGAGGTCCTAATTCAATAGGATTGGTAGCTTTATAAGAAGAGAAAGATACAGAGCTCTCACTCTCTATGCATACATACCAAGGCAAGGCCACGTAAGGGCGCAGTGAGAATTTGACTGTCCAGAAGCCAAGGGAAAAGTCGTCTCTAGAGCCCACAATGACCTTAAACTTGCAAGTTTCAGAACTGTGAGAAATAAATTTCTGTTGTTTAAGCCAGCCAGTCCATGATATTTTGTTATGGCAGCTGGAACAGACTAAGACACTACATTTATTTAAGAAAAAATAGCAAGCAAATTTTTTTTAATTTTCAAATTATATATTTCATATGCATATATAAATCTATATATTAAATATTATTTTTTATTTCAAATTTGTTTTTGAGGGAAGTTTATGTTAATAGTATGTGCTATTTGGGATTTTTCTATGATATCTCATTATTTTATTGATAGATCTAGGCTCTTTGATGTTTGATTATTTCAAACAATAATGAAATGAGTATTCTTTAGATGTCATTTTGAACTTGCATAAGATTTCCATGTGATGATGACGAGATATTCAGGTCTGAGTGGGGGCAGTCATGGCTTATGCCTGCTGTAAATCAGATATTACTTTTAGCACCCTTTCGTATTCCACTATCTATGATTATTTGCTCACGGAGACTTCTTTTGGATGTATTCCTTAGGAATGGAATTGCTGGGTTTGAAGTTAAACATATAGTCCAATTTATTAAAGACTTGACTTTGTCTTCAAAATTACTGCATTGGTCCAAGCTCCCACCAAAATTTTCTGTTTCCGAATTACCTTGACAATGAATTTTGTATCTAACTTTCTAATCTTCAGCAATAGGAAAACACAGAGTGGCATTTCAATTTTCAATATACCATCTTTTCATTATTAATAAGCATATGAAGGAATCTCAAACACATTGGGCATTTAGATTTTTTGACTATGAGCTGCCTTTTCAGATTCATTGACAATTTATCACTGGATCATGTTGCTTTATCCATGTTGATTTTAGGAGTTACTAGGATATTTTAGATAATAGTCACTGGTAAAAATATACAAGCAAGTATAAATTCCTGGTTGATCACTTGTCTCTCGCTTCTAGTATTTTTTTTCAATTATAATGTAGCTAAATCTACAAAGATTTCCATTTTAGGCATTTTTCTCAATATCATTCCAAAAAGAAAAAACAATTAAGCAGCATAAGGATTATGAGAAAAAAGCAAACATTGTCTTTTTCTGCATGGGATATTCATATAGATATTCATATAAAACAGAAGAATCAACAGAAAGACTAGTGATAAAATGTGAGTACAAAGCGGCTGTAAAGATATAAACACAAATCTATTGTAATTCAGAAAATGTCATTAGAAAATGCAATAAAATACCATTTGCATAAACATTAGACTATCACATATTCAGGAACTACCTTAGGAACGTTAGTTCTTTAGAGAGTAAATTTTAAAAGCCAATTAAGTCAAAAGAGTAAATAAATGGCACACAAACTAAATATTGTTAATATAACCATCCTTCCCAAATAAAACAAAATATTTAATGTGATTCCAATAGAAAACTAAAAGATTTGGGGCAATTGATAATTTTGCAAAATTTATATGACAATATAAAACTCTTTAGATTTATAAACCAATTCTGACAAAGAACAGGAAGAGATATTCTACCATATAGATAATAATAGTACATAGCCACAGGCAGGCACTCTTACAGATAAGTGGACCAATGTGGAAGAATAGAAGGAGTCTAGATTGCACAGCACAGTTGTTTAAAGCCTAGACTATGAATCTAAACCACCAGGTTGGAAAAACTTGCTCACCAGGTAGAAAAAAATACAATTAGATCAGTACCTCAGTTTAAACTTGTTAGAAAATCTTCTAGATAGATTATAGTTCAGGAACATAAAAGGCAAAACTTTGAAACACTAGTGGAAAAATATAGGACAGTATTTTAAAGAAATCTTCCCTATCCTAAAATCATAAACAAGCTGCAAATTCTAAAACATAATAATTGGTTGATAATGCAAATGTTATTTATCTATTCACTGGGAAGGTTGCATTAGAGGTATCTCATTTTCTACTAGATTAAGTTAAAATTTTTAGCCTATTTCAACTGAATGAACTAATGTTGAAACAAGGCATTTCAGCTTCTCTGCCTCTCCTGTCCCTGACACAGAATTTCTCTGTTCACAGCTTTTCTCAGATGCCCTGAGCCTCTCAGCACTCACCTTACCTCATTGACCCCAACAATCTCCCTGTCCTGTTAGGTCAGGACTTCTCAACTGTGATTTTGTTTTTCAGGGGACATTTGGAAAACTCTGGAGACATGATTGGTTGTGACAACCACAGAGGAGATTCCAGGGGTATACAGTAGGCAGAGGCCAGGGACGCAGCTAATCACTCCTCAGTGCACAGGCAGCTCTCCATCATAACAAATACTTTCCTAGCCCAAAATACCAATAGTGCTGAGTTGGAGTAACTCTGTACTGTACTAAGTGTTCCTTGTTAACGCAGACTGTGGCCTCCAAAGTTGAATCCCCAGCAGTGAGCACAGGAGCTAAGGCAGAATTGAAACCCAAATACATTTTATTAAATGAATTAATTTCATTGATTTATTACTGCCAATGGGATGTAATAATTTTTCCCTGATGCTTTTATTTCTTTCACAGGACCTGCTATTATTTTTTTTCCTTTTTTTAAAAATTATACTTTAAGTTCTAGGATACATGTGCACAACATGCAGGTTTGTTACATATATATACATGTGCCATGTTGGTGTGCTGCACCCATTAACTCCTCATTTGCATTAGGTATTTCTCCTAATGCTATCCCTCCCCCTCCCCCCTCCCCCGCCCTGTGTCCAAGTGTTCTCATTGTTCAATTCCCACCTATGAGTGAGAACATGCAGTGTTGGTTTTCTGTCCTTGTGATAGTTTGCTCAGAATGCTGGTTTCCAGCTTCATCCATGGACCTGCTATTATAATCAGTTATACAAACTTCAACCCCAGATGGATTGCATTGCAGTTCATTTCTACTTCTCAATTACCAGTTTCTATTAAGACTATTGTTCTATTAAGACTATCTATTAATATTACCATTTTAATACATGACAAGGGAACCATTCTGAAATCAAGGTAATTTACAAATGTATCTTGGAGACAATAATCCTGCAATCAAATAAAAATATCAATATATTATGCAGCCTTAAAAACATCCTATGAAATAGCTGAAATTAAGACACAGCCCTAAAGGAAAGCATTTTAGGTATATAGGATTTGTCTATCCTAAACTGGCATATGAAGACTCCACAAAAGTGTCCATTACTGGAATTTCCTTTTTAGAGCCCTCACCTATATTAAATGTAAGAAATACAGAAATACATATACAAAGTCTCTTTTACACTTTCGATAGCATGAAGCAAGGTAGGAATATATTTGAAATACAGCATGAGAAGTTGAAGTTCATTTTTTACATGCAGAATTTCCAGTCATTTTTACAAACAAAAATGTTTTTCTACAAGCTTTGCTCTTGCTGTAATCTAAGAGGTGGCAGCTTTTTTAATGGTTTAAAAGCAATCTTTGTGGCTTAATTTCACAAAGATTGGTTTTACT
This sequence comes from Hylobates moloch, assembly GCF_009828535.3. Lineage (NCBI taxonomy): Eukaryota > Metazoa > Chordata > Mammalia > Primates > Hylobatidae > Hylobates > Hylobates moloch. Next base: position 7,661,548 of record NW_026652292.1, on the reverse strand, counting down.
GGGATAATGATAAACACTCCAAGGCTGCTGGTTAACCATCAACTCTTGTTATTTTCAAATGCACAGATTCTTTTCAGCAGTAGCTCATTTAGAGACCAGCAAGCATTTATGCCCTCATGATCCTCTGAGCACTTTGCCACTATGGGAACAGGTCTGCTGCCCATGAAACAAAGGTGACAGATCACCAGAGTCAGTTTTATTTCTGGGGATGGGATGAGAAACACAACTGTGTATCTAATTCTCTTTAAATACCAATTTCCCATAGAGGTTCTTTTTTTTTCACTCATTTTTTTCAGGGAGCATACATGGAGAATTGTGTTAGAGTTCTCTAGGAAACTTGGCCAGGCCTTTAAACTGGGGTGATCTGGAGGGCCAGGTAGTAGACTGGAAGTTCATTCTAGCAAATTTGGTTTATGCAAACTTTACTCAGAAGACAGTGATAAATAATTTAGCTGTACTGCACAAAGTAGATTTACAGCGAAGGCAGGAGACAAGTGAAGGCAGCTATGTAAAGACAGAAGAAAGACTTACAAAGCACCCTGGGGGCAGGGCGGGGAGCCGAGGGTCTTCAGAGAGAATGTCCTCAAGGACATTGCCTGGGGCCGCTGCAGAGGATCGGTTTATCCAGTTCTACTTGTGGTTGAGAGTAAACATTAAACTTCCACCTGTCACCAAAGATGAGGAGTCAGATTCTATGCTGAATGTTATGCAAGAAAATATGTTTATGGAATGTTATGGGGGTGAAATTGCATGCCTGGTATAGTTAAAAAGTTTAGTTGAATTATTAGTTAGAATAATGATTGACATACCCCACTGTGATTTTTTTTTTTCTTTTTTTGAGACAAAGTCTCACTCTGTCACCCAGGCTGGGGTGCAGGGGTACAATCTCACCTCACTGAAAGCTCCGCCTCCCAGGTTCAAGTGATTCTTCTGCCTCAGCCTTCCAAAACGCTGGGATTACAGGCATGAGCCACTGTACTCGGCCCTCACTGTGATTTTTCTTTTCTTTTATTATTATTATTATTATTATTGTTATTATTATTATTATTTAGACAGAATCTCGCTCTGTAGCCAGGTGCGATCTTGGCTCACTGCAACCTCCGACTCCCTGATTCAAGCCATTCTCCTGCCTCAGCCTCCCCCATAGCTGGGATTACAGGCACGCGCCACCACACCTAGCTAATTTTTTGTATTTTTAGTAGACCACAGAGATTCACCATGTTGGCCAGGATGGTCTTGATCTCCTGACCTCGTGATCTACCTGCCTTGGCCTCCCAAAGTTCTGGGATTACAGGTGTGAGCCACCGCACCTGGCCCCTCACTGCGATTTTTAAATGGAAGCCATAACTTTGTGGGGTTAGATGATGTGGAGAGAGAGCTTACCTTCCTGGACCTTCAGTGGGCGGCCTTCTCTACTCCTAGTCCTTGATTTTACATGAACACTTCCTGGTACTGGATCTTGGGAGCTCAGCAGGTCCCAAGGCAGCACCTGAGGCAGTTTGGTCAAGTCAAGGCAGCTTAAAAGAAAGCTTCCTGCTCTAAGGAAGTAGATGGTTTGTGCTGCTTCAAAATAAGGTCTCCAGGCTTGTGCCAACCATGAGGGGGATCCCCTGTGTCCAGTGTTAGGTAACATGGGGTACCTTAAAATGGCACCATACCTTAAGATGGGGCCGGTTCCGGGTTCTTCTCCCATCCTTGACTGGGCACTGTCTGAACCCACCAAAGGAGGGCCAATCAGAAAGAAGCATCTCCCACCTTCCCTTGGGCCCGCCCCTAGCCCAATCCACTTAGGCCCAAGGGATATAAAACCCAGCACACCAGCAGCCCTCTCTCTCTCCTCTTCTCTTCCTTCTCCTTGCGTGGTGCCGCTCGATACCTCCAATAAAGATCTCTTGACTGCGACTGGTGTAGTTTGGTCTCTGCCTGGCCCCTTTCATCCAGCATCTGTGCCAGTGCACACCCAGCCTCCCCCAGGGGTACAGGCACTCACACACCTGCACACTCAAACCTGGACTCTGAGATAGCAGGTGTCCAGGGCAGTGTCGGAAATGAACCCTGTCTGCAAAGTGTGCTAATAGGGCCACTATTCACTTGAAGGACAGCAAACTTAATGGAGTATCAAAGACCTTTTAGGCGGCAATCTGTCTGTAAAGTAACTCCTTTGCTTTTTCTGCTTAGACGGTTATTCATGAAGATGTGACACAGTGGATATGTGAATGAGGTTGGCTTCGTCCATGCTGTTGTTATGATAGCAGTGTCTTCAAGGCAGGCAGTCCAAGTGTGACGCACCTGGGAAAGAACCAGGCAGATGCAGTCCTTGGCAGAAGCCACTGCCCTCTGGCCTTGCCTCTGTCGTTCCTCCCACCTGCTACACATCCCACATCCAGGACCACTTAGACCACACTTGCACTGGACTGATTTCAGTGACACTCCACGCACCAGGCTTGGCAGACTGAGCCCCGTGTGTGGCAGGCCCTGCAGCCAGCTGGTCTCATTTGCATAGAGGGAGCCACATTTGAGAGAATAATGCCCAAGCCTGTTACTTCTCCCCTGTGACCTCCTCAATGCAGGTGAGAGGCAGGAACCGACACACACTGCAGGCAGGCTCAGGTGGGGACCAGCTCCAGTTAGCATCTACTCAGTGGTGCTGGGAGATCTGAGAGGGGAGCCAGGACAACAGAATCAGACTTCTCCAGCCTGAACAGAAGTACAGGTTGGAAACAAAGGAGTTTGCCAGCTAGATCTATGCTTGCTTGGGGGGCTATGTCTTCTATGCCTTAGCCCCCAGGGAAGACATTCTGGAGGCTTCTTTAAGATCTAGGACTAGGAAGTGGTTATTTAAAATCCAGGACTAGGAGTAGAGAACGCAGCCTGCAAGGGGTCCAAGAAGGCAAATCTCTGACACGGGTCCCCTGGCATCTGCAGACAAGACAAGGAGGCTTCATAAAATCCCTGGGGTCTCAGAGGGTGTAGGCCTTAGAAGAGAGAGACAGAGTGTGCCCGGCCTTCACAGTGGGGAGTACAGAGGCCACCTAAGAGGAAAGGAAAGCCAGTATGGCAGGAAGGTGGCTGCATGTGGATGAACTGTGACTCCAGAATGACCAGCAGGTGCTAAGGCCACACCTGAAGCAGTTTGGTCAAGTCAAGGCAGCACCATAGGGTGGGTTACTGAGCAAGAGGCCAGCTGCAGATGAAGCAGAGCATGACAAAAAGAGGATGTCCCTGTGCCCCTCTGCAAAGTGGTAACCTCTGGAGGTCTCATCTTCTGGGCAACAGATGACATTGGGGGCGGTGACTATGCGGCTCCTCCCCATTCTCCAGTGATTCTTAACTCTGCTGAGCACAGGAATCACCTGAGGACCTTAAAAACACAGAGACTGACTCGGTCATTAGATAAGCCTTACAAAAACATAATTTCTATAATGTGCAGTGCAAAGCCAAGCTTACCTTCATGAAACAGTAAATATTGTGTACCTAGGATTAGGAATAAATAATAGTAACAATAATAAATTGCCCATAGTGTGGCCACGGTTAAAGAATGATGGATGTAAAATAAGTCAAGCAGCATGGGGGCCAACTTCCTCTTCTACTTTTTGAGCCCACACTTCCTATTAACGGGACAGATGGCAATCAACAGCCCTGTCCCATTACACTCCACTTACTGAAGCAAATTCTCCCACGTGATCACCTCCAGATGGTGGCTCTAGTGTGATGTAAAGAAATGAGGAAGCCCATCCTGTCCTCGTAGTGCTCGCCTATGTGGATAAGCAGCATCAGTCTACTGATGGGAAAATCCACAGGAAAAGTTCAAGAATCAACCCTGATCACAGAAGGAATGAGCTCACTGTAGTCATGAAACTCTGAGTATAAAGGTGTCATTTCCACACTGAGCTAGACTAGTTCTTAATTTCCTGAGCTATATGCATATTTCTTCACTGAAATACCCTGTGTTTGTCAAGAGCTAAGATTTGCTTAAACTGTGTTTTTTTGCTTTTCTCTTGGCTCCAAATTGGAACATATGTTTATCACCTCAGCGTATGGGTGGTTCAACATGAACTGTTTTTCTCTTGTTATTTAGAGCACATCAATCAAAACAGTTATCATCTCAAAACTGACCTGCCAAAAAATAAGAGATGCACAACGTATTGTATGAACTGTGTTTCTTTACAAACTGGCAAATTAGCTAAATTAACTGAAATATGGCCGTGCATCTCAGTGGCATGATGGGTGGTGCCTTCAGGTAGGAGATGTTAAAGACATCATTAAGCCTGTGGAAGCAACATGAACTGACCCATCATAGCCGCCAAGTTCCAGAGTTCATGTCTGAAGTAGAGTCTGCCAGTGTGATCCGGGACTTTTCATATCCAGCATTCTGTCTTTAATGGGGCCACGGCGGGAGGTGAGAATAATTACCATCTGAAGAAACTATCCAGAATGGCACAGGGAAGTAGGGAGAAACTAACACATAAATCACTCTTGGGTCAGCCTAGTGGTCACTGAGCCTCGAATGTGACACCAGGTACTTCCATGCAGGGCTAGGAGATCACTAGCAATGAAGATGATCAGGAAGCTTAGAAGTCATTTACAGGCCTTTAGAAACACAGATGGCCATATCGTGGTCCAAAAATTGATGCTGTACATTGAGTGATCTTTATTTTTTTAAATTTCAACTTGGATTTTAGATATGGGGGTATAAGTGCAGATTTTTTACATGGATATACTGCCCCTAAGTAATGAGCCTAGTACTCCCCCTATACGTAGTATCCCCCCTCCCTCCTCTAGTAGTCCCTGATACCTGTTGTGCCCATTTTTATGTCCGTGTATGCTCTGCTTACAAGTGAGAACATGCAATATGTGGTTTTCTGTTTCTGCATCAGTTCCTTTAGAATTTTGGCCTCCAGCTCCATTTATGTTGCTGCAAAGGACATGATTTCATTCTGTTTTGTGGCTGCATAGTATTTTGTGGTGTATATGTATGACATTTTATTTATTCAGCCCAAAGTTGATGGGCACCTAGGTTGATTCCATGTCTTTGCTATTGTGAAGAGTGCCACGGTGAACAGATGACGGCATGTGTCAATTTGTTATAATGGTTTATTTTCCTTTGAGTTTATACCCAGTAATGGGATGGCTGGGTCAAATGGTAGCTCTGTTTTAAGTTCTTTGGGAAATATCCAACCTGCTTTCCACATTGGCTGAACTAATTTACGTTCCTGCCAATGGCGTATGAGTATTCCTTTTTCTCTGCAGCCTTGAAAGCATCTTTGGTTTTTGACTTTTTAGTAATATCCATTCTGACTGGTGTGAGATGATATTTCATTATGGTTTTGATTTGCATTTCTCTGTGATTAGTAATGAACACTTTCTCATATTTTTGGGCCACTTGGTCTTCTTTACAAACCCCTGACCTCAAGTGATCTGCCCACCTTGGCCTCCCCCCACCTGACTCAAGTGCTGGGATTACAGGCGTGAGCCACCGCACCCGGCCAAGTATGTTTTCTTTTATGAAGTGTTTGCTTGTGTCCTTTGCTCATTTTTAAATGGGGTTATTTGTTTTATTCTTGTTGATTTCAGTTCCTTATAGATTCTGAATAGATTTGTCAGATGCCTAGTTTGCAAATATTTTCTCCCATTCTGTAAATTGTCTGTTTATTTATAGTTCCTTTTCCTGTGCAGAAGATTTTTAGTTTAATTACGTCCCACTGGCCATTTTTTATTCTTGTTGCAATTGCTTTGGGGGATTTATCCAAAAATTATTTGCCAGGGCAATCTAGAGAAGAGTTTTTCTCTAGGTCGTTTATAGTTTGAGGCCCTACATTATATCATTAATCCTTCTTGAACTTATTTGTGTACATGGTTAAAGGTAAGGGTCCAATTTTATTCTTCTACATATGGCTAGCCAGTTATCCCAGCACCAGTTATTAAACAGAGAGTGGTCTTCAAAGAAAGCCGGGGCTCAGATGGCAAAAGGGATCAGCATAAGCTGTTCATGAGCTGTGAAGGAAAAAAAAAAAAAAGAAGAGAAACCACATTTATCACGCATCAAGTGCTCTCTTGTTCTCTCTCATAGATCTATATATAAGTTCTGTAGTGCTCACAAAAACCCTTTGAGATAAGTATTTTTATATCTCTATTTTACACAAAAATTGAGGCTTAGAATAATATTCCTTATATGGAATTACACAGCTGTTAACAGAGACAAAATTTAAAAAAACAAGCAAACAGTCATCAGAGAGATAAGATAGGCGAGGCTGAATGTGTCTTGCTTGCTATCTTCTGTCTTGTTTTTAGAATCTAGAGCAAAGCCTGGCACATAGAAGGCACTCGACTAATTGTATTAACCGAGCAACTCTTTGACAAAAATGTCTGTATTCGTTCTACCATATCCATGTGCCTTACAAGGAGTGTTTATTTTCACTGTTTCTGCTCTAGGTTACACATTCTAATATAGGAACTTCTACTGTTAAGTTATAATGGAACTACCATTTTCCTGCCACAAAGATCAACTACCTACTTAAATACACCACTATTATATGACTAGTGCTGTGCTTAGAGTAGCAGAATAGAGTAAGGAAGATGGGCTACAGAAGTGTATGGAACAGACTCTGCTGTTGACTCACTCCTATGACTAATGCACGCTGAGCACCTACTGTGTGCACAGCATCAAGCCAAGTGCTCATGGTGCTGGTGACTCAAGCATGAAAAGCATCCTCCTTGCTGTCCTTCAAGAAGCTTCCATTCCAGTGTGCCTGTACCTGGCAATTTCAATGCAGCCCTCTTGGGGGCTGCATATGGTTTAATACATACCTTTCAGCTGTTTCTGCTATGTTCAGGATCTGCTCCCTGGTCACTCCTGACCTGTGGCTTTTCACCCTACATTAATATCAATAATTATAATCATCACAGCTTTCTACAAATGAAATGAGACTCAAAAGTATTTAGAAATTGCTATAGTATAGTCAAGAAGAGAGTAATATTTGAAGTTAAACTGCCTAACTCATTCAAATGCATCTCTAAAATTTAATGATGATGGGGCCTGGGGCATAGACTTAAACCTCAGGTCCTCACATTCCTCATTTGTCGAATAGTGATAACAATGTTGCATACTCCAAAGACTTGGCTGAAAGATGGAATTAGCTAATCTTCATGAGGTACTTGAAGCACTGTCTTCAATGGAATACATTCAGGGCAAGTAACTTTCAGTCTTGGGATCTGAATCTCTGTCTTCTGACTCAAAACACTTAAAAATAGGCTACTTTGTTAATTTTCTAGAAGATGGTAAGAATCTAGAGTCCCAATCAGAAAGAAAACTTCAAATTGACAACTCTGGATTAGACAAGAAAACAGCTGACCCAAATTAGAACAAGACATTAGTGAGTTCATGAAGGAAATCTCCAAGGGAAAAAAAATGGAACGGAGTGCATGCAATTGATAAAATGGGTAGAGTAGAGTGGGCAGTGCTAGGGATACAGTAAAGAAGAAAAATGTTACTTTTTTTATAAGAAAAAAGGCATTTGGAAGGGCAGGAAAACACCCTTCCCCACCACACACAGAGTACAAGAGGAACAACATCCAGAGATTTTACAAACCAAAACTTGACTTACTTTTCATCAAGGAATATAAACCAAATCATGTAAATTCTGTCAAAATGAGGTTTTTGATATCATAGCTGAAGAGAATGGTATTCAGTAAACATTACTTATTTAATCATAATAGTATGTATGTAGAAGCAATTTTGTTTTTCAAATGCTAGAATTAATCTGTAGGAAATAAAAGTGAAGACTTGATTATGGTTACAAGCCACATTCAAGTCTTAGAAATCTTGATCAGGGCAGATGTGAGCAAATTTTTAATGTGGCTTGAGAGGAAAGGCAGTGGGGAAAGCAGGAGTGCTAATATTCTTGTCCAAAATCGTCATAGATTTGAGAGTCACTGTGTATGATGGTTGAAACCAGTTACAGATGATAAATTAGAGAAATATTTATGCATTGTTACAGGGATACAAAATAGCAAAAATTAAGTTTCAAAGATGGACAGGGGGAGAGCAAGGCAGAAATAGCTCTGGCAGACCATCCTGGACTGCACTTAACCTTTCCGTGGGAAATAAACTGGACATCTTTACAGGCAGAAGTGGCATAGTTATTCCTCTCCCCTGACTGTCCTTTGATGGGTAGATATTAAACAAAATATAGCACAACTGTAGGCTAGGATACTGCTCAGTGATAAAAAGTAATTACTACTGATACAGACCACTACCTGGATGAGTCTCTAAAGAATTATGCCATGTGAAAAAAAAAAAAAAAAAAAAACCATTTCCAAAAAATTGCATAGTGTATGATTCCAGTTCTATAACATTCTTAAAGGAACCAAATTATTGAAGTGGAGAACAGATTAATGGTGGGCAGGGTTAAGAAGGAGCTGGTGGCAAGAAGGAAGTGAGTGTGTCAGCAAAAGGGCAATGTGGAAGACCCTCGTGATTATGAAATCCTTCTGAATTTGGCTGTATGAGTGCCCCTATTCTGGTTATGATACTGTATGATGACATTGAAAATATTGTTACTTTAAAAAGTTACAAAAATACTAATGAAAAACGAGCTTAATTAAAAATCACTATGAGCCTGGAAAACACAGTGATATTTTGGTTGTTGGAACAATGTCTATTTACGAGTTTTTCTTCTCATTTTATGTCATATGTCTTTATTGTCAATGTTTATCATTTAGTTAAATAAAAGAATGGATGGATTAAGCTGACTCTATGATTCTGTTTCTTTTTTTAACTTCAGGTTTATAGAGCATCTTTATTAAGATAATGAGATTAGTTCTTAACAAGGAAAAAGCAAAATGTCCAATACAATACTTAGCAATTAAAATACATGTGTGAGAATAGAAGCCCCTTGAGTCCATTTTCCACTCTTCAGATGAGCTTGGGTAAATTAATTAAGCCACCATCCCATCTGGACAAAGTTCTCTCCTCATTACTCTGGTTTTGCTCCCCATTTTTCCTATTGTCACTGAAAGACCTTGAGACCTAAAATAGATACTAATTATTTTCCACCTTTACCCCTCACCATTCAAAGAAGTGCATGTGTGGTTTCAACAATGAGACCCCATTAACACAGAGCTTATTAAAGCCACACAGAATGAATGAATTAACAAGAATAAAGAATTTGTGCTTAGGGTTAAAGATGAATAAATAACATCTCCACAAAATAAAGGTTCTAGGACCATTGTTATCATTAATAAAATGTAATGAAAAAGTATACCGATGTTATTTTTCAAATCAGCAGCACGATCAAATAAGCATATCAGATAGTAAATAAACATAGCAAAGCCTCTGTTATACCATGTAGAAAATATTTTTAAAAAACAGTTTTTGAAATATTACTGCTAATACCAGGAAGGAAAGTGCTAAAAAGCCTTGAATGTGAATAAAAATATTTTAAACTAAATATTAACAAACTTAGCAAGTTAAAACAGACAAACGAAAAGTAAAAATGCACATGGACAATTTGAGTTTACCTGAGGAATTCAAGTTTGGTTTAATAATTTAAAAATAATCAACATATGCATAAGCACACATACATTCATGCATGCACATGTACATGTACACATTTTTACTTATACACCTAAATAGATATACATGCACACATGCATGCATGCACAGACACACACATGTGCATACGCATGCATAGGTCATTCTCCTATACTTTATAATCAATTCATGTTTTTTAAACCAAGCCTAATAAAAATAGGAAAAGCTCTGTGAGTTACTATACAGATCTCTCTAAAACCTATTAAAAGCAAAAAACTACAAAGTAAAAAAAAAATCTAGTAAAATTTTATGTTCAGAAAAACACATATAAGCAAAATTATGTATTATATATACACATTTCCATATATAAATATATATACACATATGTACATATTATATACACAAATTTTCATATAAGTAAACATAGATATATGCATATGTATATATAATTTCCAACTAAAACTCTGGAAATGCTGTACTTAAAATTCTGGAAAGACATACACCACAATGCAGCATGGTTACCTTTGAGCAGTCTGGAATTTAAAAGGGGCTGGTCACTGGGGAGTATGCAGCACAGTACTTCACAACGGGGGTGTAGGGTAGTGTAACCATTCCCTTGAAGATGAATGTCAAGGTACTTTTCTCCCATATTGTAATTCTAAGTACAAAGATACAACAGAAAGTTTTGTGACTACCTTGTTTTTTTCCCATGTGAATATGTCTTAAGATTTGACACTGAGAAGTGGAGATGATGGACCAAAAGAGAAGCGCATTGATCATGTCAGCAAATACTGCCAAGTTGTCCTTCGAAGGTTGAACCAATCTGTCATGCAAGAAATGACAGTGGCTGTTTCCCTATATTGTGAACAAAATTTGATGGTGCATTTTTATATTTTTCAATTTTGCAAATGATGTGGGCCAAAAATTATGTCTCAGTGTTGGAGTTTCCAAACATCTAGCTCTCAGGGAGTGGGTCGGACTCTGTGTTGGAAGTGTTTGGATTTCCTGTCCTCTGAATTCCCTATCTCCACACTTGGCCCCTGGGTCTATTGGATTTTTGTGGTTATGAGTATTTGCAGGTTTTAAAGTAAACTTTAAATATTAATCCTTTATTTTATACATGTATCAAATATTTTTAAAGTTTTAACACATATTTTAATTTTATCGTGACTTTGTCATATTCAAGCATGTTTTCTTGACATCAAATTAACTTTTGCTTCCTTTATGATTTTTACCATAAAGGGAAAAACTTTCATTTGTAATTTGTTTACAAGTGTCTTTTCTATCTCAATGTTCTAAATGAATTTCTTTTATTTTCTTATAATATGTTTAAAGATTTGCCTTGTTTTATCTTTATCATTTTGATGTTTCTATAATTTATTTTTGTGACTCTTTTATTCATCATTGACTTGAAATACCATCTTTATGATAAACTGCATATATATGAAATTATGTATCTATATTAATACAGCTATTGTGTTTCAATGACTGACTTGCCTATTTAGAATATCAATGCCTTGGTATTCTAATTTTTCTGGGTTTATAATATGCCTTGCTACTTGGTAATACAATTTTTTCTGCATTTTACATGTCTTCAATTATTCTTGAGAATTTTCTTCAGATAAATTTATAGTTAAATTAGCAAGATCTATAAAAGTATTTCTTTTAAACTGTTTGCAAAAAGTCGTATTATAATTATAATTTAATATTTTGTTTTTATATTTTAATTATGGAAGGATTGTTCTCTTTTTGCTCTTGTATCTGCCCGAATGGGAAGACCATATATCTCCCATGTATTCAGGGTGCAGGCAGCTTTTATATAGCTTAATATTTTTTCAATAAAAATCTTTCAACATTTCCGGCTAACATTTCTTTTAGATATTTTGCAGGCTTTTTCAGTAGCTATTGTTTGCAGGACTGTTATCTTCTCCTTACCATGTTTACATGGCTATTCCTTTACAAAAGGACACTTCCTCTTCCACAGCTGCTAATCCACCACCGCTGAGAGTCTTAATGGGCAGATAATCAAAGTCACTGCTATAGGGCACTGGTACATGATTACACGAGAACCTATTGCAAAGCATACAGAAGGTCTACTATTATTGGCTCTTAAATGACAAGAGCCTGAGTTCATACATGCGGTTTAAACCAAAGTTGCACTGGGGAAGAAAAGGCTATTATTTGGGCACTAGCAGTATTTTACTTCTTCCAGGAGTAAACAAACACTGTGTATAAAGAAATTATCATCAGAATAAACAGACAGTTTACAGAATGGGAGATAATATTTGCAAACTATGCATCTGACAAAGGTCTAATTTCCAGAATCTATAAGGAACTAAAACAAATTAACAAGAATAAACCAAATAACTCTGTTAAAGAGTGGGCAAAGAACAGCAACGGACACTTCTGAGAAGACCTGTAAGTTCCCAAAAAGCATATGAAAAAATGTTCAGTATCATTAATCATCAGAGAATTGCAAATCAAAACCACAATGAGATACCATCTCACCCCAGTCAGAATGGCTTTTGTTTCAGAGTTAAAAAATAAAAGATGTTGGCGAGGCTGTGAAGAAAAGGGAATGCTTATACACAGTTGGTGGGAATGTAAATTAGTTCAGCCAATGTGGGAAGCAGTTTGGAGCTTTCTCAAAGAAGGAAAAATAGAAGTACCATTTAACTCAGCAATCCTATTACCGGGGATATGCTCAAAGAAAAAAAAATAGTTCTACCAAAAAGACCAATGGACTGATACGTTTATTGCAGCACTATTCGCAATAGCAAAGAGACGGAATCAACCTAGGTGCTCTTCAATAGTAGATTCGATAAAGAAAATGTGGCACATATACACCATGAAATACTGCACAGCCATTAAAAAGAATGAAATAATCCCCTTACTCTTTTCAGCAACATGGATACATCTGGAGGCCATTATCCTATGTGAATTAACACAGAAACCAAAAACAAAATATTGCATGTCCCTGTGGGAGCTAAACCTGGGGTATGCAGGGACACAAAGATAGAAACAATAGACAATGGGGACTTCAAAAGAAGGAAGAAGGGGAAGGAAGTGGGGGAGGAATGAAAAACTTCTTATTGAGTACTATGTTCACTATCTGGGTGACGTGATCAACAGAAGCCTAACTCTCAGCATCATGCAATATACGCCTGTAATAAAACTGCAAACATAGCCCCTAATTTATTATTTGGGTGTGTGTCCCTGCCCAAGTCGCAAGTTGAATTGTAATCCCCATTGTTGGAAGTGGGGCCTGGTGGGAGGTGATTGGATGATGGGGGCAGAGTTCTCATAAATGAGTTAGCACCATCTTCCCTTGGTGCTGTTTAGTGAGTGAGTTCTCATGAGATCTGGTTGTTTAAAAGCGTGTGTCATGTATCCCCCACCCCCATTCATCCTCCTGCTCCAATCATGTAATATGTGTTTGTTTCCCCTTTGCCTTCAACTATGATTGAAAGTTACCTGAGGCCTCTCCAGTAGCTGAGCAGATGCTGCCATGCTTTCTGTACAGCCTGGAGAACGCTGAGGCAATTAAACATATGTTCCTTTTAAGGTACCCATTCTCAGGAATTTCTTTTTTTTTTTTTTTTATACATTAAGTTCTAGGGTACATGTGCACAAAGTGCAGGTTTGTTACATATGTGTACATGTGACGTATTGGTTTGCTGCACCCATTAACTCGTCGTTTACATTAGGTATTTCTCCTAATGCTATCCCTCTCACATTCCCCCACTGCACAACAGGCCCCGGTGTGTGATGTTCCCCACCCTGTGTCCAAGTGTTCTCATTGTTCAGTTCCCACCTATGAGTGAGAACATGTGGTGTTTGGTTTTCTGTCCTTGCGATAGTTTGCTTAGAATGATGGTTTCCAGCTTCATCCATGTCCCTACAAAGAGACCTTTTTTATGGCCGCATAGTATTCCATGGTGTATATGTGCCACATTTTCTTAATCCAGTCTATTATTGATGGACATTTGTTTTGGTTCCAAGTCTTTGCTATTGTGAATAGTGCTGCAATAAACATACCTGTGCATGTGTCTTTGTAGTAGCATGATCTATAAATCTCTGGGTATATACCCAGTAATGGGATTGCTGGGCCAAATGGTATTTCTAGTTCTAGATCCCTGAGGAATCGCCACACTGTCTTCTACAATGGTTGAACTAGTTTACACTCCCACCAACAGTGTAAAAGCGTTCCCATTTCTCCAAATCCTCTCTAGCACCTGTTGTTTCCTGACTTTTAATGATTGCCATTCTAACTGGTGTGAGATGGTAACTCATTGTGGTTTTGATTTGCATTTATCTGATGACCAGTGATGATGAGCAGTTTTTCATGTGTCTATTGGCTGCATAACTGTCTTCTTTTGAAAAGCGTCTGTTCATATCCTTTGCCCACTTTTTGATGGGGTTGTTTGATTTTTTCTTGTAAATTTGTTTAGGTTCTTTGTAGATTCTGGATATTAGCCCTTTGTCAGATGTGTAGATCAAAAAATTTTTCTCACACTCTGTAGGTTGCCTGTTCACTCCGATAGTAGTTTCTTTTCCTGTGCAGAAGGAAAACATAATACAAGAATTAAAGAAAAATAGTAGTGATGCTTTTAAATTTTAGTTGGTTCTAAATGTACTTGAAAGATATATTAATTAAAATATGAACAAACAAATTAAAAATACTAAAATATCTTGTGTGACACAATTCAATATGCAGGTTGTGAAATCATGGCCAATGCTGGTAATTTTCCTAGCAAACTGTCAAGAAGAAATGGTAGTTGTTGAGACTACATATTCCATTCTTTGCTTAGCTTTGAGAGGTGTGTTACTGGTTTTCAAGAGACAGATATATTGCATTAGTTTGTAAGAGCTGTCATCACAAAGTATTGCAGACTGAGGGATATAAACAGCAGAAGTGTACTTTCTCATAGCTCTGGTGACTAGGTCAGAGATCAAGGTGTTGGCAGGGTGTGTTTCTCCTGAAGCCTTTCTGCTTGACTTATAGGTGCCTGCTGTTTCCTGGGCCTTCGTATGATCTTCTCTGTGTGTCTGTGTCCTCCTAATCTCTTTTACTTATAAGGACACCCGTCATATTGGATTAGGGCTCATCCTAATAATGTCATTTACCGATTTGCCTCTTAAAGACGCTATCACTAAATACAATCATATTCTATAGTATTGGGGGTTAGGTCTTCAGTATATGAATGGGGAGCATAATTCAGCCCATAATATATGGTAATATAATAATTCTATAATTGTTTTTATATTTTGTATATATTTAAGATATACAATGTGATGCTTTGATATGTTAGGTTGGTGCAGAAGTAATTGTCGTTTTGCATTACTTTTTTAAATTATTATTATACTTTAAGTTTTAGGGTACATGTGCACAACGTGCAGGTTAGTTACATATGTATACATGTGCCATGTTGGTGTACTGCACCCAGTAACTCGTCATTTAACATTAGTTATACCTAATGTTTTGCATTACTTTTAATGGCAAAAACCGCAATTACTTTTGCACTAACATAATACATAGCAAAATGATCAATAGTCAAATTAGCACAACCATTGCCTCCATAGCTACCTTATTTCTGTTAGTAAGGAAAAAGTAACTAAGGTCTACTACCTTACAAATTCCCAGTACACAATATGGATTATTAACCATAGTCCCCATGGTATACATGAGAAATCAAGACTTACCCTGCATTATAGCAGCTTAGTACCCATAGAGCCACATCCCCCTGCCGCACCCCCCTATCTCTGTTCTTGGCAACCACTGTTATATCTTCTTCTTTTATTTCCTTTATATATATTATTGGTTATATAGAAATATGAAAAAGTCACTAATTTGAATATGATGAAAATAGAACTCAATCTTTTGATAAGTTATTTTTAAAAAACCAAACAGAACTATAATCTGCTCTGATATGGCTATGCATGGTTCTGACTAACTTTCATAAGGAAAATAGCAAGTATTTAAAGATGGAACTTGTTTCTGAAATGTTCATAGCACTGGTGACACCAACTATGTTGTATTTTCATCCTTATTTATCAGCACAGCTTCATATCACTTATTTATACCTTCTTAGTTCAATGAAGGATACAGGCTGGAAGCCACAGCCTGCAGTTCTAGTCACACTCACAAAAGCATACCAGAAATACAAAGTAGTGTTTCCAGAACATGGAATGTACATGGAGTAATTAGAAACTAATGATTGTAACCCAACATGAGAAATGCTAAATTTCTGTGAAAATAGACTACACTATGGTCTTCCACCTTGTCATCAGCCTCCTGAGTGAATCTTCAGACACATTTCTTAATGCAGCCTCACTTTAGATGAGCAAGATTCTTGTGAAAGGAAACGGCATGTTCCACACTCACCTACTAGCAGCATTCACTATTCCTGAGTTACCAAAAAGCCCACCTTCCATATTCTGGACTGTGGTATCAACCCTAAAAACAATATGAGGAATTAATATTTATAAACAAAAACAGCTTGGACTAACTGTGCATTGCAGCATAATTAAGTATACTTTTCTAAAACATTAAATATTTTACAGATAATCAGTTATATGTGAAAATGTAAAAGATATCAACAGTTATGCCATACAATGCTAAAAAGTAAGTGCAAATACATATAAACCATGATTTCCAGTACTCAGTATTAATTTAAGGAAATATGAGAATTGGGAAAATAATTTTGTAGACTGAGAAATACTTTTTCCTCTCAAACTTTCTAGACCATCAGAATGGGATTAATTTTTTATTTTCCTTGTTACCTAAAAGTCTTTAAAGATTTAATCTCTGTTTTTTTTTTTTTTTTTTTTTTTTTCAGAAGATAGATTACTTGAGCAGTGAATTCAGACCAGGAAAACCAGCCCCTCACTTTATCTATCTATATTTCATTTCTACCTGGATTGACACTGACACCTGTCCTTTCCAAAACCACTGAAATTTCATTATTGAGACCTGCAAAGTCACATGTTTGAGTTTACACTGTCAGCCTTGAGAGACACTCTCTAATGAATCCCATGACCTACAAATGGCCAAAAAAAAAAAGGATTCGTTTTTTATCTTCCTTCCACATCACCCCTAAAAAGGTGTCTTCCAAAATTAATCTAATTAAAGTTTAGAACCCGTCACCAAAATGCCAAAACTGCAGTCTTCTAGAGTTCCCTAATCAATGGTTTGAGAATTAAAAATCAAACAACACAAAATATAAACAAATCTAAGAGGAAAAATGAAGAGTTAATGGGTGCAGCACACCAACATGGCACATGTATACATATGTAACATACCTGCACGTTGTGCACATGTACCCTAAAACTTAAAGTATAAAAAAAGAAAAAAAATCCTCTTGTTTAGATCTAATTCTCCTGTTGGCCTGAAATTTCCTCCTTTCAGGTCTTCACAGCATGTACTTCTGATCCCTAATGATCCCTAATGAGAGCCCTTTGTTAAGTTTCTAATTCCGTTTTCAACCAAGGCTTATCTTATCACTGAACTGCACCCCTGTGGGGAAAGAGACATTTCCCAGAGAGGGGCTCATCAAGTGTCTATTGAACTCAAGTACTGGAATTGCTGTGGGTCTGATGGACAGATAATGACAGTTATCAGAACATAGAGAATACTTGTCTCACAGGGAGAATGGAACTTTCGGTCAATCCTCATAAGAAAGATGAAGCTGACATTACTCATGGCCTTTACTCTCTCTTCTCTATGGAATACCTCTAGGCTGACACAAAGGCAGTATAGAGAAGGTGACTATCCGGCAGCCACCATCCATGAGACATTTTGGCATACTAGAGTGAATCGTTGACAGAAAAACAGGAGTCTTGTTTGTTATTTGTCTTCAGAAACGGTCTACAATCTTAGCAAACATACATTTTAATATAAAGTTGGGAAAGAATTGCAAAGACTCCAAGTGTAGTGCACATCTCTAAAATAGTTCACGTAAGAGCCACAGAGGGAGACTGTCTGGCACGGTGCTGAACAATGAGTCAAAGCTGGTAATGCAGATGCTACCCGGTCCCTCATCCACCAGCTCTGATGTCTGAACATACTGTTCACCTGTCTGCTTCAAAGAGAGAGAACAACTCTCCAAAAGAATGGGTCATTTGACCAAAGCATTACTGAGAGGTAACTGATAGCAAAGTTGTTCTAGGATAGATGGAGTAAAAGGTTTTCATCAAAAGTTCCATTTTAAAACCTTACCCAGCAAATTTATGTTCTTATTGCAATTTGGTTTCTCACAATCAGATGCTGACTTGGAGTTTGGGGTACAAATGGGAATTAGGAGTCCAACTTGTGAAATAATGGGGCAGTAGCAGGATGGGGCAGGGGGAGAAGTTGATCTGCAGAAGATTGACAAAGCCTCAGCCAACCTAGCCAGGAACTCTGGAACAAGTAGTACCTTCAGGCCTAAATGGTGGACCTCCATGTAACTGCCTTCTTCAATCACCGGGGTTGCCCCAGAAAAGTAGACATGAGGCGAGGCTTATCTCCACAGCTGAGGCATAGCCTGAAGGAACTGGCTCCCACACTCTGCCATCCACACTCCTTGTAGCTGAGCAGCGAGTGCTTGCTTAAAGGAGGATCTAGGAGGTTGTATTAGTCAGCATTCTCCAAGAAATAAAACCAACAGGACAGAAATAAAGAGAGACAATAAATTCATGTATAGACAGAGAGATAGAGATAGAGGGAAAGATACAAAGATTTATTATAAGGTATTGGCTTATGTGATTATGGAGGCTGGGAAGTCCAAAACCTGCAGTGTGGGTCTGCAGGCTGAAGACCCAGCAGAGCCAATGGTGCAGATAAAATCCAGGAAGGCCAGTCTCTTTTCATTATATTCAGGATATCAGCTGATTGAATGAGGCCCACCCACATTATGAAAGGCAATTTGCTTTACCCAAAGTTTACCAATTTAAATGTCACTGTCATCTAAAAGCACCCTCCAAGTTGACATGGAAAATTAACCATCACAGAGGTAGGTATTGATATCTGTATTGATCACATTCTTCCCAAACCCTCTTCCTAGGCACCCACATCTTATGTTGTCACCCTCTCGCTTCATGGAGTGTTCAGATGTGCTGCCTCAACATCTTTAATACACAGAAAGTCACTTTTCTTCAAATTCCAAGTAGGTGGCAACTGATGGGACACACCTGCTTAAGGCAATGCAGAGGCCACACTGAACATTCTCTTTTGAGTCTCACCCCAACACCCCAAGAGGCATATTGACACATTGTTTCCAAATGCTGTCATTATTCTGAGATCTCTGATAAATTTGATACTTTTCATTGTCTTACAATTATGTGTAATTTTTGTAGAAAGTAAGCAGAACAAATATGTAATTTCACTTCTGAATATAAACCCCAGCCAAACCTCTCAGTCAGAAGCTGTTACAAGGGCTCAGCAGTGGCAGGGTGACCTGGACGTGCTGGGCAGGGCCGCAGTTTCAGGGCACCTGCTTCAGCCAGTAGAAGGGCAGGGCTTCCATGGCATCTTTGGCCAGCCCTGAAGTCCAGATGGACCATGGAGGTGATAACTTTTTAGAGTCACTTTGGAGTGTCACACGAATTTTAAGATATCAGGAGACAACAGGATTTCACATATTTGAAATATTATAACAAGGCAAAATCATTTCGGGTTTTTGAGACCAAAAATCATTCCTAACATCTGGAGTTCCTTTCACCACACGTCAGCCCAAATCTCAGATAGGCACCTTCCTTTGTCTGTAAGGATGCTCTCCTTCTCTCATTCATCCCAAGGACAATTTTGTCTCTGACTCCCACATACCAACTGGGGCCACCAGGCACTTTTTTCTTGAGGTGTATGTATTTAACTCAACTCATTTTGTGAGAAATCTGTAAGAAATATGTAGTCAAAGAACTCCTTAATCTTAGAGAAAGGAAATGAAAAGAAAAACATGATCATATTCCATTCAAAATAATCGATAAAAAATATTAAATTTCATCATATACAGAAGTTAAGCTTCAGTTTCACATTGGGATGATTTCTATCTGTCTCTCATCTATGTCCATTTTGAGAAGTCAAGAACCTGAGGGGCAATCAGAAATAAATAGAGTGACCCAAAATACATTTTAAGGCATTAATTGTTGAAGGGAATATAGTCTTGAGTAACTCTGATGAATAAAACATTTAAAGTCATATTCAAGAAAAGTATAGAAAAGTCAAAGAAACAGAATAGAATGTCCAAAAATAGACCCACATTTACTTTGGCAATTAGCTTTTAACAGAGATTTCCAAGATATGTAATGAAGAAAATATTTTTTTAACAAATAGTGCAAGAAACATGGCTATCTATATGGATAATATTTGCCTCAACTTCTAACTCACACCATACATACATAAATCAATTCAAGATGGATCAGATAGCTAAGTGTAAGAACTAAAAACTGAAACCTTTTTAAATAAAGCATAGAAGAATGTCTTTGCAACATGGAAGTAGGCAAAGTTTTCTTATAAAGGCTATAAAAAGCACCAAATATACATATATATTTAAGATAAATTGAAGTTCATCAAAATTTAGCACTTCTGATCTTTGAAAAATTATTTTAACACAAAAAAGCAAGCCAGAGTTTAGATGAAAAATATTTGCAAAGCACATATCAGATGAAGAACTTGTATCCAGAATATTGAAAGAATTTTGACTACTCAATAAGATAACCATTTGATTTAAAGATGCGTGCATTTCAATATATTAAATTTTTATTTTAACAAAAGAAGTATAAAAAATCAGAGTCAAGTTGTTAGGGTTGAGAGAAAAAAAAGTAGCACTGCTTTAGTGTGGGTCTGAAAGCTTACCAGAACCTGTAATATCATGTGTGAAATTTTCTAATACTGAAACCACTTAAAATATTGATAAGTGGGAATTACCTTCATGCTCATCCGACATATTACCTGAAGTTTAACAAACCCAACCCATTTGCACCTGCCTTTGCATTTGCTCATTCCATTCCTTTTCTTTGGAATACCGACTGTTCCCTTCCTTCTGTCTACTAAAATCTGTTTTATCTTCAAGACCTATCTCAAGTATCTTTCCTGGGCATTCTCTTGAATTTTTATCCTTGTGAATTCTAAAACAAGCATTGCCCCCATTCTCCAGAATTTATTACTTTGCCTTTAGAGAAGGTATTTGGACCCAAGTTTCTCCTCTCTCACTTTGAAGGCTTGCACATTCTGTGTGTCCCTACCTGGGCCTGATACACGATTGCTACTTGAGATATTTTCTGAATGAGTCAAAGAAATGGAGTACGGCGGTTTGCAAATTTGCTTTGAAGGTTTATTGTTCATAAAGCATATTTATCAGCATATTTCCTCATGCTGAATAGCTCTGCCCCCACTTCATTTGTTTATCTTGGCCCATAGGTCTGTACACTGGTTCTCACTCTACATATAAGAAAAGTGTTTCTCCTCCATGATGTTGCTCATCCTGTTGCTTTGTGTCTCTCCACATCCTTTCTCAGACCAGCTTTATCGCTAAAGTTATTCCATAGATCAATACTCTGATCAAGAGAAAGTCCTTGTCAAGAGACTGCCAGTTGAGTGTACAAATAACAGATAAATGAATTTCCAAAGTTATATCTCAGAGCAAAAGGTGACTTTGGGCAGTTGCCCAAAGGAAAATACTAATAAACCGCATTTAGCCACCTCACAAAGCACCGTGATTATTCCTTTGGATCCGAAAACATAAAGTGTCCATATCAACCTATAGATATTACAGTTATAAACACTCTGTCACAGAAAAGACAGTGGCATAGTTTTCAAATTACCAAGGAGGTGAGTCAGGATTGTAAGTATTATGCACAAACTTATATCCCATGTTTAAGAGGAATCTGGAACATATGTCTCAGAGATGTTCTCTTTGATCACATTCCTAAAGGCGGGATATCAGGTCAGGGAGGTCAACTCTGGGGCACTGTCTGATTTCATGCACAGCCTAGAAAAGCTTCAGCCACTGCCCATGGTGCATTCTCTTAAGATCCAAATCACTGAAACTTGGGCAAAAGCAAGCCAGTAATGAGTGCGAACAAGTACTCGGAGTCAAACATCTTGTCAAAGCACCACACTTGTGAGCCTCACTGTATTTATAATGACAAAGCACGCTGGTATGACAACTAGACAACTGATCAATGTCCTGTTATTTCTGCAGTCAGGGGAAAAATCACTTAATTATATATGTAATGAGATTAAGACATTCAGGAGGTGAGGGTTATGTGCATTTGAACCTATAAATCAACTTTATTTCTTATGCTAGAAATGAAATAAGTCTGATCTTCATTGACAAATGTAGATTTTACTGTTGCTTTGACTTTGAAGATTACAGCAAAATTCATCAAGTTTCAAAGGGAAAGGAAAACTTTTGTCTGTTGTCTTTTTAATCTCTCAATAAATGCAGCATTTTTATTTTTCCTTTTACGTATAAAGAACCAAGATTAACAATGATATCTTTTATGAGAAATACTTGTATAGAACAGTGTTTTCCAACCTGTCAAGAGAAGTTCTGAGATCTTAAATTCTTAGTTTGGAAAGTTCCATGGCTTTGCTTGGAGCAATCATGGTTCACACCGGGGACAGTGATGAAACCTGTGGTTGTAACTTATGTCAGATCCCATTTCTGTGCCTTGTGAAGTCTCTATAGTCTTCACGCTGAGAGTCTGAATATACAGACCATACATAAAAACAGAAATCAGATCAAAATTCTGGAGCAACCTGCAGAGGACACCAACTCATTATCGACAGTAACCAACTCAGGGAAGCAGCCTACTCTCTAGAAGTCAGACTTGGCAGGGAGTCAGACCACTATCTGCATCTTCTCTGTTGGCAACCTGTGACAAATTGCTGTAATTCCCTTATCAGGAATCAAAAAAGTGAGAATTTAAATGACCCATCCAATGTCATTACCACAGTGGGCCACAGTCATCCAGTATCACAGTAAACCAGCCAAAACTTAACCACACAAATTCATGTGCTTGTGGCAGACTGTGCTTTGCAATGGAATTAGGAGGGCAGTATTATCACCCCATTTTGTAAGTGTGGTGGCTTGATGGCTTTCCCAACTCCGGTGCAGGGACTCTGTATTAAATAGCTGTCTATAAAATTACTAGGATTTCCTGTAAAAGTTGACTTGTTGCTTAGGAGACTAATGATACCACCAATTTGATATTATCTGGTCAATATTAAACACTGTTTTCTTTAAAAAGTATGCCTTTAATTATAGATATGAAAATATTCCTTGATCCACATTTTTCTTACAGAGAGTTCTTAAGATGAATTTTCTTCTATTATTGGTCCATAAGAGACTAAATATCACATTCTTAAATTTCATTATACTATAAGAAAGTCACTTTAAATTTTTTTTGGTCCTGATAATTCTCTTTTCTATGGAAGGAATAGAAGAAGATAATATCTAAGTTTTTATTTGAAGTTTTCCAGATTTGGTGTAAGGAATAAAGGAAGGAAGAAGTGAAGTGTATTAGTCCATTTTCACACTGCTATGAAGAATTACCTGCGACTGGGTAATGAAGAAAAGACATTTAATTGACTCACAGTTCTGCAGGCTGTAGAGAAAGCATGGCTGGAAGGCTTTGGGAAACTTACAATCATGGCAGAAGACAAAGGGGAAGCAAGCATGTCTTACCATGGCAGAGCAGAAAAGAGGGTGAAGGGGGAAGTGCTACACACTTTTAATCAACTAGATTTCATGAGAACTTCATCACAAAAACAGCAAGGGGGAGGTCTGCTCCCATGATTCAAACACCTCCCACTGGGCCCTTCCTTCAACATGTGAGGATTACAATTCAGTAAGAGATTTGGTGGGGATATAGACCCAAACCATATCAGGAAAGATGTAATGCACTTGCACAAAATGAAGAGAGAAATGCGTGCTAAAGTCTCTTTTATTTGTAGTATCCATTAGGAAAACTTTATGATTACAAGCCCCTGGGGCAGGTGTTAATATTAAATAATGAGAACATACAGTAGGAAGACCGATTCATTGTGATCTACCTGTCAACACTGTTGTGAGGTTAAAAAAAAACTATGCAACTATTTAAAGCCAATACAGCTAGACTCTCTAAAGCCTTACATGATGTGATTTATCTTCAGATTCTCTTTCGAATTAAACATGGTAATGATTGAAATTAAATAGAAGCCTTAGAGGATAGGAGGTGATTTTGCCCTTAACATAATCTTAAAGGCAAACATCCTGGATTTTCCAGTTGCCCCTAGTCCTTTGCTAAGATCAAACGCATCACACATATGAAAGAAAACATTGTAATTTCATGAAGCTGTTGTGTAAAGCTTATAAATAATTACCAACAAAAATACAGACTGATGACTACACAGATTTCTTTTTTTCAGAGATATATAGGAGATTTCAAAGCAGCAAATACAGAAGTAATGATTGACTGTTCCTGCTCTTAATCCTCTAGCCTACAGAAATGGTTCCTTAATAAATAGAAGACCTGAAAGCTGCAGTGTGGATAACTGTTTCTTGTTAGGTTTGATCACTCTAAATTTACATCTTCTGAAAATATCTTGGAACCCTGGGAAGAGGTTTACAATTCAAACGTTATTTTAAAGTGTGCTACAACTGCAGGGAAAGAGGCTGTCTTTAGGATCCCATCTGCTACCAAGTCCAGCTCTGCCAAACATCCTAGTGGTGTACAGTGTGCACACTTCTTCAGGAAAGCGTCTGCATTTTATTTGCCTGTGCATGCACGGAAATAACCTGGTGTCTGGCATGGAACTGGTGATCGACAAATCTCTGCGTAGTAGCAGTTCTTGAAGACAAGGTGCATTCATATTTCTGGGACTGTTAGAACAAAGTACCACAAACTAGGTGCTTTCAAACTACAGAAGTTTATTGTTTCATAGTGCTGGATGCTAGAAGTCAAAAATTAAAGTGTTGGCAGGGCCATGCTCCCTCTGAAAGCTGCAGAGGAGAACTTTTCTTGATTTTTTTTTTTTAGATTCTGATGGCTGCTGGCAATCCTTGGTGTTCCATGGCTTGAAGTTTGATGACTTCAATTTCTGCTTCTATCACCAGATGATATCTCCCTGTGTGTTTGTGTCCAAATTTCCCTGTTTTCATAAGGACACTAGTCATATTGGATTAGGGCCTACGTTAATGACCTCATCTTAACTTGATTATGTCTACAAACACCCTATTTTCGAATGAAGTCACGTTCATGGGTACTCGGATTTGGCACATCAAATTATTTGGCGGTGGGGGCGGGGGGGATTAATTCGACCCATGACACGAGGCATTGTGTCCTACACATTTTTATTCTATCTTCTTCATGCTAATGTGCTGAACAGCTATGCGACTCACAAGAAATGTGATGGTTAACTGCTGGGTGTGCACATTCTCCTTGGCAGCTGAAAAATCATGAGATCTATAAATTTGGAAAGAGAGCTTTATTTCTTATAAAGGGTTACTGCCTTCAAGGTGACCATTCTAACAGTCTGGGAAATGTACCCTCCAGCAGAGCCCGCAAGTTAGGCACCTAGAAGGAGGAAAGTTATGACAGAAACATATGCTGAAGAGGTTAGCTAAGTACACATATTCAACACATCATAGGAAAAGCTATGAATAATCATAAAGGGGAGGTTGTGCATATGTGTAATAAGAAAACATACATGCTACATGCATTTCATGTTCACCTTGGGGTGAAGACAACATTTAAATGTATCACAGCTAGGCCCTATATGCCTAAAGGTCTTTTCAGAATACATTGGCAGCCTCTGTAAACTGGCCAGAACCAGTCCCTGGTCGGTGGTGTCTTATCAGGAGAAAATTACAGAAATCTATCTCTTGTCCAATCAAAGCTGTAGTTACGGCTGGTGAAACAAGGGGTCAGTTAGCCAGCACCTGGTGGTGGTTGAGCTGCAGTTGTTTTAATATTGCTTTATTTCAAGACCAGCATTTGTTTAGCTGCTGGAGAAAAATAAACTATGTGGCAGTTAGAACGCAGTTTATTCTTTAGGTGTAGGGGAAGCTTGACTTAATCCTTGCCTAGCCTGGCGGTAAGCCTTGCTTATAGTTTTGTATCTTATTGCCACAAACAGTCTGTTTCATCAGTCTTATGATCCCTCTTTTAAAGTTAATGCTGCTCGATTGTTGTATCTAAACCCCAAAGGGTGGGGGGCATCATGAGGAGTATCTGACTTTCCATCTTGTCATGGCCTGAGCTCAGTTTTTAGGGTTTCTCTGGGGTTCCCATGGCTGAGAGGAGATTATTTCAGTTAGTTGCAGACCTTACGATATTATTTTTAGTTCTCATCCTTAAGCTGAATCTGTGTTTACTAAAATGCTGAGAAAATATAGGTTATGCCATCCTCCTTCCCAGTGTTCATCAAACCCGCTCTTTCTGTTTTGTTTGCAAGTGTAAGCAAAGAAGTATGAAGCTATTGGCCGGGCGCGGTGGCTCACGCTTGTAATCCCAGCACTTTGGGAGGCCGAGGTGGGTGGATCACGAGGTCAGGAGATCGAGACCATGGTGAAACCCCGTCTCTACTAAAAATACAAAAAAAATTAGCCGGACATGGTGGCGGGCGCCTGTAGTCCCAGCTACTTGGTGAGGATGAGGCAGGAGAATGGCGTGAACCCAGGAGGCGGAGCTTGCAGTGAGCCGAGATCGCTCCACTGCACTCCAGCCTGGGCGACAGAGCGAGACTCTGTCTCAAAATAAATAAATAAATAAATAAATAAATAAATAAATAAATAAATAAATAAAAGAAATATGAAGCTATTGCCTTGGTTTCTTAGGGAAACACGTATAGAGTTTTACCAAATTCTCAAAAAACAAAAGCAGGGACAGTCATACAAGTCAACTTGGTGTCATTCCATTGTAAGAGACTAGCCATGAGATGTATTTGAATGCTGAACATTGAAGAATCTGCTTAATTTCGTTGATGTAGAAAAATAGGAATAGTGTAAATTGGAGAATGTGCTAAAAATTTGAAATGTGCCTGGCTTTAGGACTAAGGAATGTAAAGATTATCATAAAATATAAAAATCTATTTTGTGACAATTAAGAAGCATCAGGATTAGGCTAATCCATGCACACACACAAAATCCAAACTTGAAGTAAAAATGAATAAATTACCTTGTCTAAAAATACAGTTAAGAAAGCTTTAGCTCTTACATTCTAAAATCTTCTGAGTTGAAGAAGCATGTTAACATTTAAAGGAGGCTTTTAAAAATGCAGTTTCATTAAAACAATATTTAGCAGTCACTGGGCAAAAACCAAGTTTGACTAGCAATTCTGTGTTTTTAGCTGTCTCCAATGTGGCTACTTTGGCTGTGCATATTAAAATATAAGTTTTTGAATAAAATAGAATGCAGAATTAAACTAAGACTCTGATGAAATGTGAAGTTGATATACCGTGAAACATGAGTCACCTATGTATTTTAATCCTGACACAGAAATTATAACTAATTATGAAAAATTTGCATGGAACACTTCATATTCACAGATTGTACCAATGGCCTACCATTGGAGGATGAGAACCGTCTATAAAATTTACAGGATTGGTAGCAGATTTTCGACAATTCATAGAAACTCCTCTCCCCAGACTCCTGGGGCACTCACTGGTGGGTGGTTTGCAAGAGATGGAAGGACAGACTGTGGCTGCAAAACTCAGCAAAGTTATCTGATTCTAAAGAAAATTGGTCCCATGACTAAAGCCTGTCAACTCCATGCCCCTCAGAGGCACTGTCTTGGTCTTGATGTGTTTGCAACTCTGGAGGCTTTCCTGTGCCTGATACTGCATAAATGCTCAGTTAGAGTTTATATAAACTGAACGTATTAGCAAAAAATTGTACTTAAGATGGTGCTTGTACCTTCTGTTCTCCAAAACTCATGCTGTGGAGGGAATTGGTTTCGTAATCAGAATAAGTCATAATGGAACACCAAAGAAAGAGGTTATAAAAATTATATGATGTTTCTGGGTAATTAATGAATCCCCCTTCCTTTAAAAGGAGTCTAGGGCTCCTAGACAAAGGTTGAAAACTAAGTCTACATACTGAAACTCTCATTGTCTCTCATGTTTCTCACTCCAGTGGTCTGACCAGTGGAATGTAGAAAATTATATACCACAACTGGATCAAAAGATGGCCAATTTCAATATTTATTATTTTTGCCCTCACACCATCCATACTTCCACTGTCTGGTAATAATAATAATTTTTTCTATTTTTCTATTTCAAAAAAATAATAATTTTTTCTGTGATGAATACTTACTGTTTTTGCCAACTCACCTTCTCTCTAGCCTTTATCAGGTAATAACATCTAAATTTTTCTGTGATGAATATTTATTGTTTTTGCCAACCCAACTTCTTTCTTGCCTTTGTCAAGTAATAACACCTCAATTTTCTTTTGAAGATCAAGCTCTATTAGGGTGAACAACTGTCCCTAAGTTTCATGGGACTAAGGATTTTCCCAGGAGGCAGGACTTCCAGTGTTAAAGCCAGGTAATTCCTACGTAAGTCTTGAAGAATAGGTGACCCCATTTCCCTGGAACATGCACAGTAAGAATGTCCATTAAACTGACCCCCTCCTCACTGCAGGAGGCAGCAGATTATCAATATAGGCCAATCAGAATCTCCATCTGCTAGAAACTAAATCTTGATTATAAGATGGAACCAAATATACAAATATTTGAAACTTTGCACCTGGAAGGGCTTGTTCATTGGGTCTCACTTCCCAGGGCCTCTAGGGTCTCTAGGCCTCATACTTTTGAGGACTGATTGTTCAGCTACCCTTACTCAGTTCAACAAATCTCCTCTTCACTTGAATTAACCAGTGAGCATATGTCACTTGTACCCCAAAATCTCTAACTACTCCAGAAAATGGCACCTGGATTTCAGTAAGACAAGTGAGAGGTGCTAACTAC
The DNA here is from genome assembly GCF_009828535.3 of Hylobates moloch. Lineage (NCBI taxonomy): Eukaryota > Metazoa > Chordata > Mammalia > Primates > Hylobatidae > Hylobates > Hylobates moloch. The sequence goes on along the minus strand of NW_026652292.1, from coordinate 7,633,086 downwards.
GGGATCAGCTGAGGCAAGATAAGCAGAGGTTGTTAAAGTTATTTACATTCCACTCTTATTCCAGAAACAGAGGAACTGTTATGTGGAAGGATTTTGTTAAATTGTTTTCTGTTGTGTCTTGGGATTCACATCAAGTGCTTATGGTGGCTGAACTTTACAGGACTTGATAGAAAAATGTTAATGCATTGAAAATAAATCAGCAAAGGAGAAAAACACAGCTTTACTGAGAGAGAAGCTTTCTCCTTAGGATCAAAAATCTAAGATGGTCATCGTGAGCACGGTATTCAATGTTGGGAAAGCCCAACTTCCCCACTCCTCAACTAAAATTGGTGCCAGTTTTGTCTTAGGGGCAGGAAATATAGCTGAAGAAGAGAAGGGGACCTGGGCCATGTCTGGTTCTCCCAGGCTTCCATCCCTGTCTGATAAATACAGAATTGCACATGCCCTTCCCTAGGATTCTACCTCTAGGCAAAGTGCAGGCTGTATAGTTTTGAATTGCCTTCAGGCAGAGAAAAAGATGCATATTAAACTGAAATTCGTGGATGTGGGCACATATTTATAAGCAGCAGAATATCCCACACTTGACCTCAGCCCAGGAATATTACTTCTGGCTTTGATCTCTAATTAACTGAGCTGACCAAATGCAAATCAACAGAAAGCCAACTCCACCTCCACAGGAACTATGTTCTCAAGACACCTGGCCTGTGCTGCAAACTAACGCTAGGTCTTGCTTAAACCCCAGAATAATTCTGAGGTCCCCAAACCTAGAAGTTGGTTTCTAAGTGGAGCTGCCCCAGTAAGGCCAGCTCCCCACTCCTTCTTTCCAAAAAGTCCTTGGGGGAATGACGGATAAAAGCAGGGGTTCCAGTGGGCAGAATCACCATCCAGAGCTCACTTCTCTGCCAGGGCAGTAAGTCCTGCTCTTCTGACCCAGGCAGACATAGACATTGCTCTTGGCTGCTCACCATTGCCATGGTCTGTTGGTTGAATCTCTCTCTCTCCCCTTTCCCAGCGGCATCAGCAACTGCACACCAAGTCCATGATGGTTGCTGGTTCTGGGGAGGAGTGTGGGAAAGGGTTCCAAAGATCTTTACCAACATGTCAACATCTGTTCAATATTTGTGGTGGTTTCATAGTGTTGGTTCTAATATTCTCTGACTTTCCTGTATTTTGAGTATTTTCTGAAAGCTTGAAACATTTTTTACTACTATTAGTACAAAAATTACACTGGACAAAATTAAACAGGTAAGACTTTATCCAGGGCTGTTGCAATAAGGGACTAGATCATAGCCTGAACCCAACTCTGCTGAAACAAGAGGCAGTAGGATTGTTAACAGCTTGAGTCAGAGAAGATCATAGGCCATCTGTGTTTGCCAGTTGGCCAAACCTAAATGAAAGGTAAACTTTCTTACATCTTCATGACCTAAGATAACTTTACAACTTGGAGTAAGGGGCCCCATTGAACTTAGGCTCCCACTCTTCCACAAAGACTGATAGAGGGGGGTCTTATCTCCCTGGATGATTACATGTGAGAGGGAGGGCTTCCAGGTCCTTGAGAAAGACATTTTTAGATTTTGAAACTGTCAAGGGGCTCTTTAAGCATCAATCTAAATTACAAACACAGAGAGACTCCGTGAAAGAAAAAGATGTTTATTTGGAAATAGAGCATTACAATGAGAATACTTGTGCCATATAAATGTATTTATATGTATCCTATTCTGGGAGGTAAAGAAAGGCAAAGGTTTTTTAAAGAAAAAATGAGGAGAACTACATAATTATCCTTGGCTACAAAAATCCATAAAAGGGTGACTCCAGTGCAAGGTTGGACAGGCAGTTGCTGGGCAGATGTCCTTGCAGAAGTATTTTTTTGTGCGAGGTTGTGATGGCCTTTTTGCAAGGCTGTCTTTTTTTTATAGTTGTTTTCATTATCAAGCATGCAAACAAAACTCTCTCTTCATTGTTTCCCTGGCTCTACTTATCAGAGTTTTATTTAATATTAGTGATTCCATTTTGATTCTGGCAACTTTCACATAAAAAATTAAATTTCTAAGAAACAAAGTAAGAGTTTATAATTAGAAGTGTTTTTTTTTAAATAAATGCTCTAAAAAGCGGGGGAGGTCAGGGACCTAGTGTTAGGAAGACCTATTTAAATTTTAGTCAAATGTAAGGAGATTTCAATACTGTCTTGATCATCAGCTACCTTTTAATTCTCTAAATCATTGGTAGTTTATCTCTCTGTCTGAAGTGATTACTCTGATTAAAGGGAAGACTTTAGATTGTCTTTCTTATTTATAACAATGCAAGCACCATTTCTAATGACAACAAAGACAGCAAATATATATATGCACATATACACATATATAATATATAAAATATCAATATACAATCTCTCTCTCTCTCTCTCTCTGTCTCAATCCAAGAATTCCCTGGACAAGAATTAGGATAAGGAAAACCAAGACCATTCATCCTGGTCTTATTCCTTCTCCAGCCACCTCTTCTTCTCCTTTCCAGAGCAACCAAAGTAGGATGTTGGCAAGGTCAATAATGTTTGTTTATAATCATTACCTAATTGAAGATGGTGATTGTCTTTTTTTCCTTTAAGCTGATGGGGTGATTTCCAACATAATTTTAGTGGTAAGATTCAGACAGAAATCAATTATAGGACAATGAAAATCAATTATAAAATAATAGTGGATAACCCACTGTTACATTGTGTAGATGACAGCAAAGGCAAAGGATTTTAGAAAAGCCAAGAGCCAGAATGGGTGGGGACATTTGCAAGGCCACATAATTTAGGCAGAGTCATAAATTTCTTTAGTATAAAGGATCTAATACATTTGGAAGTGTATTTCATACACATGGATTGCTGACACACCCTGCACTGAGTGAAAACAAGGAGCATTTATTCATTTATATTACAGGAAGTCCTCGGCTAGTGGGTCTTGTGTTCTAAGTGACTATGGTTTTCTTTCAGTACAAAACTTTCTCTGCTTGAGTGTAGAAAAGATAGAAAAAGATCCTGGCCCAGAGTCTGTTTCTTTGTCTTTTTGGGATCGGCCAGTCTGAGTAGAATTCATCTTTCCATCCTTACACCTCACTCTTCCAAAAGAATCAATGAAATGTGTCACCATCATTTCATAAAATATGAATAATGTCCTAGGGACTACCACTACCAAGTTACCCATAAGATATAAATGGGGACATGAGACATAAATGGGCTGATCCTATAAATTGGGCTGATCCCAATTTGACTAGTCTAGGAAAGGGGCCATGACAATCCCCTATGAAACTCCCAGCTTTGTAGGAGGAGGAGTTGCATTCAGTCCAACCCAGGGCTGGCTTAGGCAGATCATTCCCTCTCTCAGAGCCTCAAGTGCCTCACCTGTATGCTGGACATTGCAATAAGTTTTGAATGTGATTGCATCACATAGTTGTGTTGTCCTCAAGTAGTTATATTATTATGCAAGTTTAGAAAGCAGAATTAAAGGATTTGCAGGAGGCCTTGGAACTAGAAAGAGCCGGCTTGGGCAGAGGTCTACCTGCACTTAGTTCTTTTTCCTCCCAGGTGTGTGAGGAAAAATAAGACCAGAAGTAAAGAGAACTTTGCAGAGCAGGAGGCTCTGACTTAATGTGCCACATTGCTATTCAATAGTTCTGTCCACCAGAACAGCATAGCATTAAGGAAGACACAAAGTTTATTGAACACTTAAGTGATGAAAAAATAAAATTTGTGGATCTATGTGGACAGCTGCTCTGTACTAGGGGAGGGAATAAAATTTGAAAGTCTTCGTAGTTAAGAGCAGGTTTTAACCCCATTGAAACTCCTGTGCTTGGTTCCTTTTCACTTCTGCAAGTTTGATCTATGTTCAAGAACTTTTCTAACTTTCAAAAAGCTAGTGTAAATTGACTGAAATGGCTCAGCTAAAATTTCTTTGAAGAAGACCATTTATGTCTAGAAAAAGAGATTTAGTATAGAAAAAAGAGCTTAGAGGCTATATAACCTCGGTAAGCTGCTGCACTAATTCTAAGGATTGAAATTCTCAAACCCAGCAGCTCAGAAATCCTTCCCTTGGGCTGATGCCCTGCAAAGCTCCAGGGCACAGCTCCACCCCTCTCTGGAGTGTTGTTTGAGACTGGTTGGTGCTGGACCTTGAGTGATCTTCCTGGGTACATCTAGAGTCCAATGGAGGAAACCAGGACACACCCAGGTTGTAGTTTCTGGGCAAGTAGAAAAATGACCTGAGCTGAAACCAGACCCTAATCATGGTGTTTGAGGATAAAAGAGTGACCAGACTTAATCTATCCAAAGCCTGTGCCACGGAAGAGCAAGAGAGACAAGGGAGCCTCCGGTGTTCTTCTGGCAAAGGCCCTGCACACTCCCAGCACCCACATAGCCTTTCTGTGGTCAGACAGGAAAGGTGCTGCATGAAGAGACCTCTCAGGGCATAGAATTGGCCAGAGCCTGAGAGGTACATTCAGTTTGCTGAGATGGTGCACTGCATACTTTATGGATATTATTTCAGTATGTCACTTACAATTATCATCAACCCTACTGGGTAGGTGCAGTAGGCAGAATTCTAAGATGACTCTCAAGACTACCACCCCCTGATGTTCACCCTTTCTGTAATCCCGCTCCTTAATTGTGTGCAGAATGAGTGTGATGGATATTACTACCATTATATAGCAAAGGTAAAGACATTTCGCAGATGTGATTATGGTTCTTAATCAGTTGACTTTGAGTTAATCAAAGGGTCATTATTCTGGGTGGGCCTGTCCTAATCAGTTGAGCCTTTCAGATGAAGTTGTGGTGGTAAGAGGTAAGAATAGGCCTCTTACCAAAATGGAAAAGGAAACTTCCATTTTGTGGAGACTGCCACATGGCTGGAAATTGCGGTGAGGGGAGAAGTCTCTAGAGGCCAACCACCTCAGTCCTTCAACTGCAAGGAACTGAGCTCTGCTACCAACCACATGAGCTTAGAAGACCATCATGAACCTCAGATGAGATGCCAACCCTGGCCAACCCCTTGACTGTAGCCTGGTGAGACCCTGAACAGCAGACTCAGTTAAGCTGTGCCCAGACTCTGTACTCATGGAAAAGGTGAGATAATAAGAGCGGGCTGTCTTAAATCACCAAGTGTGTTGTAATTTGACACACAACAAAAGAAAACTCACATGTTAGGTTTTATCTGTTGCAATTTATAAATGAGAAAACTGAGACTTAGAAAGTTTAATTTGTCAGAGTCAAAAAACTATGAAAAAAAAGTTGGAACAAATAATAATAAGACCAGTGAAAGCAATATGACAAGAAAATATTTTAAAAGAATTCAGCGTAGAACTTTGTGTGATGAATTTGAAAATTTCTAGAAAACAAATATATGTGTGTATTTCTCTATCTCTATATATCCAGCATATATCTATACCCATATACATGTGCATATTTTCATACACACACACACACACACACACACAGAGTCAACTATGTCAAATCTAAATATATTACTTAGCAGGAATGGAAGATATAAAAATGCTATCAAAGAACTCTAGAATTGGGATTTTACAAAACTTTCAAGAAACAAATAATTACTAATTTATTTAACTGTTCTACTGTAAGAAGAATAAAAGGAAATTTACAATATCATTTTATGAAGCTAGCCTACACAATCCAATTCCAAATCTTGAAATAGTACTCCTAAAATAAAAAGGAACAGATAGTTATCAATTGTGAATATAGATTTCAAATTAGTAAATATAACATTTAGCAAGTCTAACTTAGGAGTATAGTAAATGGATTAGATCTCATAACTAAGTTAACATTATGTTTCTGTTACAATGAGTCTGATTTCACTTTTTGATGTTTGGCTGCTGACAGATTTTGAGCCTTACCCCTCTGTCTTCTCTTTGTGTCACACATCTGGGCAAGCTGATAAGAAAGCTGATAAGGAAGGTTCTCTGTACTTTGGAGCCAGCCAGTGCAATGGGTATATTCAATCCATAAAAGCCCCTGTTGTATTAAGTAACTGTCACCCTGACCCCAACCTCTAACCATAGTAATAGCCCCAGACTACTCTCTTTTCCTTGATCTCTCAAGATATTTTAGACCTGCTGGGTGGATCTGCTATTCTATACTCAAAAAAACCTCAATTATGTAAGTAATAAACCTTATCATACCTCTTGGATTGTGTGTGTGTCTGTGTGTGTGTGTGTAACCATCTCAACATCTGAACCAAATTGTAAGTGTGAGTTCATACTGGCTCTGCTGAGTGTTCATGACAATTTATAGTGCAGAAATATTTTAATATTGAGATCTATCAATATAATTCATATAATACTTTTTATCCCAGTAATTCCTTAGGACATTCCATGTGTACAAAAACTCACTAAAATTCAGTTTGGAGAAGATGTCTATTATTTTACTAAAAAAAGTTGCTTATATTTTATGCAGTATTTACTGACAGACTCTAAAGGATCAAAGTTCTCTAAAGGATTAAAATAGTTTAACAATTCTTATTTCCCAAGGCCACATTCAACAACAGTATACATCATAATATGATTTTTCTATGGTGCACCCATATTGAATTGGCTAGTCCTCTTCCTCTTCCTTAAAACTAAATTTGGAATGAATGATGCAAACAAATTATTGACATTAAAACCAAGATATTTTAAAGATAAAATGTTAGGCAAGCCTATTCGTTTTGTCTAAAAATATGAATATTTGATGGAATACACACATACAAACATGATATATAATATACATATAAGATAATATAATATCTATTATACTGCATAAATTATAATATATAGTATACTATCTATATTATGCATACTACATTGTATATATCCCACTAGATAGTTGTATGCAAAATGAATTAAATCTGTCTATCTGTCTATCTATCTATCTATCTATCTATCTCTATCTAGTGCAACAATATAATCCAGGAACTTTAAAGTGCTAAGTTCAGATTAAAAGTCTCCTAACCTGCTAAATATTTTAAGAGAATGATTACATTGAACCTCACGTGGTGAAGATTTCAATACACATTATAGCTCTTTAAATCACAACCCATGCAAACATAATTCTGATATTTTACAAAACAAAATTTTTCTGCAATAAAAACATGCTTGTGTATTAGAGAGCTATTGCTGCCACAAGAAAGTGCCACAAACTTGGCAGCTTGAACAATGAAAATTTATTTTTTCATACTTCTGGAGAGTAAGAGAGACACAACCAAAGCTCTCCAAGTCTTGTTCCTCCACTCCTTCACCTCCAGTAAACCTGCTGTAGAGAATAGGGTTGATAATGCTTGTAAATATTTTTAGAATTAAAGTTACTTTTTAGAGTTGTTAAAAGTATGTCCCACATTTTCTTTATCCAATCTATTATTGATGGGCATTTGGGTCATTTCCAGGTCTTTGCTATTGTGAACAGTGCTGCAATAAACATACGTGTGCATGTGTCTTTATAGTAGAATGATTTATAATCCTTTGGGTATATACCCAGTAATGGGATTGCTGGGTCAAATGGTATTTTTGATTCTAGATCCTTGAGGAATTGCCACACTGTCTTCCGCAATAGTTGAACTAATTTACGCTCCCACCAACAGTGTAAAAGCATTCCTGTTTCTCCGCATCCTCTCCAGCATCTGTTGTTTCCTGACTTTTTAATGATTGCCATTCTAACTGGCATGAGATGGTATCTCATTGTGATTTTGTTTCGCATTTCTCTAACGACCAGGTGTGATGAGCTTTTTTCATATGTTTGTTGACTGCATAATTGTCTTCTTTTGAGAAGTGTCTGTTCATATCCTTTGCCCACTTTTTGATGGTTGTTTTAAAATTGTAAATCTGTTTAAGTTCTTTGTAGATTTTGGATATTAGCCCTTTGTCAGATGGATAGATTGCAAAAATTTTCTCTCATTCTGTAGATTGCCTGTTCACTCTGATGATAGTTTCTTTTGCTGTGCAGAAGTTCCTTAGTTTAATTAGACACCATGGAATACTATACAGCTGTAAAAAGGATGAATTCATGTCCTTTGCAGGGACATGGATAAAGCTGGAAACCATCATTTTTAGCAAACACAAGAACAGAAAACCAAATACCACATGTTGTCACTCGTAAGTGGGAATTGAACAATGAGAACACATGGACACAGGGAGAACAACACCACACACTGGGGCTTGTTGGGGGGTGGGGGACAAGGGGAGGGATAGCATTAGGAGAAATACCTAATGTAGATGATGGGTTGATGGGTGCAGCAAACCACCATGGCACATGTATACCTACGTAACAAACCTGCACGTTCTGCACGTGTATCCCAGAACTTAAAGTATGATAATAATTTTTTAAAAAGAGCCGAGTGCATGGGGTGCTGGCTCAGGAACGGGGAGACTCGGCAGGTGGTCAGTGAGGCAGAGGAGACAGTGGACCTGGGAGGTGATGGGTGGGAGCAACACGCTGTCCCTGGGAGGGGCAGCTGCCACTGCTGGACCTGACCCCAAGTTTCTATATCTCTGGCAGTTTGATGAAATTCCAAAGTGAGAACCACAGTCACGGCTTGGGGGTGGCTGCCTGCTCGTGTCAAGACCCCACCTGGAGGCTGGGACCTGACCTAAGACTAGTGTCTGTGGCCTGAGGATGGCACATCCCAGGGTCCCAAGGGGAAAAAAAAAAAAAAAAAAAAAAAAAAAAAAAAGGATGTCCCACTAATCCTATTTACAATTCTAATATTTCACAAAAGGAGTATTTATATTCTTATAGTGCATCAAAATTGAGAAAAAGAAATATAAATTTGTTGTCTGGTGAGAGTTTACTCTCTGCCTTAAAGATGGTACCTTCTTGCTGTGTCTTCACAAAGCAAAGGGGGCAAGGGCGCTCCCTGGCACTGAGCCTCTTTCATACGGGTGAGAAGGATACTATTTGTGAGGATAGAACTCATGACTTAAGCATATAACAAAGGCCCCACTTCTTAATATGATCACATTAGGTTCCAACATATGAATGTGGGGGAGAGGACACCAACATTCAGAACATTGTAGCCAGTATGTTCCATGGTATAGAAGGACGGAACCTTCTATCATGTAGTCAGCCTCATTGGTTTTAAAGTTAAAGAGCTGTGAACAAATTTGAAACACATAGAATCCAAAGCAAGTGGGCTGATAAAAATAGCACTTTTCTTCCTTTTTCAAGATAATGAAACTGTTAATATTATAGAAATTTGATATATTTTGATAGTAAAAATTCAGCTGTCCCCGACCAGAAAGATTATTTTCTATATATTTAATGTGATCTCACATCCTCAGCTAATGAATTTAAATTACATATTATACTTTTCTGAGAATGGAAATCCATTTGCCTGTCAGGTGATATACATTTTGGTATTTTCCAGACAGCTTCTTGTGGAAAAATAATAGATTCAGACAGGCAAAATCACATTAAATAATTCCACTACATAATTGCAATGGATTTATTGTAGATTAAAATCAAGAAGCACATTAAATTAGCAGAATCATTAAATTATGATGCAGGCTCCGTTTTACTTAATACTCTTTTTTAAAAAAATTCCATTGCAGAGATCTCAAAATAACATCAGCTTGGCTGGTTTGGGGATATACAGAAATAATAAATGTGCCTGTTCTTATTCTTTCCACTTAAACCTATATTAGATTAAATTTCCATGTGACCCACTCTATCAATAAATGTATGAATCTGGAGAGAGATTTCCCTGGAGCAGACATTAGGTTGGATTATTTTCTAATGTGAAATGTAGAATTGAGATACAAAGGACAAGAAAAGTAAAAAATATCTGTGCCTGATCCTCAAAGGGGCTGACAGATACAGCAACATAAGAACATCCTTGGTGAAGACAGCGCCTCCTAGCTCATGTTCCTGTCCACCAGTGTCAACATCAGGGCATAGAGGTTGCACCAGAATTAATGTTAGGCTATGTTTTTATTGTTATATTTGTGGTTTTTAAAATTGTTTTTAGTTTTTCATAGTATTTTATTTAGTATTTCTCCACAAAGTAAGAGAATAGTGTTTGGTGTTTGTGCACATGCATACGTATGAATGTGCCCAACTGAGTGTTTCTCTGTGTATGTGTGTGGGGGGGATGTGTATGGATGTGTGTGTGGGGGGATGAGAGAGAGAGAGAGTTATATACATAAGACTAGGTGGTTGCGTGTATGACCATGTGTATGTACTATGTATTCAGATGACTGATTTTCTATCTTAAAATCTATGCGTTAGTGTAAATTTGCATTTTTAGCTTTAAACTATACTTCCAAATTTCTTTTTATTTGCAGAAAACATACAACTTTTAAAAGCAGATGGGCTCCACCACTGGGGCACCTTAGGCTGGTCCCAGTTGGATGCCACTCTTTTATAAATTTCCACACTTAGTTGATTACAAACTAATTTTTGTTCAAATGTACTCATTTAAAATTGTAATAAGTCCAATTAATTCCTCAACAATAATTTAGTTCCAAATAGACCATCAGTTAATATTAAAAACACAACCATAGGAACTGGAGAGAGGCTACATTGGAAGTCATTTCCAAATTGGGAAACAAATATTGATATATCTAAAATTTAAATTTTTTCTCATAAATCTGTTTACAGTCATTGTTCATTTTATGCCAGAAACACACAGGCAATTGTAATTAATCCACTTAAATCGTGAGTGTTGGGTCATGCAGGGCAGTAGGTTTTGCTTCACTGACTTGGAAGCACCCTGGGAGGGTGGAGTTCAGTGGCCCAGGTGGAGACACCGTTGGTGCGCTCAGAGACAGGTGCATCTGGGAGCAAGAGGACAAATGTGGTATTTCCAATTCTGACCCTGACTAGTCATGGAAGTTGAGGTAAGTCTTCACCCCAGTTTTCTCATCCACTGAATGGGGATTATTATGTCAATTTTTCTAGAATTAACATTGATCAAATGAGTATCAACTATCAGTGTGTGTGTGTGTGTGTGTGTGTGTAATGAGGGGGAGTTGTCTGTGCAAGTTAAAAGTCTATGGTTGAACTAGGATCCCGAAGCAGCAGACAGTGGGCCATGGACAGGCCAAGCTGAGAACCCTCTGGGAGAAAGAGAAAGAAACAGTTACACACATAAGACACCACCCTACTCTCTTTCCCACCCAGCCTCCACACATTCATGCTATAGGTAACTGTGCAGGTCCACCCAATAGAGTGTAGTTAGTGTCTGTCTGTGCGTGAAAGTAATGTCCAGGCAGTTGGCAGGGCTCCATCCATTTACAACCTGTTACACTGTTATAAGACAGGACTGCTTAATGACAATTTTGCTTGCAGAATAGTAAGGCATTTAAAGATCACTTGCCCATTTAAATTAAACATATCTAATCAATGTAAAAGTAATCCCTTAAACAAATTGAGATGAAGTTAACTTAGATCAACAATTTCTTCTAACACAAGGAGTCTAGAAATTTTCTAACTTAAAGTAGCCTGTGAATTTTGCCCCTTCCTGGTTCTAGAGACAGGCTGGCTTCTTCCAACCTGCCCCATGTTCCTCCCCTACTTTCCTGCTGAGGTGGTCATTGTTCTTACTGCTCTGGACCTGTTGGGCTTAAAGAATTCCCTCAATCTCATTATTTCCCAGATGTCTGCTCCTTTTTAGAGATTCTCCCTTCTTCTTCTCTTGTTTCTTCATATGAATAATAAAATTTAATGAGAGTCTGTGATATTTAGACACAGAATGAGGCTGTACATATTCAAAGTAAATAAAATAAGGTTTCTGCTTCCAAGGTAGTCAAGTGGTGACAATCAACTAAAGCAAACACACCAGTAAACATGTTTTCACAACACTGGGGCATGTGATGACAGGCATGTACAGAGAGTGTTATGGTCTAACTGACCCTATTTCAAGCTTGGGTACACAGGCTCTGGGTCTGTCACCCTTGATGAGAAGAGGTTGTCCACATGATGGGAGGAGGGTGACCGGGCAGAGTAGCTGCATTAGACTGTTTCCACACTGCTATAAAGAACTGCCCAAGACTGGGTAATTTATAAAAGAAAGAGGTTTAATTGGATCACAGTTTAGCATGGCTGGGGAGGCCCGAGAAAGCTTCCAATCACGGCGGAAAGCAAAAGGGAAGCAAGGCACCTTCTTCCCAAGATGGCAGGAAGGAGAAGCGCCAAGCAAAAAGAGAAGAACCTCTTATAAAACCATCAGATCTCATGAGAATTCACTATCACAAGAACAGCATGGGGGAAACTGCCCCCATTATCCAATCACCTCCCACCAGGTCCCTTTTTGGATATGTGGAGATTATAATTCAAGATGATATTTGGGTGGGGACACAAAACCTAACTATATCAGTAGCCCTAGTTAGGAAGGGAGGAGGAAGGTGCAGTCATTACTGTGCTGTAGTACATGTCCAAGAAACTAGCAATTCTTCTTCTTCTATCTCTAGCCTCTCTCTTTTCCTCCCTCTCTGCCTCTCCCTCCACCCCTCACTTCTCTCTCTCTCTCTCTCTCTTTCTCTCCCTCACATGGAGAACCCAGGAAACATCACTATCGTAAAAAGAACCAGAAACTGGTAGACCACTCACCCTCAGTCGTGTGCTGGCAGACTAGCTTTCTAGAAAACAATAGCACAAAACCAAAAACAGATTTGTAGGTTTAGTGATTTCTATTATGTTAATACCTCCACCCTGGGTAATTTCAAGTTGCTGATGGTTTTTAACAACTGCCTTGCAAAAGTCGTCAATATTCACAATCAGTGCTGAGCTGCATCTGACCAGTCCCAGCCCATCACTGCCCCTGCAACAACCATCCTCACACACAGAAACCAGCCTGGAATCTTCTAGCACATCTCAGTGCCTTCTCTTCAGAGCGTTCTCCAGTGGTCACTGAATGGTAGCACATGAGCCTTTTGGAGTTCCCAGCTGATGGAGTAACTGACCATTGCAGAGGCTACTGAGTAGGTTGTTCAGAGATGGTAACTGTAGAGGGTGTATGAATCTGAAAATGTGCACAGCAAAGCCCTTTCTCCTACTTTGACCAGAGAAATCAGAATGCTCATTGGAGCATTAAGATGAGAATGCTCAGTAGGAGAGTAGACAGGCTGCTAAAACATGAAGTGGAGGGAGCAAATAGAAGAAAGGAAACCTTTCCCTGGGTGCATGGCCCCCACAGCCTGGGGGAAACAGGATGGGTGGGAGAGCCATGCAGTAGGGAAATCTTTCTGGGGAAGATGAAGCTGAGGGGTTTTACACAAAACATGAGGTGGCTTCTCAGAAATAATATGCAGGGAAGCCCAGATTACCTGTTTGATTAATTAATCCCTAAGAACATAATTACTGTAGGATTTATTCCTGGAAGCTAGCCATCTGAATTGAGATTTGCTTCTGCAACAAGTCAATATGAAGCAGGGAATCTAAGATCATTAGAGACCAAAACTTAGTGCTGATTTCATATCTAGGGCCCAAGTCCCCTACTCCCTCAGTGGGAAACAGTGACTACAGAAAAGATGGAGACCAGGGGAGAAGGAACAGCTCCACGATGACAATGGGCATGGCCTGGGAAGTGTGTAAAGTATAACCTGGGCAAAGGGGCAGATGGAAGTGACCTTTCTTTTGCTTTCTGTGAAGAAACAGGTGTGTTGGAGCCATGACAGTGCATAGCCAAGGAAAGCTATAGAAACAATAAGGAACTGTGCACATGGCATGTGTAGTCAGGAGCAGCATCACCTGTCACTGGGAGGAGTACAGGGACCCAGCAAGTTACCTATGAAGAGGGAGGGGAGCTGCTCTATCCCAAGGAGTTCCAGCAACTACACAGCTAGCAGGTTCAAAGTAGACCCACATTAGCAGCCAAATGAAGCCAGGTGAGCTGCACGTGCCCCCAAATGGCAGAGAGTGGGATAGATAAGGAGGATGGATTCCAAGTGATGGAAGGAAGGGAAATAAAAGGAGAGGCAGAGGAGTTAGAGTTGAGCAGCAGGTGCGAGGAGGGGGCAGGTGTGAGGAGGGGGCAGGTGCGAGCAGAGGTGCCGGTGCAAGGAATGGGGCAGGTATAAGGAGTGGAGCAGGGAGGAGGGAGCAGGTTCTAGGAGGGGCTGGGTTGGAGGAATGGAGCAGGTGCCAGGAGGGGACAGGTTTGAGGAGGGGCAAATGTTAAGAGGGAGGCAGGTGGGAGGAGGGAGGCAAGGAACCAGGATGGATCAGGAGGAGGGAGAGGGGCATGTACTGGGGACAGGTTCTAGGAGGGGGCCAGTATGAGGATGTGGCAGGTGTGAGAAGAAGGCAGGTGTGAGGAAGAGCTGAAGGGAGAACCTGGTTCCTGAGCTGGCAAAGAGAATGTGGGGCTGGTTCTCTAAAACCTTCCCCACTGGGAAATGCTACTTCCTGGGGTCAGAGAGAAAGTGGTATAGTGAGGGTCCCAAAGATATTGAGGGAGACAGAGAAAGGAGAAAAGGGCAAGAAAAGCTAGCATCTATGTGTATTACTCATGGTTCTCCAGAGACACAGAACCAACAGGATGAAAAGCGAGGGAAAGAGAGAGGGAGGGAGAGAGAGATACATAGGATTAATTTATTTTAAGAATTGGCTTATGTGATTGTGGAGGCTTGGCGAGTCCAAAATCTTGGGGACCAGCCAGGCTGGAGACCCAGGGAAGAGTTGCTGGAGACCCAGGGAAGAGTTGCTGGAGTTTCCAGGCTTCTGCTGGCTGAATTTCTTCTTGCTCAGGGAGGTCAGTCTTTGTTCTAGGACAGGCCTTCAACTGATTGGACGAGGCCCACACACATTATGGAGAGTAACATGCCTTACTCAAAGTCCACTGATTTAAATGTTAATCTTATTCAGAAAAAAAAAAAAAGACCACCTTTCCAAGATAATGTTTGACCAAGTATGTGGGCACATTGGTCTAGCCAAGTTGATGCATAAAATTAACCATCACAATCTGGCTCCCATACAAAACGTGGAACCTGGAAAATGTATGAGACAATATGGAAGGAAAGGACGTGATTTCAGAGTAATGCTGTTGGATGATTCAGATTCAAGGAAATGCCTGAAAGTGTAACACAAAGTAATTACACATTGTGAACAACAGATTTCAGAAAACTGGAGACAAGGCCTTTGAGTTTTTGAAGAATATTTTTTAAATGATATTTATCATGGAGAAGAAGTAGAAGGAAACTGAGTTTATGGACTTGCAGGTTTAGTGGAGGAATTGGTAGATTTGGGAGAACGTTAATTACAACGTAAGTTTAACATTTTATTAACAAACCTGTGAAGAGAAAATGGGATATATACAAAGACTTAAAATACTTTGAGGATTAACTCTGGGGGGCTTTGGGGATGCTTTCTTCCCCTTATCAGTTTGGCACCAACTGAAGACAGATCCAGGAGTGGGAGCTATGGACACCACCTGTGCCGTTGTTCCTGCTATCCTAGCTGATGTGTGGCCACAACTGGCTTCTTATATTTCACAAGGAAGGAAATTTATGCACAAGTGACAGGAAGGACTCCACAGCCTCAGACCAGAGGCCACCCCTGAATAAGCCAAAGACACTCTGGGCAGGAGCCTCCGGAGGCCCCAGATCTGTAAAGAGACCAAGTCCAGAGGACCAAAGGCAAGCAGGGAAAGTCATGACTCAGAAGTCTCCCTCTCTTAGAAGCAGGTACATGAGGCCCAGAAATAAGCTGGAAAGGCTTCCTCAACATTGTCTGAGGAACTTCTTTGTGAAATTGTCCTTGCCAATTTCTGTGGTGTATAATACTCTCCCACTGCCTCTCGTTTCAAGCTACCAATAATGTCAACCAGCTCACAAATCCCTGAAAACTCACAGGTGGGTAGAAGCTGGCCCTGCACACAACTGCCAGGGCATACTTTATTCTGTTAGAGGCCATATTCCCTGCTGGAATCTATGCTCAGAATGAGAGGCTGAGGTCCTAGGTGGAAGAACTTTGGAAGCAAAAGCTGAACGTAGAATGGAGATACGCAACACGCTTTTGAGAATCCAGTAGATTTCCCTCAGAATTGCTGTGTCCTGAGATGCCCAGAATTCATTATTTGGTGCACCTGAGTTTGATCCACACTTCAGCGAGCAGCCCTTTAATTTTTTGTTAACCATGATAAAGGTGACTTGACCACATCCTGTATGAATTTTTTATAGGGAATCCAAAAGAAATAATTAAATTTACTGTTTCTGCTGTTAAGAACACATTTCAGGCTGTTCATTCAATTTGATTTATATAAATGTCTTGTTTACACATATATCCATGTAAATGTGAAGCTTTATACTTGCAGAAAGTTCCTTTTCTTAGTATCTAAAGTTAACAAAGACAGCTTGTGCCTGGTCTGACAGACTGTCCATAAATATCTGTAAGTTGGTCATTTTACAGCTATATTATGATTTTCATGAAAATGTATGAACCTAATTGCTTTTGGATTAAAATCAAGCATTATAGATTTTACGTACAAAGATAAATTTCGAAGAAAAACATTTTTAAAATCCAGGAAAACAAGAAGTAAATATAACTGTAGGAAGTCTTAAAATTAAGAAAGGATCAATTGACCTAAAATAAAAATGACTTTCTCTTATTTCCTCTTATTTACATTGCCTCTTTATGCATTCTAATACTCTCTCCCAACTTCTCTACTGTGGTACCTCATTATGATGGTTAAGTAAAAAACTAACAAACAATGCAGATCTACCCCTGACCAGTGCATAGCCGTTATGCCACAGGCATGAGACCCACGGTATAGGGAGTATGTCTTGTTCCTTTTGGCTTCTTTCATTCAGCTTGATGTTTCCAGGGTCCATCATCCATGTTGTATCATGCACAGGATTTCATATCTTTTTATTGCAGAATAATACTCTGTGGAATGAATATACCACATTTCATTATCTATTATTATTTATTTATCGTCAGTTGATGGCTATTTCAATGCTTTCCATTTTTTAGCTCTTGTGAATAATGCTCATGAGAATATGAAGGTCCAGGCTTTTGTGTGGGCATACGTTTCATTTATCCTAGGCATATACTAGGGAGTGGAATTGCTGGGTCTCATGGTAACTCTCTGTGTTTAAACCCACCAGCAGTGGATGGAGGCTCCAATTTCTCCACATCCTTGTCAAGCTTGTTATTCTCTGGTTTTCTGAAACTATCTTAATGGAAATTACCTAGCATCTCATTCCAATTTCGACTTGCATTTCCCTGGCAACCAGTGATGTCATACATCTTTTCCTGTGCATATTGGTTATTGTATATCTTCACTGGAAAATACCTATTTACATATTTGCCTATTTATACATGGGTCATTTTTTTTCCTTTTTTTTTTTTTTTTTACTGAGGCCTAAGAGTTCTTTACTCAATTTCTTTTCAAAGCAATTTTATAGGTATTACTTTTGTAATAGCAAATCAAATGTCCATATTTATAAGGTATATTTTGATTTTGATCTCCAAATTTTCTGAGAGAATTGTCTCTGCTTTTAATACTGGATTAAGAAATCAAAAACACTGTGCATGATAAATAAGCAAACATACCTGGACCAAGTGTGTTTGGGAACCAGTGGCTGGATTTAAATTATGAAATATTCCCTATGTATATTTAGATCCTTCTTCAGACAACGTGACCAAAATGAGGCAAAATCAGCTGCACATATGTCACATAAGGAAGAAATGCAAGTGCTAAAGTGGAATGTATGTGAAGTTCTACAGGAGTCATGCGAAACCACTTTTTAACAGATCTGAATTTAACCAAGAATAATTGAATGATACAGAAGAAAAAATGTAGTTTTTTGCTTTTTTCTTTTCCGACATATTCATTTATGGTCAGGTACATACACATACCTTGTGACGTTAGCCTTGCAAAGGATCTTAAGCACCTTAAGATCCTGCATTTGAGCTCTAAAACCACCTACTAAATGTATATTAATTTATATCACTCATGGATTGCATTGCTCAGTGTTTTTATTCCTGTCAGTAATTAGGCTACATAGAGACTTTGCTGCCTCTGAGAAGGTTTGTATTTCTTGAATATGTAAGCCAGGACTGCCAAGGAAAAGGGGTACTTTGATCTTAGAGAATCTTCCCACAAAATTAACCAAAAAAGAAAAAATCATCTTTCTGTGGAGTTTTTGTTCATTTGGGAAATCTTAAAGAACGTCAGTGATAAACTATTTCAACTATTTGATTATTTACTATTTTTCCTAAGAGAAAGTAATGAAAGAGAAGAGAGAGGGAAAGAAAAAAATGGAGGCCGGAAGGAAGGGCTGATGGGTGCCCAGCATTGCACTAGATGCTTCTACGTGCATTAATATTGTTGATTCATTACGACCATCATTGAAGAAAAGAGTTATATCCATAGCTTATCACTGAGAAAACAGACATGGTATGAAAGAGAAAAAGAATTACCATTTCTTAAAATCCATGTTTATCTTTAAATGCTTAGACAGTAATCACTTAACACTGAAAATAATGAAAAAGGGCAATTCTGATTTTTGCCGCATAATAGATCCATGTTCAAATTAGCATAGTATAATCTAAAGTCCACACTGCCTCAGAAACATGGACCAAAGTAATACCACTGTTTCTTTTATTCAGCTCTTGTTCCTAAAACGATGAAAAATTCTGGAAAGACAGATAAAGATGTTTAATTTATTCCGATGAAGCGCCTCTTGCCTTTGCCCTGAATATTTGACCCAAATACGAGCTAATTTAACTTGTAGATTTTCCTTAAGGGAAAAATGAGCGAGGCTGGAGGGGAAGGTGATTGAGGGAGGTGGCGGTGACAGTCTTCAGTTGTCCAGGCTTCCATCCTCTCTCGCCTGTGCTTGGGGGCGCCCAGCTCACATTGCATCTTCCTGGTGGTTAGCCAGTGATTGACTGCCATCCTTAGACCCAGGAGGCCACACTTTTGCCTAAGAATCATTGAGCAATCACAGTCTAATCTGTTTAATGAACGGATGTTTCTTTCATCACTGCCGTTAGTGGGAAATCCTTGAGTGATAAGCCCACAGCACTTTTTCTCAACTGGTCTTGCAGCAGCACCAGTGTGGGGTGCTGGTTGTGTCAGAATGTCTCCCCTGGTTTCTATCCCTAAGCTTTCTCCTCCTAGTTCCTTCCCATTGAGAACAGTGGGTACAACAGTATTTCAGAACCCACCATGATTTATTCATTAGAAAACGACTACAATCAGAACTGCCTCAACTTCTCCCTTCCTTTCATCTTCTTTTGGAGTGGATCTTCTTTTTCCTTCCAATAATCTGTGTCCCTGAATTGCTGTGGTCTGCTGGCTGCTTCCTAATAGATCATGTCTGAAACAAAACTATCAAACAACATTGGACAAGAAACAAACCATGACAAGATGACAAAGGAGGCTGTTTTCACTTTAGGGAGGCCATCCAGTTGTCAATAAGTTATATAATAAAAATAAATACAGCTCAGCATTTGGGTGCACAAATCACAGACTCTCAGTAGGTCATTTAAGTCCTTATCACTGCCTGAGGGTTCACAAGCTTGGCAGGACCCTGTACTGGAGGACAGAACCTGCCACGTTCCTGACCCCTGGATTCCAGTCAAAACAGAACTCTTTATCTTTTTGAGCCCTTAGCCATTAGGGGATGGGAAAATATTTTTGAGACCAAGCAACTTAAATCTTCATTTTATCAAGGATTTAATGAATTCACTCAGAAATTGCTCAGTCTCTCCAAGAGCTGACCCTCCCCGAATTCTGTCTTTGGCAGGAGTCCTGGTTTCAGGGAGGATATTTGGCTCACACCTCGTTGGAGTGTTGGGAGAAGGGGTCCCTTGCCTGGTCTTTGCTAGGGGTGGGAGAAGCAGAACCAGTGTCTCCTCTCGCTCACTTGCCACAATTCCCTTAGCCACAGGAGGATGGGCTCCTCTTTGATTTCCACCATGTCACCACATAGTGGTCTTGTTGTGATAAATAGAGGGGAGGAGTTGAGTAGCTTTTTGAACTACTATAGGAAGTTCTATAGACTGACTGATCCAAGTTTGTTCCTTAAAATTTCCAAGGATGAATTACACAGGAATATGGAAAAGTCCCTGAAATGATATAGCCAGGCTGTGACACTGCTGCTGAGATAGTTTGGATGTGTCCCCTCCCAAACTCATGTTGAAAGATGATCCCCAATGTTGGAGATGGAACCAGGTAGGAGATGTTTAGGGTCATGGGGGCATATGTCTCATGAATGGCTTGATGCCCTGCCTGCAGTAATGAATAAGTTCTCACTCTATTCATTCACAGGAGAGCAGGTTGTTAAAAAGAGCATGGTGCTGGCCGGGCGCAGTGGCTCATGCCTGTAATCCCAGCATTTTGGGAGGCCGAGGAGGGCAGATCACCTGAGGTCAGGAGTGCGAGACCAGCCTGCCAACACAGTGAAACCCCATCTCTACTAAAATTACAAAAAATTAGCCAGGCGTGGTGGCAGGCTCCTGTAATACCAGCTACTCGGGAGGCTGAGGCAGGAGAATCGCTTGAATCTGGGAGGCGGAGGTTGCAGTGAGCCGAGATTGCGCCACTGCACTCCAGCCAGAGCGAAAGTCTATCTCAAAAAAAAAAAAAAAAAGAGCATGGTGCCTCCCCCACTCTCCTCCCTGACTCCCCAACTCTTGCTCCCAGAGTGGGGTCCCCCTCTCCTTTCTCCATGCGTAAAAGCTTCCTGACATCCTTACTGGAAGCAGATGTTCATGACATGCTTCTTAAACAGCCCGAAAAACCATGAGCCAAATAAACCTTCTTTCTTTATAAATTATCAAGCTTCAGGTATTCCTTTACAACAATTCAAAACAGACTTATACAGCCACCTAAATATATTGCATGGTCTGAAACTACATTTTAATTCATGATTTTCCATTTCTTATATTTTGTATAAGGTTCTTCCATGGAGTTGATTTTTTTTTTTTTTATTCTGGAGAAGTACTCAGAATAATAGCAGTAAAAAAGCATTTTCTAAGTTTTAAAATCTCACTTTTTTGCCCTAATGCTTTTTGCCTCACATGAGGTACACCTCCTTCCTCCCTTCCAAGTCCCAGGCAGCCCCAAGCCATTTCCCTGGGACCCAGCTGAGTGACAAGAACAACCTGGAGCAGCCGCTGGGCTTGTCTGCAGTGCCAGGTGCTGGACCAAGGGTTGTGTCAGATTATCATGTTCATTCTCATGATATTACTACGATAAAGCTATCATTAATTTCCTGTTACGGGGAGGAGCTGGACACAGGTCGTATATGAGACAGAAATAATAAGTGCGAGAGCATAGATTTAAACCCAGATAATCCAAATGTATTATCTGAGCACACTGTGCACACTCCACTCAGTTGCTTCCTCACCGGAGCATGTTTGTCTATTTTTATGCATGCCGCTATTGTCATTGCTATACTATGAGTATTCCAGGACCAGGATGTCTGCTTTATTTACTCTATAACTCCAGCGCCTAGCAGAGCCCCCATCCCATAACAGGAGCCTAATAAATGTGTGGTAAGCTATGAGGTACAGCACAAGTTGATGATGATGAAGAGATAGAACCATATCACCCAAACCACGGGTTGGGCCAGGGCAAATCTGAGGCCACTGAATGTTGCACACACACACACACACACACACACACACACACACACACACACACAAATGACTATCCTTAGTTCTATAGGAGCTAAGGAAACTCAGGGGCATGATTAAAAATCCTAGTTAATGAAGCAGACAATATGTAGAGTTCAGAAGAGGAGGATGAAGAAGGCTTAGGAAAACAGGGCTCTGTAAGATGGATAGACTTGTAAAGTGTGAATAAGATTAAGTTAAAAAATAATAGAAGAAAGCCACCAAGGAATAGAAAATAGCATTAATAAAAATCACCCAGCCTATGTGAAGGGCCACAGGTTAATCAATAAGCCTGAAGCAGAGATTTGGTGCAGGGTTAGAGAGAAAGATAGAAATAAATGGTGGAGCTGTACTATGCATAGTCCTTAATCCGCATTAGGACTATTAATATACTCAATGTGGAGTGCAAAATCTCTATGTTTCGGAAATGTGGAGAATATGTGGTGGTGGCAGTGGAATTCTGATCTGACTGTAGCAGGTTGGATAATGGTGGATTAGACAAAAGGGGGGAGGAGGGAAGGAAGAGGCTGGGAGGGAAGCTGGAGGAATACAAGTCAAGTTGGGTTTGGTTCAGGCACACTTGGAATGATCTAGGTATGAGAGTGAGTATCAGGGTGATGGGGGGTGGAGGGTAAGAAGTAACCAAAGGAGAAAGAACATGAGGAATTATTTGAATGTGGAGATGGGGGCATGCAGGGAGATCATGGCACTAAGAAAATCTAACTAAAGGATCATGCTTTTCATGCAAAATTTTCACCCTCCAGGGTTACCATTATCTGCCCAGTAGGATTTCCTTGGACAGCTTCTTTCCTGTGGCCTGGATCTCATGTGAGGGCAGCCTTTTCTACACGGCAACATGACACAGCTATCAAACCTGATCTCCTTTCAGCATAGAGAATGCAGGCCACTCAAGAGCGACTGTCTCCAGTTCTCACTGCAGCCTGCCCTCTTCTGAAGGGGAATATAACCAAATTTATTTGCTGCTCTAATCTTCTTGATGGATTTAAGACACTGCCCACTCTAAATTAAATCCTATAGCAACAAAACAAAGCAAATGTTGCTTCATATTAAAATGGGGAAGCGATAACCAAAACAACTATGAGATCTCCATTTAGAAAAGGGATATATGTTTTTACAAAATCCTCGAATTATTGAAACATAAATAGGGCTAGAAGATAAACTTTGTGATTTCGTGGTGTCCATTTATTATAAAAAGTTATTATTATTATTACTATCACTATTATTCTACATTTTAGGACAGGCCTTTTGCACATACTGAGATTAAGATCTCTTACTAAATCTATTGCTTGCTTTTGGATTACTGGAATTTAACAAAGACCGTAATTACCACTGGTTTTCTGTTCTTTTTATTTTACTTTATCTTAATGTCAACCCTAACCAATAGTCATTAGTAATTGTTTTATCAAATTTGCTCAGGAAAAATGTTATTAATTATTGGCTTTAGCAGCATCAAAAGGAAGTACAACCAACAGAGAAGGACATTTTCCCAATCACTTCTAAATCCAAATTAATGACACAAAACCTCAGTTTCTTATGATCTACAGCCCTCTCCTGTAACCAAAACAGCATGGTACTGGTACCACAACAGAGACATAGATCAATGGAACACAACAGAGCCCTCAGAAATAATGCCGCATATCTACAACTATCTGATCTTTGACAAACCTGACAAAAACAAGCAATGGGGAAAAGATTCCCTATTTAATAAATGGTGCTGGGAAAACTGGCTAGCCATACGTAGAAAGCTGAAACTGGATCCCTTCCTTACACCTTATACAAAAATTAATTCAAGATAGATTAAAGACTTACATGTTAGACCTAAAACCATAAAAACCTTAGAAGAAAACCTAGGCAATACCATTCAGGACATAGGCATGGGCAAGGACTTCATGTCTAAAACACTAAAAGCAATGGCAACAAAAGCCAAAATTGAAAATTCACATTTTAAAGAGTAACTAAAAACAGACACAGACACACAGACACATAGACACACAGATGCATAGACACACAGATGCACAAACACATAGACACACAGATGCATAGACACCTACATCCCGATCTGGTAACACGATTTTGAAGTATCCCTTGTTTTCACACTTAAATCTCCCACAAACACTGGAGTCTGACCATATTCCTCTGAGTAACACCACCCAGCACATCAATGGATTTTTCTGACCTCTTGCTTCTTTACGGATTATGTAGAACTTTTCACAGCTGGCTATAGTGGTGGTGGGCTTGCAAGCAGCTCTCCAGCGGCCCTCACTTCCCTTTGCAGTCTGCATGCCTGTGTGCAGTCCATCCTCACATTTAATCAGAGTTGGCCCTGTGTTATCAATTAAATTCTATGGACGTGTGGCTATATCTTTAAAAACATGGCAGCTTCCATCTTGTTTTCTTAAATCGCTTTCTCTGTGGTAAACTAGACACCGTTCTGTAAGTGTATTTAAACACCCTCATGGAGAGGCCCACACAGAGGGAGAGAAATGCAGGTCCCTGCTCAATCGCCATACCTATTTTACAGCAACGTCAGGAACACACCTTGGAGGAGGCTCCCCCAGCATCACTCAGTCAAACCTGCACACGACTTTGGCCCCAGCCAGCACCCGAGTGCAGCTTCATGAAAGACTTTGAGCCAGAACTTTCCTACCAGGCTGCTCCTAAATTATTGACCCACAGAAAACATGGGAGATACGGAATGATTATTGTTATTCTAAACATGAATTTTGCGATGTTTAGTTACACAAAAATAGGTAACTAGTATAGATTTTGGTACATGAAAATGAAGGCCATCCTGTGAGCCATCCTGTGGACCATCCTGTGGAGCTCCATTGCTCTCCGGTGGCCTGTCCACGAGGCTGTTTGAATATCCTTAAGGAACAGTGTCTTGTTTGCTGCAGGGAAAGTGATTTAAGAAAACAAGATGGAAGCTGCCATGCATTTTATGATATAGCCACACTTCCATAGAATTGAATTGATAACACAGGGCCAACTCTGATTGCTGCAGTAACAGAAATTCTAAAAGACATGGGATGGACATTGGGACCCTGCAGTGAGCAGAAGCTAGAAAAGTTCCTGGGAAACGTGTTAGTGAAATCCTAGAGAGCTTGAAGAGAGTGTTGGCAGAAGCCTGATGTCCTCCAAGTAGGCTGCAGTGAGTGCTTAGCATTCATTTGAGGAAAATGGGGGAAAGAGGGCCCCTTTATAAAATTATAAAGTGGCATAAAGTAGAACAACACTCTTGCCTGTGTAAGATGGAATATAGGGAAAAAAATGTACCTAATCACCTGGAGGGTCCATCGAAGGAGGTTTCTAGGCGATGTGTTGAAGGCGCTGTCTTACGTTCTTTGGCACCCCTCGCAAAATGTGAGAGACATAGGGAAATACAATCAGAAAAAAAAAAAAAGCTTTCTATATAAAGGAACCAGAGATTTTTGGGTTCAAAACTAAAAACTTTATCATTTCTGGTCTCTCTAAATAGTAAAAGATCTTAAAGGAAAAGCTTCCAGATGAAGATAGCTCAGAACACTGTGAGTCAAAAATGGTTCACAGGTGAGGTTAAAGGTGTGACTGTGAAGCCTTTTTGTGATATATCAGAAACATGCAAGACGGAGCCTCAAACAGATCAATGCCCTTCCCAGGATGCAAACGGTATGCACCACACATTTTATTGTTAAAAAAATCACTCCTAAGAACCTTAAGAGCATTGTGCTACAGGGGCCTTATGGGCAACAAAAGGTAAAAGAAAGATGATCTTGATGAGATTTGTGTGTGTCTATTTTCCAATGGAGTGAATCCCTGCAAAATTTACCAAAGACCTACACACATTTTATACCATTGTAATAGATGAAACACCACCAGACTGGATGAAAAGGAAAGAGTCAGTAAAAATGCAAAGAGGCCTTGGGCTTCTCAACCGTTATGAGCAGAAAGCAAACTGAAAAAAACTACTTAGATGCAAATACCAGCCACTTTTTTATCCAAAAGGTAGAATGACGCAGAAGTCAGAACCAAAAGCCCAAAGTCTGGAGCCAAGATCTCAGGCAGTGGTGCTGAGCCCTCGTCAAGAAATTGGCCTGATGTGTCCAAATGGATTTTAGAATTACCATGGAGAAGTGACTTAAGTGTGCTTTCTATTCCCCCTTTTGAGGATGGAAGGGTCTGTAGCATTTATTCTTTTTTTTTCTTTTTCTTTTTCTTTTTTTTGAGACAGAATCTTGCTCTGTCACCCAGGCTAGAGTGCAATGGTGCAATCTTGGCTCACTGCAACCTTCGCTTCCCGGATTTAAGTAATTCTTCTGCCTCAGCCTCTCGAGTAGCTAGGACTACAGGCCTGTGCCACCACGTCTGGCTAATTTTTGTATTTTTTTTTTAGTAGAGACGGGGTTTCACCACATTGACCAGGCTGGTCTCAAACTCCTGACCTTGTGATCCGCCCACCTCGGCCTCCCAAAGTGCTGTAGCAGTTATTCTACACAAGTCTCACCACTACGTGTTGGGCACATGGAAAGTGAATAACTTGCCTTTCTAGTTCACAGGCGTCCAGATTTCAAAGAGCTGATGTGGGAAGAGCCACTTTCTGAAATGGACCTGATTGGAATGTTAAGATCTGGGCTTCAGGCTGATGCTATAATGGGATGAGACTTGGGTGGGGGATGGAGGTATTCTTGGAAGACAGTGTCAAGAGCTGAGAAGGGTCTGATATGTTACCACATTTACCTGATAACTAGTTAACTTGCCATAGTTTCAAGAATGCTGGTAAAAAACATGATGTCTCCTGGTCGAAGAAAATGAATTTTTTTTGTTACTCCGAGAATAGCAGTAAGTATGAACAACACGTGTCAGTTCCCCTGGCTCCCAAGTACCATGAGGACAATGCAGTGAGAACTGGATAGATACCTGTACACAGAGTGGATTGCTTTACAGGAAAGGAATTCTGAGCTTAGAAACCCCAAGTGTTTTGTAACAGTAAGCTTGCCTGTCCTTAGTCTGCAGAAAGACGTTATCCATTATTGCACTGCATGGTAAGCTTGCCTCCGCTTTGCTTCCGAGGGATGTATTCTATTTACGGCTATAAGAAGACAGGGCTTCTCTTCTCGAGGGAGAAATTGTATCTTCCACAGCTGTTCATTATACAACCATCTTTGAAAACCGAGTGTGAAACAATAGGCACTCTCTGCTTACAAGACATGGAGAAATATGAGACTCATGAGGAATTGTCTCCCAACAAAGCACAAGTATACGTTGCATATGAAATAGACATGAGACAACGGGGGAAGGAGGTGGACTATAATAGCTGATCTCCAACGTCTTCCACTGAGCCTGCCCACTAATATTCACGCCACTGTTTAGTTCCCTTCTACTTCTATTCAAGTGGCAATACATGACTAAGACTGTTACAAAGACATTGTAGCTTCTGCCTTGGTGTTTTGAATTATTCATTTTAGGGATGAGAACCGTAAGGACACTCAGGTGTTCCTGTGAAGAAGCACACAGTGAGAGGAGCTGAGTCTCCCAGCCATTAGCCAGCACCAGTTTGCCATCCATCCAAGAAAGCCCCTTTTAACTGGACCCCCCCACCTTATTTAACCTTCAGATGCCTGAAGCTCCAGGCACTATCTGACTATAACCTCGTAAAAGACCCTGAACCTGAACTCTCCAGTGGATGGCTAACGTAATAATAATCAAGGATGAAATTTGGCTGTGAGTGGTATCTGAAGGGAGAACTTGTGACTATGGCCAACATTGGGAACCTTGAAGGTAGAGATGCTATCAGATGTCCTCTGTACAACCTTCTACTTCATCTGGGATTTTTATCTGACAGAGGTCATCAGGCCAGTACTCTCAGTGACCACTAATTTACTAGGACACAAGCCAGACCACCTCATTCTTGGACCATCCCAGTCATTAGAAACCATCTCTTTATTAAACCAATATGTGGCTTTCTATAATTTTTGTAAATAGATCCCAGTGTTTTCAAAATCCACAAGAATAAATCTGATTCTTCTGTACATTAAATAAGTCAATTGTAATGGTGCATGAGAGAGTTCAACTCCAAAAAAAGAATCTTTTTACCATAAATTTAGTTATATACCTATGCAATCATTGGATTTTCTTGCTTTCTTATAACATAGCAATGATTTTGTAGCACTGTGTTTTCTATTAACAGAGTGGGATACATAAGACAATACCAAACAAAAAAAAATCAAGTGGTCCAATTTATTCAGCTGGATCTATTTAGCATGCAGTTTGCTTGGCTAAGTGACGATGCTCTGTTAAATCCCAGAGATGTGTGCCTGTAGAAACTTGGGGAGGTAGAAGGTTTATCTTGAGCAAAAAAATAGTAAAGCTTTTTTCTTCATACATTTGGAAGAAGATACTTTAATAGTTTACTCTGTATGTCACATTCTAGGAGAAATCTAGTTAGGCATTGAAGTGTGTGGCTTTAATAAAATCAAGCCCATCATTCCCTGGCTTGTTTTTAGATGTGAAGCAATCCACTCACAGAGCAACACTGGGGGAGGGGGGAATTCAAATTATCTAGCAGTGAACAGTTCTGATGATGAATGCAGCATTACCATGAGGATGATGACAGTAACATTTAATTGAATTAGAATGCCAGGCAGACAATTTCCATCAATAATAAATATGTTGTTGAATCAATAAGATAGCTGCATTGTGATCAATATTACATCATAAGAAAGCAATTGCTTAGCATTTCAATCTAATTTTTAAAAAAATTCAAGATGAATTACAATGTTTTATTTCTCTAAGGAACCAAATCAGTGTTTTGCTGAAGCAATGAAGTTGTACATGGAAATGCTTAGTGCTTTACTTAGGTTCAGAGAGAAAATTAATAGCAAAACTGGGAATATAATCCTCATCTTCTGGATGGTAAGTTTTTTTCAGTCTACAGAGTCACATTATTCTAGTTTATTAAATTTGTGACTCTATCAGCTTATGTCAGGCCCTGGAGAAGCTGAGAGAGATGAATTATAGGAAGTGATGAAACCAATAAGAAAGAAGGGGCTCCCATGGATGTGAGTGGACATGGCTTTTGTCAACACTTGAAACACTCAGGCGTTTCTTCCCCAAACGACAATCTTGATTATTTCATCTAGTTCAGACATTTTTAAGTATTTAGTCACCAAAGCTTATATAATCTCTCTCATGCTGCCATACAGCTTATTATGGTCTAGAGGCAAGGTGGATCTGAAACACAGAATCACAAAATGAATCTAACTAAAATTATAATAAATTTGGCAAAAGAGAAATAGCAAATTTTGGCAAGGGAGAAATAGCAAATTTTACTAGAATCAATTCTGATCTGGGGAAACTCAAAAGTAGGAAAATGAAGGAAGTGACAGTTAGTTAATGCATGAAGGATGAGTAGGAGGTAGCTAGAGGAAACATGTCAAAGAACAATCCAGATAGAGGGAAGATATGAAGGTACTGAGAGACGGGAGGTGGTGTTGGAGTTTCAGAAAATAGAAGAAAGGGAGAACCCAGGGTATACTGAGCAAATGATTGAGTGGTGGACACTAAGCCTGAAGCAGTAGATAAATGCCACTAACAGGACAGTTAGATCATACAACTGATTTGGATTTTATTTTCTGAATAAGCCACTTTGAAATAATTAAGAGAGGGAATGATTAGGTTGATTGTTTGCTTACCATTTGTTTGCTGTTGTTGTTTTGCTTTTAAATGCTGTTTTGATTGTTATTTGCAATACAGCAACTGGAGAGGAGGTTTATGGAGACAGGAAGAACTGCATTAGTCTAGGTGAGAGCTGATGGTGGCTTGGACCAGTGTGATGCTGGAGGTGTTGGAGAGAAGTTAGCACGTCCAGAAAGTAGACAGAAAATAAAATCAGCAGAGATCAAGAATAAGGGTATGTATAGGGTGATTCTGAATTATCTGGCATTAGAATGTGGATGGATATTCACACTACCATTTTTGGTAAATACTTAATTTAGTGAGGTAAGGAGATGGAATAGGCTTTATTCTAATAACTACTATCAATTTTGCCTACTTTAAACAACATCACTATTGCTGTCATCACCCAACCTCCACTCACTCTAGAGAGTAGACAGAAGGCAATGAAGGTATTCAAGGAGTTTGTAGTATAATATAATTATTAAATGCCACCTCTATTTGAGTAAATGTCTTTTTATGTTCCTTTTCTTTTTTTTTTTGAGACGGGCTTGCTTTGTCGCCCAAGCTGCAGTGCAGTGGAGCAATCCCGGCTCACTGCAACCTCTGCCTCCCAAGTTCAAGCGATTCTCCTGCCTCAGCCTCCTGAGTAGCTGGGACTACAGGTGTGCACCACCACATCCAGCTAATTTTTTGTATTTTTAGTAGTGACAGGGTTTCACCATGTTGGCCAGTCTGGTCTGGAACTCCTGGATTCAAGTGATCCGCCCACCTTGGCCTCCCAAAGTGCTGGAATCACAGGCGTGAGCCACCACGCCAGGCCTGTGTTTCTAAATTTCAGTTGCCATGATTTATCCTCTTGCTAAATTGTAGCATTCCTGAAAGAAGTGTGACCCACATCTTCTGTCTTCTCAAGGAAGTAAGAATGAGAAGAGGGTGGTAAAGGAATGTATTTGTGTGACAATAGGTAGAAAGAGGAAGTGGGTGTGAACCTCCCTTCAGTTAACCAATATTGTTTCTGATTGTGTAGCTAATGAAATCATAAAGTTGTTTGTTTCTACAAGGTCTGCTTACCTCACATGAGGTGATGTAATGTCTGATCACACCCCCCATGTCCGGGTCAACAATCTTCTTCTCTCTTAGTCTGTATTGTCTATTTTCAGACTCAAAACAATGGTGCACCCAAGAGAAGAGCCATAGTTTCTCTTCCCAGCCCCAACAGCAGTACCTATCCTACCCTCCCAGACCAGATACTAGGACTGGTCTGCTAATCCCTCTGCCAAAACAGAAACTTATTTTCAAACAAATAACATTTTTGGTTGACATCAACAGTTCTTCTTTATGATACATGAGGGAGAAAGTGAGAAACAGAGATAAACAGAGAGAGATAAAACAAATATGGTCATATTAGTTTTAATTTTCTAAATTGCAGGTTATAGTCAATGAATTTGAAATTATTGACAATGTTTAGTTGGCCCTTTTCTATATATCATAATACTTCTAATAGGGAAAATATTGTTTCTCTAAGTGCTGTAGTACCTACTAACCTGAGAGCAAAATCTGCTAGAGAGTCTCAGTTCTAAAACATTTTGTGTATTAGTTTTAAAATAAAATGTGTAAATATTTCTTATTTAGTGGCACCATTCAGTTATCCAGAGTACTTTTCTTTATCTTTATGATCCTTCTAAAAGTTTTGCCGAGTTTAGATGCTAAAAATTCACAGGTATCTCAGTATTGCTCTGTTGTGGCACTGAGTATATCAAATTAAAAATGTAAACTCCACCAAAATATTCTTCTCATGAGATGAGGTATTCCAAAGTGCAATTATTAATTTAAACACTAAACTATGTACACTCGAATGCCTATTGTATATCTTTGTTTTTTTCCTTGTTTTTGTAGGTATAAATGCTTTCTGTGTGCGAGTACTGGAACTCATTCAAAGGTTTAAAAGCTTATCTTTTTATTTACCTTTAATTTAATATTTGATTAAATATTTTCAATTGGTTTTTAACCAAAAAACAAGCAAAACTTAGAAAACTTGTTTATTTAGAAAATGTTTAGTATCACTGTAGAAATATAGGTCTATTTACATGGGCAGGTAAAAACTAGAGAGGAGCTGGATGCACGGCGTGGGAGGCTGACTCAAGCATCACAGCTTGTTTTCATGCAATGATTAATCATGCTACTTAAAAAATAAAAGATCTAGGAAAAATGCAAAACTGGAAAAGCTGATTAGACAACAGGCAGGTTGAGACCCTACTGGGCAAATCAGGATGAAAATTCACTCTATTGTGACTTAGCTGGGCAGACATCCTGTCTTTCTTCTTTCTGTGCCAAACTACAGAATGTAGATTAGATTAACCTGAGTAATTTTTCCCTGTGACAAACATATTTCTAAAACCTATAAGGAAATGACATTGGTTTTCTAATTTTAACAATCTCAAAACCTTTCAGAAAACCATGAGAGCTGAGGCTAACCCTTGTCTCTTATGAAAGAATCTGCTATAACTAAAACTATATAATGTATCTCATGTATCTCATTAAAAGTACCTCAGATGGCTGCTTCTGCCTTTGGAATAGGTGAAATAATACACATTTTGCACAATTTTGACCCAAAAATAAAAACAGAAGAAACATTTCCTAACTCACAAAGTCCAGCATTACTATAATAACAAGATAAAGACATTAAAAGAAAAATGTCTTGTAAAATGAAAACTACAGACCAATATCTCTCATGAACGTAGACATGATTGTCAAAAAATATTATCACATTTTATCCAACAATATATATAAAGTATTATACATCATAACCAAGGGGGATTTTTTTTCAGTTATGCAAGTCTAATTTAACATTCAGAAATTAGTCAATGTAATCCGTCTGTAAGCAGGCTAACGAACGTTTTACAATGACTTTATCAATTGATGCAGGAAAAGCAGATAACAAATCCAGTACCCACATGTGATAAAACTGTCAGCTGACTTCGTAAAAGGGGAGTTTCCACAACTTGATTTAAATAAATAAATAAATAAAAAATAAAAAAAAAACCTACAAAAAATTAAGTAACATAATACTTGATAGTAAAAAACTGGACATTTTCCCTGAGTTTGGAAACAAAGCAATGTGCTCTATCACTACTGCTATCCTATAAGAGAAGTCTTGCTACTGCAACGAGACACAAAAAAGAAATAGATTGCAAAGGAAGAAATACGGCTGTCTTTATTCAAAGATGACATGATTATCTACAGGGGAAATCTCAAAGAATTTATATCAAAGAAGCTAAAAAAATTTAACAATCCCTGAAACTAATAAGTAAATATAGCAAGGTCACAAAAAACAAATCTAATATAAAAAATCCAAATGATTTTGAGCAAGGAATAATTATAATTTAATTTTTTTATAAAGCAATGCCTTTTTCAAGTTTGCAAAAAAGTTAGTGAACTTTTTTAAAAAAAATTTGAATTTACAGAAAATATGTGAAGATAGTACACAGAGTTTCCATATGCACCCAATCTCTCCTATTATTAACATCTTATATTGGTAAAGTACAGTTGTCAAAATTACTTAACTAATATTGATACATTTTTATTAACTAAGTATGTATATTATTTGGATTTCCTTGGTTTTTACCTACTATTCTTTTTCTGACCCATGATCCCATTCAGAACATCACATGCCTTTAGTCACTATTTCTCTTTAGGCTCCTCTTTGCTGTGCCTGAAAATGGCAGTGGCTCAGCCATTTCCATCACATCAAATCAAGGGTACATACTCTGACCGTGACTTATGTATTAGTCCATTTTCATGCTGCTGATAAAGACATACCTGAGATTGGGTAATTTACAAAAGAAAGAGGTTTATTTGGACTTGCAGTTCCATGTGGATGGGGAAGCCTCACAATCATGGTGGAAGGCAAGGAAAAGCAAGTCACATCTTATATGGATGGCAGCAGGCAAACAGTGCTTGTACAGGAAAACTCCCCCATGTAATAACCATCAGATCGTGTAATACTTACTCACTATCATGAGGACAGCATGGGAAAGACCTGCCCCATGATTCAATTACCTCCCAGCAGGTCTCTCCCACAACACGTGGGAATTCAAGATAAGATTTGAGTGGGAACACAGCCAAACCAAATCAACTCACCACTGTTGTTCATCTTGATCATCTGCCTGAGATAGTGTGTGTCAGGTTCCTCTACTGTACAATTACTCTCCCTTCCTTTCTATACAGTACCCTTTGGAAAGAATGCCCTGTGCATAGCCCACACTTAAGAAGTGTGGAGTTATGTTCTATCTCCCTGAGACTGAAATGTCTACATAAATTATGTGGAATTCTTCTCCAAAAAAAGATTTTATATTCTCCAATTCTGCTTTCTTATACAATCATTAATTTATATCAATATGGAATCATGGATACTTAACTTACATTTTGGGTTTTAATACTCCCTTATTAGTTTTGTTGCTTTAATTGCTCCAGCTTCAGCTATATGGGGCTCTTTCAGTTGTCTCCTGTGTCTCCTTGACATACTGTCATGACTGTGGGCTTTTAAAAACATTTCTTCACTTTTATGGCACTATATGAAGCTCCAGGATCATCTAGGCTGTCCCTGCACCATTCCTAGAACGTATGTTGCTTCTTTTTATCTCATAATTAAAAAACAAACTCTGGGTGATAAGTGTGGGTTTTGCTACTGGGGTGTCATTGCTTCTAGACCCTCTCAGTTGATAGAACAAGGAAATATATGTGTATACTAAACTGTGCATATTCATATATCTATAAATATCCTTCTATGTATGCATCTATGTGCACACACATATAGCTAAACATGAGCTCATACTGATGTCTCCAACTGTAATTCATTACCACATGGATCATTCATGCCTTCTCTCTTTGCTTTTCTATAAACTTCCACTTCAACAGTTAGAAACCTGGTTTCTACCATCTGCCACCCATTTTTGTAATTGTTCCATTTCAGTATGTAGGTACAGTGGTTTCATCATTGCTAACCTGTACATATCAACTTTATCTACTAGAGTACAGTGCTTACGTGCAGTTTCCACTGCCTTTAATCTTATAGATTCCACTAATTCCCAGTGTTGCTTAGGTCAACACTTTCCCCACCATGCCTATCAGTGAGGTTGTTTCATACATGTGTACACAGATTCTTTTGTCACAATCTGCATTTCATCCTGGGATCCCCTGGACTCCCAAATGATTTTTTAAAAACTTGCATAGATTAAGGTTGCTCTTTGTGCTATCAAGTGCCATGTATGATACAAACATAGCATTATTAATTCACTGCCATATATGCAAAGTTTCACTGCATTAAAAATTCCGTGGGCTTTACCTTATCAACTCTGGCTCAGCCTCAAACTCCTGGTAACCACTAATCTATTTACCATACCTATGGTTTTCCATTTCTAGAATGTCATATATATGGAATTATTTAGTAAGTAGCCTTTTCAAATTGGCCAGTTTTTCACTTGCAATGTGTGTTTAAAGTACATCCACATCATTGCATGGATAGACAGCTCATTATTTTACCACTGGAAAATATTCCATTGTTTGGTTCTACCGCATTTTATTCACCTAATGAAGAATACCTTGATTACTTCCAATTTGGGGGCAATTATGAATAAAGCTGCTATTAATATTCATTTGTTCGTTTTTGTGTGGACATAAATTTTCAAATCTGTCATATAAAGATGTAGAAGCATAATCTCTATATCATATAGTATGATAACATTTAGTTTTGTAAGAAACTGGAAAATTGTCTTCTAAGTTGATTGTACCATTTTGCATCTTTGTGATTCATCCTTTAGAGTAATTTACATCTTAAAAATTCCATAAACTGTTTACTTTCTCGATTTGCTCTCTAAACCCAAAGTGGACAGGTAGGCAGAATGCATTTGATGTAGTACAGGAAACAGAGTGCATTTGATTGAGAACCATATCAGTCTGGGTCAGTACCAAAGCTTTCTGTCCTAGAGTCATAACCAGAATCCAACATTTCATTCTTAAGGTAAAAGTAGGAAGAGATGCTAGAATACAAATATTTTATTCTATTTTCTTCCTCAGTGAGGTGATAATTATTTACAGTCTGAAAAGATACTGTGGGAGTCAGAATATAAAGGGAGTTTAAGTTTTGTTTGGGTCTTTAGAACTCATAAAAAGCTTTAGTTCTTTCTTATGTTTTAACTGTGTGTTTAGGATATTATTTGTCAAGAACTCCTAAAGGTGAATAACATTAAATTTGTTGATTATACAAAGCACCAACAAAAGCAAAACTTTTCAATACCAGCAATAGTTTATAAACTTGGAAGTCCCCAAAGAGCTTTGAATATGCTGAAATTTGGACTAGATGAAAGGCTCACTGGATAATATAGCTGGTTCTTTTAGAAATTTGTGGAATTATTTTAGGGGTGCATCTCTCCAGGAAAATGAAATAAGAAACTATCCAAGAGTTTTTGGTTTGAAGGCTGATTCTGATGGCAATTAGCCAAAATCTAATTCTCCTATCCAAAGGTAATATCTACTAATTATCTCTCTATGTGCTCAATGGTACTGGGCATTTTACACATATTATTTTATCAATTTTCACAAAAATCATGGAAGTTATATTAATGGTAATAATAATATAAAATAATAAAAATAAATAATACTTTACAAATAATAATAGAGTATTATTTTTTCCTTTCTACAAATGAGGAGATTGAAGCTTAGAAAGGATAGCTGCCTCGTTTACTCTTTATTCTCTTAGAAAATGACCTAGAATGGGTTCTGTTCTTTGTTATATATTAGTTTTTTAGAAAATATATATATAATATTAACTTCAAACAGGGGAAGTATCATAAAAGACAGGGTAGAAAGCATGACTACAAGTTAAAAATTAGCCATTCCCATTTAGTTTAGGGGAAAATAATTGGCTTGTAGATAATTACATACATGATTTTCACTACCAAGACTATTTTTTGTGTGGCTAAAGATTATTTAATTCTCTTTTTTCTTTTCTTTCTTTTTTCTTTTTTGAGACAGAATCTTACTCTGTTGCCCAGGCTGGAGTGCAGTGGCGAGATCTCAGCTCACTGCAACCTCTGCCTCCCAGGTTCAACCGATTCTCCTGACTGAGCTTTCCGAGTACCTGGGGTTACATGTGTCCACCACCACACCTGGCTAATTTTTGTATTTTTAGTAGAAACAGGGTTTCACTATGTTTGCCAG
Organism: Hylobates moloch; assembly: GCF_009828535.3. Classification (NCBI taxonomy): domain Eukaryota; kingdom Metazoa; phylum Chordata; class Mammalia; order Primates; family Hylobatidae; genus Hylobates; species Hylobates moloch. The sequence goes on along the minus strand of NW_026652292.1, from coordinate 7,596,611 downwards.
GCTGGTCTTGAACTTCTGACCTTAGGCAATCCACCACTTTGGCCTCCCAAAGTGTTGGGATTACAGGCGTGAGCCACCATGCCCAGCCTAATTTTCAATTCTGAGGAGTAAAATAATCAATCATAGCCAGAAAAGAAAGAACCATTTAATTCAATTCTATGCCTCCATTGTGACTGCAACTCACCAAGTGCTCTTCTCATTCTGAGATAATCCAACCCACATAAGACACTCTTGTCAATTAACTGTTCATATTTAATATTATAATAATCATATAATAGTAATACTTTCTTGTTCATTCATTATTTATGTGGAGATTTGGGTAAGTTTACTCTGAGCCTTGCTTTTCTTGTTTTTAAAGTAGGCTAGCTTTACCCACATTGCAATTTCCCCAGTGAGAATTTCAGATAATTTCTACTAAGCATCTAGAACAGTTATTAGTTTCTAGCACATCAAAGAAAAATCATATGCAGAAGTGGTCATTATTGCACTATCTCTGAGACTATTTTGCAATCATCAATATGTATATCCCATCAGTATATCTTCTGTTACCTATGAAACCTTCAACACAAGTAAGAATATAAAAGATATTTAATAATGACAGTTCAATCCATATTCATTCATTGATTAATTAATTGTCATGAATGAAGGATGAAGAAAAAAAATCACCAGAGGATCTTTTGGCTTAAGCTTCACTCTCTATTCCATATAATAAATTCTTCTGTCTGTCCTGGGTTGACACCTGGGCCTCGTTGAATGTGGCACATCACTTGGTTGATTATGGATGACTCTGTCAGAGGAAAACAATCTCAGAATCTTCTTTACCAGAAAATGCTTTTGGTACCAGGCTCCAAAGACATAAAACAAAACCTGAATTCAGATGATTATTTAGAGATATGCAGCATTTCGGTTCTCATGCCAAGTGTTGTGAGGTTAAATTAAAACTATACCCAAGCATAACCTACTTTAGGGACTGGTCACTTGGAATTTGTGTTTCAAAAGAGAGAAGGGTCCCCTCCTGCACTGTAGGATTTCAGGACCCGAAATGCTTGTGAATTTCAAGGGGGATCATGATGTGCAGCAGCAACATGGAAGAGTCACTACATCTCCACAGCTCACACTTCGAGACCGCCATGACCCTCATGGTGGTTTCTGTAGAGTGGAGGGAGACTGACCTTGTTGCTCTTTTTCCCAAAAGGGAAGCCGAACCAGACATAGAAACACACTGTCCTTGTGTCTTAACACCACGTAGTTGTGAAGCCAGACCCAGTCACTTCATCTTCCTCATGTGTTTGGCTCTATATCAAATGCCCACATTTAATCACAGCCTAGAAACGGTTCTATGTTGGAGGTTGTTTTCATCACTAAAAGGCTCTTCTGAGAGGCCATTGCCATAACAGAAGAATCTGGGTTCTGAAGCAGTGTTGTCAGGAAAACCATGATCATCTTCATGCAAAAGGGTGGCACTGCAGATAGAGAGATGCTGAAGAAGAAAACCCCCTGGTTGCACTGGGCAGAGCTGTCCAGCAAACAGTTTTTGTGTATGTCTCCAGGGAATGAAAATTAACTCTCCTCAGTTGACAAAGAAGGATGACTATCTTTTTGAAGTCTCCAAAGGGTCCCTGGGCCAGATCCTGTAGCGAAGTCTGCAGGGTCTTTCCTGTGATCCCAGCAGCTCAGGGTGAGTCCTCAGACCCCACCAGATTTGGGCCTCCTTGGAAGAGTGGAGTTGTCACCAAAAGAGGCCCAGGGCTGAGCTTCAGTGTGAGCATGGCAGCTAACAGGGATGCTCCCCAGGAGTTCCTGGCTCCAGAGAAATATAGGGGGCTTATGGGCAGCGAGGAGGAAGGAATTCATCCTAGGAGAAGATACCCCTGACCTGGACTCAAGGCAGATGAATCACAGGAACTAAAATAGATCTCAGCCTCCTTGCAGACAATGAGAGACATTACGTGGACAGAAACAAGCTCCAGGCAAGCAGTAAATCAATGAATAAATGTCTGTTACAAAAATTTTAGGATGAAGATAAACAGGAATGACAATTTATTTTTTATTTTTATTTTTTTGTTCAGTCCCATGTCTACTCATACAGAATGAGAATCTAGTCATTTAAATAGGGTTAAACTGGTGGTGTGTTTTTTCAGAACACCCTTTTGTGGTGGCAGTTTCACTTGGGAGACCAAAATGTAAAGTACAGAAGTGTTTGGTCAGCAGAAAGAGAAAGCATGGAGCGAAGTTACTGTCTTGAGGGATATTCCCACTACTCTAGGACTGTCTAGCTGTCCAGGTACTGAGCACAATGCTCCTAGAATCAAATTCCCACTTTTCTGCAGTGGACTGAATTAATCTCTCATCTTTAATTCCCCTTTTCCAGAATCTCTTCAAATTGTCCCACGAAAATTACAGCAAATATGATAAACTAATAAAAGTTGTGGCAGACGCACTCTAAAGTGTCCCTCAAGGATTTATGGCCTTGGATCATCTCTGCTTCTGGAGTAGGGCAGAACCTGTGACTTGTTTCCAAGCACCAGGATATGAAAAATGAGATGGGATCAGTCTCCTTTGATTGGGTTACATTATTTAGCAAAATGAACACATATTTCACTTTTTTTCATTAAGTACATTTTAAGGAAAAAGTGAGATTTTCAGGCAACTAAGACTGCAGATAAGGTATTTTTTTTTTTTTTTGTCAAGCAAAAGGGACATTATCTTAACTGGATCTTACTTAAAATTAGATGAAAGCCCTTAAAAGAGAACTGGGAACTTTTATGGGTAAATAAGAGTTTTGCTCCCAATCTGGAAGAAGCACACTGCTGTGTCATGACTGCACATGTGGCAGAAAACTGAAGTGGCTTCTAGGACCTGAGGGTGGTCTCCAGCCATCAACCTGGGAGAGCCAGGATTCTCAGTCACACAGTCCAAGGAGATGAGTTCTGTCAACCTGAGTGAGACTCACCGGGACCCCTCCCTAATCAAGCCTCCAGGTGAGTATGCAGCCAGCAGACATCAGGGTTACATCCTGGAGAGACCCTAAGCAGAATATTTGGGTAAGCCAAGATAAGTTGGTAGTAATTGGTTACACATAAGTGGGAAACTAATACAAGAATGTTGCAGACATTTTTTAAAAATCTTGTGTTCTTGATTGAATTATAAAGCACCCTAATTTCATCAGCAGAAGTGAAAATTACCTCTCAGAGAAGTTTCTTACACTTGAAGTTTCTCCTTCAACAGGTGTAGATTCTATTTGTTTCAAATTCAGAGGTGATTTTTCTTCACCTAGAAGCACTTTTTGAAGGTCCCATATATGCTAAACATAGGATAAATTATACTGAAAATGTATCCCGTCCATTATCAGATTAAAAACAATGTAACAGTGTAGCAACAAATGATTAATTCATTGATCATGGCATTACTGCCAAGACTGCTCTATAATTCATCAAAAGCTTATCTCACGACCCATTCTTTCTTAAGGTCATTGTATTTTATTTCCTTTCAGTATTCTGCCCATTTGCAACATTATCACCTATTTTGCATTTAGATGAATCTTGGATTGATTCTGAAATACTGGGGTGAAAAAAAATGCAATAATGACAACCCCTAAGTAGCAGAGCAACTCCCTGCAGGGATGATGTGTGGGTCACCGTGTGCACTTGAACCTAGCAATTACCAGTCCACAAATAGCAGGTTCATCATTGTACATTTCTGCCAGAGTCTTTTCAAGCAGGAAGGACCCGCAGGCAAGACATTGGGATGCATACCTTTTTAATAATTGAGTTGTATGGAAAGGATCACCATCCCATGTTTCGTCTTCAAAGATTACCTAGACTGAGAAGTATCCTCAGGGTTTTTTTTGGGGGGGATGCATGTAAATTATACTTCTCACCTAAATAATCTTGAAACACACACACACACACACACACACACACACACACACACACACACACACACACCCCAGCTAAGTGATTGAAAGTTAACCTGATCCAATAGAGACAATTTTAATGTTCGGTGATAAAGAAGTTGTGGAGTTCTACTGACTATATTAACCAAAACAAACATTGGATTATCCCATGTGTATCCCAATGAATAGCACCCTTCTACTTGCCCTTGCCAATAGCTCTAAAAAAGTTAGAAAATGAAGGAAGGGAGGGAGAGAGGGAGGGAGGGAGGGAAAAAGAAAGAAAAGAAAGGAAAAGACAAGAAAACATAAAAAGAAAAGAAGTCATCAAAATATAACCCATGCTATTGATAGGAGCTAAATCACAGGATGTAGCTTATGTGAAAGTTCACTAAATTCCAGAATTAGAACAACTCTCCTATCCAGTCTCAGCACTGGACTGGGGTTGCTGCAGATGGAAGCCTGCATAGTAAGACTTGCAGTGTGGAGGAGCCAAGGCTACTTATATTTTCCTTGGACAGGCCTGCTGAAGAGACAGAAGACAGAGGCCACCTGACCATGAGTCCTTATCCTCCCCAAATTGACCAGTTAGAGGAATCAGTCCCCTACCTGGAGGCAAAATGCTATAGAGGTGACCACAGGTCCATCGTATAGGTGACCACAGGCCCATCATATAGGTCACATCTAATCAATGTTCTCTTAAAACACACACACACACACACACACACACACACACACACACACACACACAAGCTTTAACATATTGCTAAATGAAGAAACTCCATACCAGTTTAGAACACTGAGTAGAAGTTACTATGATATGTTATATGTCATAAATTAAAGCTAAGAGAGTTAATAAGGGATAATATGAGAGAGATGCTAAAAATACTTTGTACATGGTATGTAGTCAAACAAAGGAAGACACTGGCAATTGTTAGCTAAAAAATCTGAAGTTAATCATGCAATGCAGAGAACAGAGTGGCAGTTCTTTCTTGAAAGAGTACAGAAAATAGAAGACTGCCAAATCATGGCTGGGAGATAGATGAATCTCATGCTGAGCAAACATTGTGTGGTCATGTTGACACCTCCATCTCTGCTGGACTGCCGAAAAGCCACCAGGTCACCATGCTGTGAACAAATTGCCTCCTCTGTACCTGGCCCCAAAACCTTCCACATCACGGAGGAACAGGGCCTGTACTTCTCCATGAAATAGCACCACCTACCTCCACCCCTTCCATCCATCAGTCCTCTACCTTGGGGGAGGCTCTAGAATTGGAGGTTTATAGGAGGTTTTGTTAGTCTAGACAAAAGGAAGGGCCAGGGATGCTTTTCTGCAAACATCCTTTGCTTTCAATTTTCTCATACTGTAGGCTCATTAGGCATGTCTTGGGTTGGAAGTGAGTATGAGATTATTGGAGGACTCTATCCCACCAAGCCATCCTTAGCACCATCTGTTTTCCTCTCCAGCATTATACCTTAGATTCAGAAACTGCTTCCCATTCAAGAAAATCCTACACCACATGGCAGAGCATCTCTCCCCTTCTCTTAAAATAATAGCAATACTAATCAATCAGAATTTTTATTAGCACACTGGAAAGTTGGTTGTTAAACCTTCCCTATGTGCTTCCTCCATGGCTCCCCTGGAAGAGCCATGCTGTTGGCCCAGACTGAAGCACATCCTTGCTCAATTTGAAGGAACAATGGTGCTGGGTTCTAAGGACCATGGAAGCCTGGTGTGACATTAGTAGGCACATAACTGGTACTTCCCGCAGTCAGAGGAAAATTAGTAGCAAAGTGGTATTTAAGGAATTTCTCCTCAGTATCCTGGCCCACAGACTTTAGAAGTAAACTCATTTGGGGTACTCAACAACCAGTTATGGGGATGGCACCTGGAGAGCCAGTGTCGCTTTGTATTAGTTTGTTCTCACACTACTAATAAAGACATACCTGAGTCTGGGTAATTTATAAAGGGAAAAGGTTTAGTTGACTCACAGTTCCACAGGGCTGGGGAGGTCTCAAGAAACTTACAATCACGGCAGAAGGGGAAGCAAATATGTCCTTCTTCACATGGTGGCAGGAAAGAGAAGAATGAGAAAAAGGGAGAAAACCATCAAACCACCAGATCTTGTGAGAACTCACTCACTGTAATGAGAACAGCATGAGGGTAATGGCTTCCATGATCCAAATACCTCCCACAGGGTCCCTCCCATGACACATAGGGATTATGGCAACTATAATTCAAGATGAAATTTGGATAGAGACACACCCAAATTGTATCACCCTTCTACAAGCTCATATTTATAACTGGGAATTAGGTGACACTCAGCTCACGTTGATGGGCTGAAAGCTCCTTGACTCACTGGGAAGGAGAAATGTTTACAAACATAAACAAATAAATAAAACAGTGACGGATTCAATTAGAAGCAGTAAAGCACACAGCAGTCTGGAGGAAGTTTACAAATCATTAAACTTGTTTACTCTATAAGGCTATGCAATTCATTCAGAGTAATTAATCTGAAAGATAATATTAGCTAGAACACATTAGTAATGCTGAGGTAGCTAAGTAGCTTAAAAATACCAACAAAAGGAAATGAAAATATACATGAGAGGAACAAATAAATTCTACAGAATTAGCATACTTATAAACAGAACCAGTCACATAATTTGTGAAGCCAGTGCAAAAATGAAAATGTATCATTTGACCAACAAGTCTCAGTTTCCCTAATACCATCCCCTATCCATCACTGCCCCTCTCCCCAGTCCCTGGTAACCACCATTCTACTCTGTTTCTATGAATGCACTGCAGTTTATTATTATTATTATTATTCCACATATAAGTAAGACCATGCTATATTTTTCCTTCTGTATCTGGCTTATTTGATTTAGAATGTTTTTCAGGTTCGCCCACCTTGTCCCAAGTGGCAAGATTTTCTTCCATTTTCAAGGCTGAATAATATTCCATTGTTAATATCCCACTATTGCTTAATTCATGTATTCATTGTTGGATGCTTAGGTTGATTCCATTTCTTGTCTATTGTCAGTAGTGTTGCAATAAATAAGAGAGTGCAGGTATCTCTTCAATGCACTGATTTCATTTCTTTGGATATACACCCAGAAAAGGGACTGCTGGATCATATGATAGTTCTATTTTTTAATTATCTGAGGAATCTCAATACTGTTTTCCATAGTGGCTATGCCAATTTACATTCCCATCAATAGTGTATAAGGTTTTCCTTTTCTCTACATCATTCCCAACCTGTGATCTTTTGTCTTTATGATAATAGCCATCCTAACAGGTGGGAGGTGATATCTTATTACAGTTTTAATTTATGTAGAATGAATAGGTTCTAATGTGCAGCATGCAGACTATAGTTAATACTACTGTATTATATACATGAAATATGCTAAAGGGTAGATATTAAGTGTTCTGACCACACTCAAAGAAATGGTAACTCTGTGAAGAGACGCACACGTTAACTATCTTGACAGCAGCCATGAGTTCACTATGTACAAGGATTTCAAAACATTGTGCTGCATACATTAAATATATACAACTTCAGTAGATATTCTTAAATGAAAACATGAGGCCTCCTCTTCAAAAGTAAGAAAATAAGCTCAGTTACAGATACTCAAATATAGACCCTTTTATATAAAAATAGTTGGGTTTTGTTTTTGAAATGGAGTCTCACTCTGTCGCCCAGGCTGGAGTGCAGTGGCATGATCTTGGCTCTCTCCAACCTCCGCCTCCTGGGTTCAAACGACTCTCCTACCTCAGCCTCCCTAGCAGCTAGGACTACAGGAACGTATCAGCAAGCTCAGCTAATTTTTTTATAAAAATATTTTTCATTAATAATAACTGGAGTAATTTTGTACATAAGTAACACGACAATCATAAATGTACAAAATTACTCTGATTAAAATTTTTTTCATTAAACTCAGAGTAATTTTGTACATAACGTCATAATCAAATTGCAAAAATAATATTTTGAAATAATAATTGTATATAATAAGTAATAGTACTTTATTAATGTGATACCTTGATAGAGCATAAGATTTCGATGGCTAAATTTTTCTGAAAATACTTCTACTAAGCCATTAACTTATGCACTTAGCAACTTTATTTTCTATTGATATAATTAAAAACAATGTCACTTGCTCTTGGGAAGTGTAAGATCACAAATAATTTTTATTATATTAAATTTTGAGTAGACTCAAAATCCTGATTCAACTGTTCCTGAAGAGTATTAAATTGGCTGTGACAACAATAGGATAAATACCTAATGAGGCCTTTTGAAAAATAAATTTCAGTGCATCTAAAGTTGATGATTCTTGTGGAACAATTTTATGAAAAGGCTTAACTCTTCATACACATCAACTTTGAGTCTGAATTTAATCTTAAATTTAAATGTACACGGTCATATTTTAATGATTTCTCTGGCAGTTCCTGTGACTTGTGAAGGCAGTACAAGAAACCCAGAGTAGATTCACAAGTGGTCCTCGTTTCAAAGTGCCTTTTCATGCAGTCAATCACTCTATCTTTGATAAGGAGGTAATTAATTTTAAAATTATCTTTCTCATTAATAACGGGTTCATCCGAAGCTTCATATGAATACAGTGTTTTTTATCATCACATGCGACTATCTTTAAATATCATTTCTACTTCTAAGGCGGTGGGTATTTAATTTGTAGTCGTGCAGCTGTTTTTCAAATAAGAGACTCTAACTCCTTGAAGATCTCTGGTACCTCCCTGACAGGCTTTAATGACAGTGTTCATGTGTATGCTCTTATTTTGAAATAACTGTACTGAATAAAATTATTTATTTTTACAAAATAGTGTACAACAATTTTGTAAAAATGTCCTCCCAGAAATCCAGAAGTTTCCACACAGCACCCAGAGTGCAGCATGTTATCTGAGGGGAGGCCACAGGCAGGGGCTCCAAGACAGGCCAGCTGGTCACCCACAGCAGGTCCCAGCCTTGTCCGCACCCAGGCCCCTCTTCTCTCCCTCCCTGGCACTGCTGGAATGAATGCTCCTGCTTCTGCTGCCACCTCACAGGCACATGCACATGCCTTTTTGTGCTTATCTCTTTGTTCAGCTAATTGTCACTCTATTCCGTTTCTCCTCTTTCCAGGCACTATGGGTTTGAAGGCGCTATCTCTGAGTCCTGAAACTGAGAGGTTAATCTGATCAGGTCTGCCTGCTTTGATTGCTTTTGGTCACTTACCTTGTGTTATCATTATTATTGTTTTCCTTTTTCCACGCAGCCGAAGGCTGCAGTGGCAGAAGGTTTTGCGACTGAATGCTCAAACTTAACCTTCACTGGACACTTTACAGATAACATTCAAAGGTCACCATGGTAACGGTTGCTTCAGTTGTTTTTCAGAAACTTAAGCCAGCTTCCCTCCAGTTCAAAGAGGTTGAGACCATGAACCCTTCAACTGGGCCTGTGCAAGTGCCCTACAGCACTTGGACCTTCCATATTTTACCCCAAACTACGAGTGGCGTTTTGATATTGGAGGGCTAAAAGCTCCATCCTTAGATTATGGTGACACTACTGTTTTCTGTACATATGTCTTGTGAAATCCATGAAGCCTGACTGCGCTTATGCAGAATGAACCTGTTGTTCATTTTTCACCTTAGAACACCCTACTTTCCTAACTCGTAAATATCCATAAGCCTTATCTTCAGGGAGAAGGATTTGAGACCTGTTCTCCTGCCTCCTTGCTCTGTGGCTTTGTGAATACATCTATTCTCTTTTGCAAAGCCCATGTCACAGGGGTTGATTTACTATGTGCAGGCAGAATGAACCTGGACATGGCCAATAACAGTATGTTCTGTTCAAGTGCCCCTAAAGTGAAAGTTGGGTTATCATTATCTCAGCAGAGATGTGAGGAGCCTACAGACAACAAAGGTCACCCCAGCTCTGTGGCCCTGTCCTTAAAGGAAAGGAAACTCAGTTCATCAGATCATTTCCCTCCATTCCCCACTGGAACTCTAGCAGTCTGTGGTCAGCCCCAGTACTATTATTCAAACCTTGTTATTCTCACATTTTTTTTTTCCCAGGGTGGTCAGGCGTCCCGCCTATTCAAGAGTGATGGGTGTGTGAGCCCAAATCTCATTCCTGTTCTCTCCAGACCACGTACCCCACGTTCCTAGCACACACAGTTTCCACCATGCCCTAACCAACTGAGGCTCGGGGCACCTTGATAATTTGCACATGCTGTTCCAGCTGCCCACAGGACCCATCCCCTACTCCTTACAATACCCTGGTAACTCCTAAAGATCCAGAATGAATCCCATCTCCTTTATGTCTCAAGCCCTTTAGTCTCTTCACTGTCTGTCTCTCATGGCATTTGCAAAGGTTTAGGTTAGATCGTGAGCCGCACTTCCTACAATTATTTGTTCACATGTCTTTCATTTTCAAACTATCTATAAATCTATAATGATTTTGACAAGGAATACAAATATTCCTTCCATATTTTACTCCGCTTTAGCATGGATTATTTTTCTCCCCTACCCCATCTTGCCATAATATACCCCATAGTTAAATCTGACAACATTATTTTGCTTCTATAATTTCGTCACAGCTCTTATTTTTCTCCTTCATTCTCCTTACTGCAATAAACTAGCATAGCATCTTTAGATTTTCATAAAGACTTCAATTTTATTTTCTGCAAAGAAATATGTTTCAGAAGAAATCTGAGCATTTGCAAACCCCAAATTGGAGCTCGAATTAGGTAATAAAAAGTATTTAAGTTTTGAAAGAGAAGAACAAAGGAAAAGCGAGATGTATTTTTATGTCTATTCGTGTGTCTGTGTGTGTGTGCATGTATAAATCAAATACATTGTCAGCAGACCACCTCCATATCAGCTAGGATCCAGGCAGTGAAGCAAACACTACTCTAGTTTTTCCAAATATAGGGAGTTTAACATAAAGATCTGTTACATAGGTGATGGGAAGATGAGAAGGCAGGCAGGTTAGCGTGGCAATTTAACTGCATGAAGGAGCTACTGTCCCAACAGTAGGAAGCAGTAGAATTTCAAGTAACCACATACAAGAGGCATTTTGATAGCATTTTATACTGGGGACTGCCTAGTAAAAGTTGGAACCATGGAGCTCAGGGCTTTCTAGGAACCTGAGCAGCAAGGAAGATGTGGCTGCTACTGGAAGCACTCACCAAGGCGGGGAGGGGAAGGGGCGGGGGAGATACCCTGGCGCCCCTTCCCTTCTGTCCTTCTGTCTCCTGCCTGTACCTTTCATTGGTCAGACTGAAAGGGAAGCCAGGTAATAAGGGAACAGAGTGGGCTGGAATCAGACCCCTGTGATAAAATCATGCAACCAACACAGCAGGACAAGCACTGATGTGCACATACCTATGGAAGCATAGTAGACTCAGGTGCACAAATAAGCCTGCTTCCTGTCACTGCAAAAAAGATGACCAGGCTGGGCACGGTGGCTCACGCCTATAATCCCAGCACTTTGGGCCTAGGTGGGCAGATCATGATGTCAGGAGTTCGAGACCAGCCTGTCCAACATGGTAAAACCCTGTCTGTACTAAAAATACAAAAATTAGCTGGGTGCAGTGACATGCACCTGTAATCCCAGCTACTTGGGAGGCTGAGGCAGCAGAATTGCTTGAACCTGGGAGGTGGAGGTTGCAGTGAGGCGAGATCGCACCACTGTACTACATCCTGGGTGACAGAACAAGACTCTGTCTTGAAAAAAAAAAGTGATGAAAGTCTGTGGCAAAGCACAAAACTATCACTCCATTCCCTGAATGTTACAGTTTATTGAAGTGATACAGTCTCTCTGTCTCTGTTTTTTTTTGTTTTTTTTTGTTTTTTTTTTTTGAGATGGAGTCTTGCTTTGTCACCCAGGTTGGAGTGCAGTGGTGCCATCTCGGCTCACTGCAACCTCCGCCTCTCAGGTTCAAGCGATTCGCCTGCCTCAGCCTCCCAAGGTGATATACTCTTATCTTAAAAGTTTCACAATATTTTAAGGAAAAGGATTGTGCTATGGACTAAATTATTGTCACCTTAACATTTCTATTTGAAGTCTTAACCCCCAGTACTCCAGAACGTGACTGCATTTGGCAACAGGCTCTTTAGAAAGGTAATCAGGTTCAAATTAGGTCAACAGTGTAAGCCCTAATTCAGTACGACTTGTGATCTTACAAGAAGGGGAAATTGGGACACAGACGTGCATAGCGGGAAAATCAGGTGATGACACAGTTTAAACTACCCAGTCTGTGATATTTTGTTGTGGCAGCCCTCGCAGACTAATACAGACTCTTTTTTTTTTTTTTTTTTTTGCTTGGTTTATGTTTCCATACCACCCACTTCTTTCCACAGGACTGAGATATGATTTCAGCAATTGTTATGTACCCACAGACACATCTGAGTAGCAAGTGTTTTATTATATGTAGAATCCCCTTTCCTTGAGATAATCAAAGCTTTACTTCTCCATGCTGACAAATTCACTTCTGACCAAGTGCCCAGAACATCTAAAATTCAGATGAAGCCTGCCATGCTGGAGCACAGGAATGTGCCTAGAACATCTGAAATTCAGATGAAACCTACTAATCTCACAGTGCTACATTGGAGCAGAGGAATGTGATCCCAGAGATGGAGCCAGTGGCTGCAGTTACACATGCCTTAATGAGGAAATTGGAGACGGGACAGTTTCCAGGGTCTATCTTTGTATTCTCTAATCATCGCTGTGCCTCATTTCTGCTGTCCTGTGTCCTCCTGGATCGTCCTCTTTAGAACATTCTTCCTCAGCTTAATTCCAAAGAGTATTCCACAAAAACCGCCTTTTCTGTCTAGTTTTATAAAACGTTTTCAATTTGAATCCAAGGGCTTGGATACTATGTGCTTTTTCAATGTGATTCCAAGAGCATGGATACTATGTGATTCCAAGGGTATGGATGCTGTGTTAATTTATAACAGACGAATAAAGATGGATAAAAGATGGTATAACGTTACTACATGAACAAGTTCACAGCACTGGATGAGGAAGTAGCCTCTCTGCTATATTTGGGGCTCACAAATCTTGGGGAAGACCCTAAAATGAATAAGGAACTTGCTGGGAGCAAATACTGTAAACCTTTGCTTCCCTAACCTTTGTCATTAAAATGTGCCTTCTGGTGGTAGGTTATTGATGTTTGCATGCCTGACCCCACAGGCAGCAATCACAATGCTCATAAATGTAGGTCGGTCAATAAGAAGAGCCTTTCAAACAATTAGGTTTGCAGGTCTGAGGTCTGTTGGGATATCAGAATCTTTAAGAGCACATAATTTCATTGTTGGCTCAAAGCAGTAAAGAGACACAAGAAAAGTTATGAATCTAAAAAATAAAAATATAAAATGATGAACAATGGATTCAGCGACCTTATTTAGACACAGTGAGTTGATTTAAAGGCATTTGTGCATCAGTCTATCTTCTAATCTGGTGGGAAAATGGCATGTCTATAAAGAATTGGGTAGCATTAATTTTTTCAGGATTTTCTAATGGAATTTTTCAAGAATACAGCAAACTGAAAGAAGTTTACAATGAGTCCGAAAATATCCACCACCTGGATTTTATCATTATTTTATTATACTTGATTTATCAAATCTATACATCCATTTATCATTTAATCCGTTTTTAGAAATGCTTTCAAGTACATTGCAGACATCAGTACACAACTTTTCAAATGCTTAAGCATGCATACATTAGCATGATTTCAATATTTCTTTATAGATTTGTATTAAAATATATACACAATGAAATGCATAAGTAGTAAGTATAGATTTACTGAGTTTTTTTTTTTCAAATACATATACCATAACCTAAACCCCTATCAAAATATAGAATATTACGCTTAGCACAGAAAGTTTCTTTATGCCACTTCCAGTACTACCCCCCCACTACACCCAAATTGGCAGCCGTTGTTCAGGTTTGTTTTTTCAATAGAAATCAGTTTTGCCTGTTTAAAATTTTGTGTAAATGAAATGGAACCATATGTTCTCACATGTGTGAGGCTTTTTGTTCAGCATGCTTTTGTGATACATCCATGTTCTTGCATTCACCAAACATTTGTTACTTTTTTATTGTAGTGTTCCATTGTGGGAATATTCCAATTTGTTTATTCATTCATTATTGAAGATACCTGGGATGTTGTCCAGTTTTTAACTATTATAAATAGACCTGCTATGAACATTCTTGGAAAAACGTTTTTGTGAACTTGTTTTCAATTCTCTTGAGTAAATAATGAGGAGTTGAATTTCGGGTCATAGGAAAGATGTATTTGGCTTTATACAAAATTGTTATGTTACTTTATGTAGAAATTTATATATGTATGCGTGTTATAGCTCAAATTGTTTCAGCTTTGGCCACTGAGAGCTGTTTTACATGGCATCTGTACCTGTTGACATACATATGATACAATGATAGCTGTAGGTTTTATGTAGATGATCTCTATCTGGGTGAGGAAGTTTCAGGCCTAGGTTGCTGAGATATTTTTTATCATGAAAGGTGTTGCATTTTGTCAAATGCTTTTTCTCCATCAATCGATACGATTGTATGGCATTTCTTCTTTACACTATTAATATGGAAAATTATATATATATTTTTTTGAATACCAGATGAGCTTTTCATCCCTAGGAATAAATCCCCATTTAGTGAAAATATATGTGTGTGTGTGTGTGTGTGTGTGTATGTATATATAATATTAACCAACATATTTTGGTTAATATTTTATTCACAATATCAGTGTTTATGTTCTTGAGGAATATTTGTCTATAATTTTCTTTCTTTTTTTTTTTATAAGTAATGTCTTTTCCTGATTTTGTATCAGGGAAATAGTAAACTCAAAAATGATTTTAGAAATATGTCTTCTATTTCAGAAAGAGACTATGTAGAGTTGTTATTTATTCTCTAAAGTTTGGTAGACTCCACCAGTGAAACCGTCTAAGCCTGAAGTTTATTTCTTGGAAGGTTTTTAAATAATAGTTCAATTTTCTTTATAGTAGGACTATTCAGATTATCTCTTCTATCTTGGACCAGTGTTGGTAGTTTGTGCTGTTCAAGTAGTGTTCATTTTATCTAAGTTGTCAAATATAAGTGCATAGAGTTGTTTGTAGCTCTGATTATTTACTATCTGTGATATCAGTAGTGATATCCCCTCTTCATTTCAGATTTCTGTAAGATGGATGTTCTCTTTTTATTTATATATCAGTCTTGCAAGAAGTTTATCCATTTCATTGATTGTTTTGAAAGACCATTTTGAGTCTATTACTCTTTCTCTATTTTCTTACTTTAATTTTTATCATTTTTTGCTGTATATTTTTATTTTCTTCCTTCTTCCTGATTTTGGTTTATTTTGCTCTTGCTCTTCTTTTCTAGTAAGTTAAAGTGTTCTTCATTTCTAAGTTCATTCATTCAGACTGTTCTTCATTTCTAAGTGCTATGACTTTCCTTTTCAGCACAGCTTATTTGCATTCTACATACTGTGATATGTTTCACTTTCATTGCCATTCAGTTCAATATGTTTGTATATTTCCTTTAAGACATCCTCTTCGATCGATGTGTTATTAGACATATGCTAACTAATTCCCAAGTATTTGATGGAATACTTGAAAAAATGGGAAGATTATGAATAACTGGAACCTCATTTTTTGTTATTGAGTTCTAATTTATTTACCTTATAGAGAGTATACTTTTATTATTTATAAAATTTTAAACATATTTAAGTTTGTTTTATGAACTGATAATGTCTATATTGGTGAATACCCTGCGACACTTAAAAAGAAAGTATATTCTGCTTTGGTTGGCTGAAGAGTTCTGTAAATATTAATCAGATTCTGTTTATTGGTATTATTGTTCAGTTCTTCTGTATATTTTATGATTTTCTGCCTATCATTTATTTTAATTACTGAGAGGAGGGTTATTGATGTGCCCAATCATAATTGTGAATTTACCTATCTCTCCTTTCAGATTTATTAGTTTTATTTTGGTTTTTTTGGACAAATTGTAATCATATATAATTATGGATACATAGTGATGTTATAATGATATATGTATACCATGTGGAGTGCTTGAATCAAGCTAATTAACATATCCCTCATCTTAAATACTTATCATTTATTCTTCCTGTCTAGTTGCAATTTTGTATCCTGTGATCAAAATCTCTCCATTCTTCTCCTCACCTCTCAGCCTCTGGTAACCGTCATTCTACTCTCTGATTCCATGAGTTTTTAACTCCTAGAAGCAGCGTGTTCTTTCTTTATGTATTCTGTGTCTCTCTTATTTTGTGCATATGCATGTAGGATTGATCTGTCTTCTTGGTGAATAGCACTTTTATTATTATTTAATGTTATTTTTTCTGGAATATTTTTTCTCTGAAGTCTAGTTGATCTGACATTAATATAATAACTTCAGCTTTTGTTTGATTTATGTTTGCATGGCATACATTTTTCTATTCTTCCTCTTTTACTTACACATATCTTTATATTGGAAGTGAGTTCCTTGCAGATAGTATATAGTTGGTTTATTAATTTGTTAAGTTTATTCTGACAATCTGTGTGCTTGATATGCTAGCATTTGATCTACTATTATATTACTGGTTTGTATCATTGACTTTTAATTAGATTTAGTTGGTATATCTAGATATCTCAATAACACCGTTAAAATTCAAAGGTTTAAACAAACAGAAAACTGGTAGATCAGTTTGCGCATCACTTTTTACTAATTTTATTGATGAAATTGACCCCACAGAAAGCCTTACCCTTGATTTAAAAATGATCTTTAATAAAATAAGTTCTCTTATAATTTTCACAAATTGATAGCTCCAAAAAGCATTCATTCTGGATTCAGTGATAGCAGTGGATTTTTAGTCTTTGGATATTTTCATACATTTTCATTTGAATTTCTTCTCTGTATAAGTAGTGAAAGAGCAAACAGCATTTGATAATATAGAAAGGTAAGGACGTAAGAATATACAAATATTACTTAGCTGAAATGTATTGGACTCTTCTCCTGAAATATTTCACAGGCAACTTAGACTGAATGTATCCAAAGTATCATAATCCAAAGCAGTAGCAATTTCTACAACCATTTTCTTCTTTATCTCTGTGAGTAGTACCCACTTGTTCAACATTGAACCTTGTATCATCCCTGAGTCCTCTCTGTCACCCCAGCAATGGAATGTGTTTCTGAATTCTCTCTTGAACCATTTCCTTCTAGCTCAAGTTTATGGTAACTTCATTTATCCTCTGACTACTGAGTGCTCTCTAGCTGGGCACAAGGCTGTTAGCAAAGCCCTGTCTCCTGCAAGCTGAGACCACTCACACTGGCCACTCCTTCACTTCCAAGCCATGACAGGCAATTCCCTGACACCAGACATTTTCCACAATCAGCTTTTTCTTCTTCGAGTATTTCCGTATCTTCCTGACAAATTTCATTTCTATTTACAAGCCCAGATAAAATCTCGCCATCTCTTTGACGCCCTACATGGCCAGCTGGGCTCACCCAGCTCTCAGTCTCAGACATGTTTCATGTTATATTGCACTGACCTCAGCTATTTTTCAAAATGTTCCCATCTCTTCCACTAAACACTGAGGTTGTTGTGGTCATGCTCTATGTCTTACTCATCTTTGAATGTCTACTGCTTAGATCACCTTTTACCAGTTGCTGGCCCTAGTAAATATGTGTCAGATTTAAGTTAATTTGATTTTGTATCCATAAGCTTTTCTTAACCATGAAGTCACTGAGGGAAGGATTTTTTCCTGAACATTTTGAATCTCCAAGATTAGTATATGTTACCTGATATAAAATAGTTTCTTAAAATGTTTAGTGTATAAGTTGACTAATAAAAATTGAAAAGTATCTAATATAATTAAAGGAACACTAAATTAACATGGGGTACCTGAATTTGAGTACCATAATCTATGACTGTATAAGTTTTCAACAAGCCACTTTTTCTCTTAGGCAGTCTACTGTGTGTTAGCTGAATAGATTCTAGAATTCAACTCTCAGGCTACAGTTCTGACTCTTCCACTTAACAGCTATGTCACCTTAGGAAATAGCTTAATATAATAGATATTCCCACACTTTGCTTATTTCTGGTTCTTCCTATTTTGGTCACACTCATGTCCCCAATTCTTAGCCCTCATGCAGTTAGCCAGAGACTTAAGATTAGCACTGTCTGGCCAGAAGGCTTCAAAATATTTAAGAATTGGTTCATGACATATACACCATGGAATACTATGCAGCCATAAAAAAGAATGAGTTCATGTCCTTTGCAGGGACATGGATTAATCTGGAAGCCATCATCCTCAGCAAACTAACACAGGAACAGAAAACCAAATACCACATGTTCTCACTCATAAGTGGGAGTTGAACAATGAGAACACATGGACACAGGGAGGGGAACATCACACACCAGGGCCTGTCGGGGAGTGGGGAGCAAAGGGAGGGAAAGCATTTGGACAAATAGCTAATGCATGTGGGGCTTAAAACCTAGATGACAGGTTGATAGGTGCAGCAAACCACCATGGTACATGTATACCTATGTAACAAACCTGCACGTTCAGCACATGTATCCCAGAACCTCAAGCAAAATGAGAATTAAAAGAAAAAAAAAAAAAAATTGGTGCATGACACTCCAGCTCTCACCCGGCCACAGTGACAAAAAGATCATGACATAAAAATTGCATAGACAATTTACACAAATCATAAGTGTGCCACTTTCTAAATTATCAAAAAATAAACACAATTTCATAACCATCACTCAGATGAAAAGTAATAGAATATTACCAGAATTTTATCTAACCAAAAAACCCTCATCACCAGTTCCCAATTTCTATTATTACTTTTCTCATCCTTGAGTTAATGTCTCAGCTTCTAACACCATGGATTCTTTTTTTTTTTTTTTTTTCTTTTGGGTTTTTTTTTTTTTTTTTTTTTTAATTATACTTTAGGTTTTAGGGTACATGTGCACAATGTGCAGGTTTGTTACATATGTATCCATGTGCCATGTTGATTTCCTGCACCCATTAACTCGTCATTTAGCATTAGGTATATCTCCTAATGCTGTCCCTCCCCTCTCCCCCCACCCCACAACAGTCCCCGGAGTGTGATGTTCCCCTTCCTGTGTCCATGAGATCTCATTGTTCAATTCCCACCTATGAGTGAGAACATGCGGTGTTTGGTTTTTTGTCCTTGCGATAGTTTACTGAGAATGATGTTTTCCAGTTTCATCCATGTCCCTACAAAGGACACGAACTCATCATTTTTTATGGCTGCATAGTATTCCATGGTGTATATGTGCCACATTTTCTTAATCCAGTCTATTGTTGTTGGACATTTGGGTTGGTTCCAAGTCTTTGCTATTGTGAATAGTGCCGCAATAAACATACGTGTGCATGTGTCTTTATAGCAGCATGATTTATAGTCCTTTGGGTATATACCCAGTAATGGGATGGCTGGGTCAAATGGTATTTCTAGTTCTAGATCCCTGAGGAATCGCCACACTGACTTCCACAATGGTTGAACTAGCTTACAGTCCCACCAACAGTGTAAAAGTGTTCCTATTTCTCCACATCCTCTCCAGCACCTGTTGTTTCCTGCTTTTTTAATGATGGCCATTCTAACTGGTGTGAGATGGTATCTCACTGTGGTTTTGATTTGCATTTCTCTGATGGCCAGTGATGATGAACATTTCTTCATGTGTTTTTTGGCTGCATAAATGTCTTCTTTTGAGAAGTGTCTGTAACACCATGGATTCTTTCAGCCTATTCACCTCCTGAATGGTAAGCTGTGCTCTTCTATGGATGTCTTTTTTCATTCAGTGTCATATTGGTTAGATGCATGTATATTGTTTTATGCAGAAGTAATTCACTCATCTTCATTGATGTAGGGTATGCCATTGTATAAAACGTCAGAATTTATATATCCACTCAACAGTTAATGAACATTTTAGATGTTTGTAATTTGAAAGATGTGGCTGTCCTCTGAAATAGTTACTGCCTTCAGGTCCTTGATGCCTCCAGGTCAGAAGCCATCCTCAGTACCTTATCGGATGGTCCTGCGCATCAGAACAAGCCGGAAAGAAGGGTCATAGAGTGGTTGCTAGCTAGACAGAGCTCACAGTCTTTTATAACCTGATTTCATAACGGCATTCCATCCCTTTTGCGGTACTCTGTGTACTGGCTCCAGCCCAAGCTCAAGGGGAGTGGACTGCTCAGTGTTCAACCACGAGAATGTGGGGATGCTGGGAGCCATGCCAAAGGTATCTATCACATCATTGGTAGATTGTGGGTCCAAGAATGGAAGCCACCAAATACAAGCTGTGCTATAATGTGCATACCACTAAGAAAGTAAAACTGCTACCAGCTATATTTTAAGACACAGTTGACTGTAAGGTCATTCACATTTTTCATGTTAAAATTGGATGAAAATACATATTTGTGATTCAGTGAAATACGGTACTCAGATATTTCAATGATCATCTCAGCGACTCCTTAGGAAGCAAGTGTTTCATTTCCTTGCTCTGCTAATGGTGGCACTTTTAATCATGTAAATCAGGAGTGTTAATCTGAAATTCCTGTGATGTGCTGATAAGTTCAGTGAATTAATTAAGACACCACCCCGTGCAACTGGACATCAGTATCAATATCAATTTATTTTAAGATAACCATGCAAGGGAACTAAGCTAGGTTAACACTTTCCTGATGGATCACAGAATTGGTCTAACAAAGCACGCAAGGTCACTAATTTCCTATGGCACCAAACTTGATTCCATTTACCAGGATATCAATCTCTCTGCCAAAAGACATGGAGAGTGCCTGTGTGTGTATGCACGTGTGTGCACGTGTATGCTGTCTTTAACAAATGAAGCATAGAATTATTGTAATAATTTTAGAATGGGAAATAAAAATGATATTCAGATAATGTTATGGGAGAAAGTAGGAGTAAAAATATACTCTGTATTAGGCATTCATCAGGAACTTTTAACATTACCACGCTAAAGTTTTCAATAGAAAAGTGAGAAACTGCTTTAATAAACTGTTGTATATCCATGTAACAGAATGCTATGCAGCCATTTAAAATAGTGTTGCAAAATAATGTTTGATAATGTAGAAGGAAATGTTCCTCATGTGATATTGACTGAAAAAAATGTGAATTGCACAAAGTATTCACATTTAAAATATGTAACTTTTATATAGGCATAAAAAGAGGAGAGAAATATATATAAAATATTAATATTGATTATATCCATTTTCAGGATTATAGTTAATTTGTCTTCTATTTTGGACATAGAAAAACATTTAATATATATTTTTATTTGTAACTTCAAAAAATGAATCAGCTTACAAATAAGGCACATTAGTGATGGTCCATAAATGATGAAAACAGCCAACAAGATTAATATATAAAAAGCAAATCAGTGTTCATAGCTCATTTTCTATTTTAATTTTTAAAAAGGAATGGTCTCCTTATTTGAAATAACAAAGTAATATAAAAATTATGAATAAATTTCATTTAGATGTATCCTTCAAATTTATATATTTTCCTATTTGTTATGGAATCCTATTAAGCAAAAATCAAGTATTTTCTATGTAATTGAGATTTTGCATTGTTTTTACATTTTGAGATATGCTTTTTGTCATATCTAGAAATTCAATTTAGTTTAGAATTTATAGGCAAATGATATGAACCAGCTATTCATAGAAGAGGAAACTTTCATGTTGAATTAATACATATGCAAGTATCTCCAACTTTTATAGTTGCAAATTCAATTGAGTAACAATTCCTTATCCATCATGTTGGCAACATTTTAAAGGTATAACTGTATCAAGCATTGATGAGGATGCAGAGAAATGTTTTTCAGTGATCATAAGTAGGAATGTAAACTTAACACGTAAAAATGTCTGGTAAAGTTTAAATGTACATTTTCCTCTAGCCATTCTCTACAGAACATAAATTCTGTACACAGGAACAAAAATGCACTCACAAAGACATTCACTAAAATATTATTTATAAAATCTCAAAAGGGAAACAATCTAAATGTCTATGAATGTATTATTCAATTAAGATCTGTTCATACATTATAATACCATACTATAGCTAAAATAAATTAACCAGTTCTAAAGGTATTAACAAAAAAAGTCTAAACATTTTATTATAATACAAAGATTACAGATTCTCAATTAAAGATGACTGAAGGAACGAAGAAAACAAGAGGAGAAAATTATCAGTAAAACACTTAAAAAAAAATAAGGTTGGACTTGGGAAATGTGGGTTTCCAGATTTAAAGGCATCACTGGTTGCTGAGCATCATGGATGAAACCTAGAGCCGTACCAAGGGACGGCATCATAAATTTTCGGAACACTGAATATAACAAGCGGAAAATGCAACAAGCTTCCTAAGAGGAAAACAGGTTTTATATAAAGGATCGAGGCCAAGTGCGGTGGCTCAGCACTGTGGAAGGCCGAGGTGGAAGGATTACTTGAGGCCAGGAGATCAAGACCAGCCGAGGCAATATAGTGAGACCCCCATCTCTACAGAAACTGTAGAGCGTGGTGATTCATATGTGTAGTCCAAGCTACTTGGGAGCCTGAGGTGGGAGCATCACTTGAGCCCAGCAGTTTGAGGCTGCAGTGAGCTATGATCACAGCACTGAACTTTAGTCTGGCAGCAGAGGGAGACCCTGTCTCTAAAAAAAAAAAAAAAAAAAGATTTCCACTTTAGAATTCTAAAGCAAGTCAAACTGCAAATAAAATGCAAGTGTAGAAAAAAGACATTTCAAACATACATGTTCTCAAAAATTTTACAACCTGTGCACCCTATCTCAGGAAGCTGCTAGAAAACATGACCAACAAAATCCAAGGAATAATCCAGGAAAGAAAGAAATAAATAAAAGATAAGGAAATTCAGGAAATTTGACATCCACCATTAAAAAGAGATAAAAGGATTCCCAAGATGATAGTGAAGCTGGGGTCTGCTGTTAGGGGGCGGCCAGCGGGCCTAGAGAGAAATCCTTCCAGACAGCTCAGAGCAGCCAGAAGGCTGGGAGGAATTCACACCAGGGGGTGAGAGTGAGGGTGTGATGGAGCATCCTGAGACAAAAGAAGGAGAGGCTGGCGCTGAAACAGTGACAGAGGAATACCAGTAAGAAAGATAAACTCATTATAATAAACTATGCAAACACAGATGAAGAACATGTATATAGTAATAAGGCAAATATTAAATATTGATCTAAACAAAATTATGATGCAAGTATATTTGGAAGATTAAAGAAAGGGGAATTGGAAAAAAGAAGAGGTCAGGGAAGAAAGATTCGTACGAGAGAGGTAACTTCCCACCTTTAATTGTAGGGAGTAAACAGATTATAGCTCAAACTGAAAAATTAAGAAGCAACAGTATAAACATAATTATTAATGATGTGGAAATAAACGCCAAAATAATCAACGAAAAAAGTTGAATATATTTTCCTTTAGGGAGAAGGAATGAGGCATATGTCGTAGTGAATTACTGAACTCTTTAAAGGTTGGGCAATATAATAATTTTAAATATTAAAAGCAAATTTTAATATTAAGGTGAATTTTAATAGACATACATAAAACAAAACAAAATTTAAAATGAACTTTAAATATTAGAATATGTTTTAAATAAATACAAGTAAAATAAAAATATATGTAATGATTGTATGCACACATTTTATTAATTAAAAATAAATTATGAGAATGATCCAGCCTTCAGGTGCACACTCACACATGCGCACACACGTAGATATGCCTGGTGGCATGCCATAAAGGCTAAAGCACAGGAAGAAAAGGGGCAAAGCAGCTCCACGAGAGTCGTGGGCACTGGCAGGCAGGGGACCACTGAGATGGGGAGAAGGGTGCATTCTATGTCTTTCCCAACTGGACTGGTTTACAACAATTTTATAACCCGTGCCCTTGATCAGAGCATAGATAAATGACAGCAAGTTTGAAGCCATCTCTGGACACCGCTGAACAGCCTGTGTCTGCCCATCTGAACACCATGGCTGGGGAGGATCTAGGGCTGTCTCTAGAACACAGGAGGTCTCTTTCCTATCTGAGCTTGGTATTTTGGACACACACCTTCCCCTCGAAGATCTGTCAACTCTATGGTGTACTTTTAGTTCTGTCTATGAGAAAGTCGGAGTTCTTGGGCAAATTTAGAGCATACCTCTTTAGCTACAATGGCCTGAGCTGGACCTTTAGCCTCCATCCTCGTGGCTACAGGGTACAGCCGTGACCCACTTGGACATTTATTTTCCACTTACTGCTGCGACTCTAACTTACAGGCAGAACTTCCCAGGTATCTCTTTTCTTTAACCAGGGACTTCACCCAAACTCTAACATGAACTGCATATGGAAAAATGCCCACAGTGTTCGTCAATGCCTCCAATAAGCTCCCTGTTACTCTGATAAATAGAACTACAGTATGTGTAGCCAAAATACTAATAGCAAAATAATATCAGTATTCAGTATCCCCTCCTATACTTGGTTAATTGTCCCAGTCATCCAACATGACCATCCTTTCCCAGACCCTTTTCCAGAATATCACCCAGCCACATACACCTGCACTGCAGTGATAAGAGTAATTGGCTTTTACAGATTTAATTTTGAAAAATTTGTATATAAATATTCCTATAAAAATCAATATGTCTACAAGCCAAACCCCAAGTCAACATGATTTATCATATTTACACCTTTGTAACTATGTATTGTGGATGTTGGCATGAGCAACCGTGGCTAAGCCATCCCTTTACAAAATGATGCTCTCTCCAGAAAGCATTAGTATTGTAATAAATCTTTGCATTCTCTCTTATTGCATGCGTAGCATTTTCAGTCTTGACATCTGAACCACATTTTAGGGAGGGAGGCTGATACGGCTTACACAGGGTGATCACAAAACAACCTCCTCCTCTGGATGAGATTACATTAAATTAAAAAAAAAAAACTAACGAGAAAGCATTTGCTTGGAAGAAGACAACACAGAAAAACACTTAACGTGTGCTCAGATTGGTAAAACCGTATGACTGAAGGCAGATTTATTTCTCAGACACTGCTCCTCTGCTCTCCAGCAGGGCAGGGAGCTGCTCAGGTGAATGGTGCTCCTCACCTCCAAGGAGTGGCTGAGGGCTGCAGTCTGAGAGGTAGGGCAAAGCCCTTCTCCACTGGCCATGTGAGGGAGGCACTAGGACAGCATGTCCACCGCTTAGCAGTACTGCCTGGGAGAAAGGATTTGCAGAGATCCCTAGTCCCTTTCAATGTGACCTTTAGGCACATGGAAGTGTACAGGACTTTGGGGCGTTTTAGATGATGGATCTCCACTAAATTAAGAACATCTGGATTTTCTTGTTTACTGACCACTAAAGAGCAATCAAACGACAGATGTTCTGAGAAACTGCCAACCTGGACCGAATCAAATTGATGACTTGTAGAGGGAGAATCAACATCCATTTTCTAACCTCCTGGGCCAACTAGGATTCCTCAGCACGATTGCTTTTCTTTTTCTTAAAGCACAAATTTAACTCATTATGGGCATATTGTCGTTTGACTAAAATCTGAGTAGGGAAAATTTACTTTGAGAACACTAGTTGCCTTAATATTTTAATAAGCTTTTGAATTTCCAGTTCAGGTTAAAGAAAACAAGAACAGTTTTTGTGACAAGCAACTACCTCAATTTATGCAGTTTCCAAATATAAAGTAAGACCAATTTATATTATATATAAGTATACAAGAAAATAAATTCCCTAAACCCAAAGAATTGTATATATATATACACACACACACGCACAAATATTTTTTAAAGCAAATAGAAAAATTCTGAAAATTAGAACTAATTAATTGCATTATTTATTCAGAAAATATACTGAGAAACCTGAATCCAAAATAAACAAACAACACTGCTTCTGTTCTAGATGGAGTTATGCACATGAATAGGAGTCAGGCTTCCTGAACTGCAAGAAGACCGCATTTCCTTTATCTCACCCACTGCAGGTGAAGGTCTATCAAAGAACTGTGGAATTACAGTCCCTACCTCAACTCCACCTCAATCCCAACTACTAATCAGAGGAGGTCAGAACTCCATATCTAGAGTGGTTATATATTTTATCTTCAATTCGAATTACCCCCTGTTTAACCTGAACAAAACTTCCCTCTAATATCAACAAATTTCATCTCTTTTCTTGTTATAAAACAATATGAGTAAACTAGAATGAAAAGAGACATGTAAGTAGTTTTTGATAATTAATAAGAAAGCATATTTTAAAAATAATAGAATTCAACAAAAAGCTAGGAAAAAACCACACATGCTAGGATCAATATTAATGGGTTTGTGTGATTTACCAAGCCAGAGAAGTCTAATTAAATTAAAGATAAAAGTGATGAGAAGCTGCATACTTTTTATATTCTATTTTTATTGCAGCTTATTAAGGAAACATATGGACAATTCAAACGTAGAATATGAACTTTTCAAATTTTATAATAAGGTTGCAAATCAAAATGGTGTATTTAATAAAATTTCCTATTAAATTTTCAGTTTTTCAAAGAGCTCCTTTCTTTTGTAATGCATCTATTGTCAGTAAAATTAACCAAAGGCTCAGCAGAAAATCAAAACAACTTTTTTTGTGATTAATGTTAAGACACCATGATGCCAGAGCAGGTTTCACAGAGATGCAATATCCATTCAGTATCCAACACAGGTACATCCCTGGGCTGAATTAGACCCTGAGTCCATATACATTGATGTAGGTCACACTTATGTTAGTATTCAAAGGGATTTCTGAGATTAATTTGTTAGCAGTTGTAGACTACAAAAAGATTTTGTTCTTTTCTCACACTTTATGGATTTTAAAACTCAGGAAAAAAATCAAGAGTGAAAGCCTCTGACATAACAAATTCAGTATGGAGCGAAACAGTGCAAGATAGTATCCAATAAATTTTCCTACACTGTTCATACTACACACCCTAACTCTTAGACCAGGCTTGTGGAAAATCTGCTTAGTTCTAAGACAAATAGCCAATACAAACATCCTGCCCACGCCTGTCCTGAATGGTATTGCCTAGGTTTTCTTGTAGGATTTTAATGGTTTTAGGTCTAACATTTAAGTCTTTAATCCATCTTGAATTAATTTTTGTATAAGGTTTAAGGAAGGGATCCAGTTTCAGCTTTCTACATATGGCTAGCCAGTTTTCCCAGCACCATTTATTAAATAGGGAATCCTTTCCCCATTTCTTGTTTTTGTCAGGTTTGTCAAAGATCAGATAGTGTTGTAGATATGTGGCATCATTTCTGAGGGCTCTGTTCTGTTCCATTGATCTGTCTCTGTTGTGGTACCAGTACTATGCTGTTTTGGTTACTGTAGCCTTGTAGTATAGTTTGAAGTCAGGTAGCGTGATGCCTCCAGCTTTGTTCTTTTGGCTTAGGATTGACTTGGCGATGCAGGCTCTTTTTTGGTTCCATATGAACTTTAAAGTAGTTTTTTCCAATTCTGTGAAGAAAGTCATTGGTAGCTTCATGGGGATGGCATTGAATCTATAAATTACCTTGGACAGTATGGCCATTTTCACGATATTGATTCTTCCAACCCATGAGCATGGAATGTTCTTCCATTTGTTTGTATCCTCTTTGATTTCATTGAGCAGTGGTTTGTAGTTCTCCTTGAAGAGGTCCTTCACATCCCTTGTAAGTTGGATTCCTAGGTATTTTATTCTCTTTGAAGCAATTGTGAATGGGATTTCACTCATGATTTGGCGCTTGTTTGTCAAACATCCTGAACCACTTTGCATGCCAAAAAGACTATCCATTAGGGTGACTTTTAACAGTGGATGAAGACCAGTGGTCCCTTGACATGTGTGACAACCCCCATATAATTTAACATCATAATCAATGGTGGTATTGTGTCTGTATCTGACATTCAGCCTGTTTTTCCAAAATTTCTTTTTTATATCATTGACAAAGTTTATTACTTCAATCAGCAAGGATTCCTATAAATTCACTGGAGGTATAACAAATCATTTTGAACACCTCATGGAGGAATGGCTCCATCTGACCATCCAGCTACTTCCTCCTCCCTGCTTCATGTCTGGGTTCACTCCCTGCTTCATAGGATTGAGGGTATTGTCTGAATGGAGGAAATTCTTTATGTCTCAGTGTATATTTAGGATCCTCACATATTAAGACTAATAAAGGGTTATATGCAAACTTCAAAGTGCAATTCCAGTGGCTCTAGCAGTGGAAAGGGGCCTTACAAATACAAAGTCTAATGTTTAAAAAGACAGTTTGAAAACCTGTCAGTGTTAGCACAGACAAAAGAGTCCTATCTCAGATGAAGCGGGAGTAGAAATTAAGACTAAATGTGATGCTTTGGAATGACGAAGGGAGGTGCTGGGACTCTGTGGCAGACTCTGACAACCACAGAAACAATATGAATAAGATTACAGCTAATGGTTTATTCTGTCATATTCTAAAGGTTAAAATATGACTCAGTGCCGTTGACTCTCAGCAGCGATCTTTCAACCGATAAAGTTCATCATACTCACTTAGGAAGAAAATGTATAATAATGACACCTCTACACTTTTGTATTTAAATCTATTATTGCCTGGCCTTAAATCCTTAAATTCACAAAATAGACCTTTCTTTCATTGGAAATTTGACAAATTGAGAATGGTGTTAATAAAGACATATCTATTTTCCAGATGTATTTAAATTATATTTTCATTTTGTATCACAAAAACAACCCTCAAACTGTGTTTCTCCTCCACTCTCACCACACAACATTCACCCCAAGAGACTTCTGTGACCAAATGTGTGCAGATTCTCACCCACCGCCAAGTGGCTGGGTGTCCCCCAATTCAATTCCAACACTGTCCACCTAGAGAGAGTGTCCCATCCTGCAAGTTGAAGGCTCAGTCCCCAAGACTGTTCCTTTCTTCCTCCTAGTTGTAAGTTTGGGCCTCTGAAACTTGTGACCAACTGGCTTCGAGTTGAGGTCACCATTCGCCCTCTTTGGGGTTGATTAATTTGCTAGAGTGGCTCACAGAACTCAGAGAAACATTTAACGTTTACCAGTTTACTAAGAAGGGTCTTTGAAAGGATATAAGTAATCAGCCAGATGAAGAGATACATAGATGTGAGGTCTGGAAGGGTCCTAAATGCAGGACCTTCTGTCCCCGTGGAGTTGGTGTGCAACACCCTCACAGTGTGTGGATGAGGTGAGGTCTGGAAGGGTCCTAAATGCAGGACCTTCTGTCCCCATGGAGTTGGGGTGCGCCACCCTCACAGCACGCGGATGGCTTCTTCACCTTCCTGTCGGCCTCCACATGTCCAGCTCTCCAAAAGCCCTCTGGACCCAGTCCTTTTGGATTTTTATGGAAGCTTTGTGACATCAGCATTCCTTCCCCAAGTATAGGGTACAGGGCGGAGCCCTCTCGGGGAAATTTCTTAAGATCTATAATCAGAAAGGTGAGAGAAGATTAAAGTCCTGCCTTAGGGTAGGAGAAAGAAGGCAGTAGAGAGATTCAGTTTCCTGAGGTCTGCTCCTGCGAACTAGCACACCCAATATAATAACAAAAGATTTTAACAAGAGCTAGGGGAGTTATAAGCTCGGAACTAAGGACAAAAACATATATATATATATATAATAACACAACATCTTTCTTGTTTTTAATAAGTCAAATTTTTAGAATTTAGACTTATATGGAAAAAAATTTTCTAGAGCCAATTGTTTTTCTTTCAAATGAAAATTGAGCTTTTACACTGAATATATTGGCTCCTGAGATTGAGAGAGAAAAATGTAGATCCATAATTCTTTGTCTTTTGTCAGAGAGGGTCAATAATAAATATGTCAATCATTTGGGATACAGAAGTCAGTCCACGGAAAAAAGTGGGGAGAAAGCATTTAGGCCCAGCAGCCTCCACAGCCAGCCCTTGGGCACCCTACACAGGAAGCCAGGCTCCATCCCTCCCACCAACCAGGACAGGTCAGAGAGCATGCGACCTGTGAACAAATAAACGAGTGCTGAAATGAAGAAACAGTAATGACAATTCTTGGATAACAAATAAATTCCTTTCAGTTGGTTCTTAGAAAAAGATTATCTGAGGAAGACTCCTAAACCAAAAGTCACTTAGGAAAATGCATCCTCAAATAGAACTTTAATCAATCATATCTCAAAAAAAAATGTGAATTTGGGAGTAATTCGTGGCATCTGGCTTTTATATTTGATTCTGAATAATGCATTTGATTTTTAAATACTGAGTCTGTAATTCATGCTTTCTCTTTCATCAAGTTTGAAAATCAGTAAATGAATATTTTCCTTAAACCTACTGTCATCTAGATAATGATAGTCACTGTTGTTATGGTCCAATGTCATTTGAAACTCCCTTCTGTTTTGAGGAAGAAGGACCCAGGTCCCTGGGGCATCCTCAGGGTCTCCGAGTTGGGCAAATTTCAGGGTCCTGGCCTTGCAGTCCCTGCAAGAGAAAAGCCCAGAACATGACACACAGTTCTCAAGCAGCTCTCACACAGCAGCCCCTGGAGTTCCTAGTTTTAGAGTAAGAGTCTAGGTTCTGAGTGTCCTGGCTCTTCCTGAAGTCTGGGGTGACCCTGTAGCTCAGTGTATTGAACAAGCAACTTGAAGTAATGGCTGTTATGCCTCAGAAGCTAAACAGTACAGTCTGCCGTGGTTTACAGCTCTCCAAGTTCCCTTATATTGACATCAAAATCCCCTTTCGGTGTGTTTTATCAATGTGGATCTCTCCTCTGCTGCAGCCTCCCAGGTGGATGTATTGCACAGTATCTAGCTGAATAGCCTCCAAGAGGATTGGGGAAATAAATGCTCAGAAGTTTTACTATCTTTGCAGGATTCTTCCAAGTGGCTCACTTCATCTCTGGATTCAGAGAAGAGGTCGCCAATCACTTGTGTAGGATGCAAAGCTGCCAATAATTTGGTCAGATTAGACTTGGCAAGATCACAGATCTGAATGCAAACACATGGAAGCCTGGATCCACAGCACCAATTTCTAGAGGGATGTGGGGTAATCAGGCAGCAGGAAGAGGGGAGAGATAGCTGCGCTCCCTTCCTTATCCTGCAGACCCTACTCTTGTACCCCAGGACACTTCCCTTCCCAAGGCGCCCTTGCTTCTTGGTGGCCCTTTTGCTTGATAGCCCATGGTTATTTTAGTATCTGCTATTCTAGGGCTCTCTTATCCCCCACTATCTTACTCCCACCCACCAAAGCTGGTATTTATGCATACGTTGGGCTTCTTTTTGTTGCTTCTATAAATTTAGTCAGCCTAGGTCATAGCCTTTTAATAGTTCCTTAGGGGTTATGATAGCTAACATCTGGAAAAAGAGGGGAATAAGGGCCTTTTAATTTTTATCCTAGTTTCTGTGAAGTGTAGATTATTATTTCTTCCATTTTTCTAAATATTTGATAATTGTTATTAAAAGAGGAGTAAAAAATCATGCTACAGTTTATGTAACTAAACTGAAATTTCTATGCTCAGCTACCCCAGGAATTAAGACGAAAATATAACTTAAGCTGTCATCTAGCCAGTATGTTGTGCTTTTCAGATTTACTCACCTGTTCACGTGAGTTCACAGCCGAGGTGCTATCATGATGAACCGGGACTTTCTCCACTCTCTGAGGCTCCCTCATGAGGACACTAAGGAAAAGCAACACATTTCACAGGCATGAAGCAGGGAAGACTACTGCATTTGCTAGGTCTAGAATTAGTGGTGATGGTTGTACAGCTTTGTAAATACAGTAAAATCCACTGACTCATATACTTTAGGAGAATAATTTGATGGTATATGGAATCTATCTCAATTTAAAAAGGATGTTAAGTTAAATTGCACTGATTAAGTGCAAAAATTACTTTCTTTTATATAAACTGGAATATTTATTGGATATCATTGCGGAGCTGGAGGAAAGAGAAGGAAAATTCTCAGAAATACCAAACTTTTAATAGTCAGGAAATTAAGAAAGAAATTAGAAGTTATAAGTAAGAAAGGCGCAAATGAATATATCCAATGTCACTATGGCAAAAAATTAATTCATAAGCTAATTTCCAATCACAAGGTCAACCAGTAGGCTACAGTCCTCTTTGAGTTCATGTCACTTTGCTATGAGTCAGATTAAAATTATCTCCTCCTTGTGCCACTTCTCAATGTAGAGGATGATCCCTTGAGAAAAGTCCTGGAAGATCTTCTTCATCGTGGAAAACAGGACAATAGTTAATGCTGTAACTCCCTCTCACTTCTCATACCATTTTTTTTAATGTGTTAAAAAGTCTCCCGGGACCTCACTGTGCAGATACCAACATTCTTGTATTAGGAATGTGTCCGTCTACCCCTTAGCTTTATAGTTCCAAATAAGCCAAGAAACAGAAAGCCTATGGAAGCGTGAATGCATCCAGTCCACTTCTACGATAATTTCCACCACACAGATTCTTGATAAAGGCTTTAAAATGGAAAATACACACGCTTTAAGGAAGTAGGTCTCAAACTTTCCCGAGCATCAGAAATACCTGGAGGGCTTATTAGCACAGATTGCTGAAACTTCCCCGAGTTTCTGATTCAATAGGCCTGGGGAAGAGCTGAGATTTACATTTTGAAATTACCAAGTGATGCTGATGTTGATCTAGGGACCACACACTAGAAACTCTGATTTAGGGAATGGAGGTCATTGAACTATATGTCATTTTTTTCCTAAAGACATGGAGAAAGAGAATCTTCTCTTCACTAAATAATGAACTGTATCATGCTTCTCTCTTCAGAATTTTTTCATCTGTTCCAGGGCTTAGTTATAGGCTTGCAGAGACTATGAAACGAGCTCTAATGATGAGGTTGTCATTTGCTTGCTAATCCAGTTCCTCCTTATCCGGGATCTCACTTGGGAAGAAGACTGAATTTAGTGGCCCCCTCTTCATTTCTATTTTAGAATTGTTTTATCTTTAGCTTTCCATAAAACTGCTAAATCACCATTAGAGGTTGTATGATTCTTATTCTATTACTATTACTGAAAAATAAAAAAAATCAGTAGATTAAATTTAAAAAAATTTTTTGCAACTATCTCATATGTTATTGCTGTTTTACTAAGAGAACAGCCTGGCTTCCCTCAAATCTCTTTCTGCAGAGTTCATCAGTACAGCATTTCGCTTTCTTTTTATTGGTCAACTTGATGATTATTCTGTCTGTCTCTGTTTTTTTGTTTTTGTGGGGGGGGGGTTGGTTTTTTTTTTTGCTATTTTTCCAATTTGATTTGATCTGAGTCACTCTATCCAGCTCACCAGGCCCTTTCAACAGACAGAAAGGATTCTTTATCAGGGTCTCAGGGCATAGTTCGGAACTTACGCAAAGTCAGCTGCAGAAGCAAATGCTTGCCAATTTATCTCAGCCGTCTAAGGAGCTGCTCTCTGTGCTCAAGGAGATAATAGCACCGTATTAATGTGCAGTAGTTCCCCAGTGAAAGCCTGACACCGCGAGTAGTACTGAACCCTAAATATACTACATTTTTTCCTATATAAACATACCTATGATAAAGTTTAATGTATAAATTAGGCACAGTGAGAGATTATCAACAATAACCAAAATAAAAAGAACCATTACAACAATATTCTGTAATAAAAGTTATTTGAACATGGTCTCTCTCTCAAAATATCATATCATACCACAGGTAACAGAAACCAGAAAGTGAAATTGTGGACAAGGGGGACCCTACTGTATATAGTAGGCACTTCTGCATAAACTACAAATTAATGCTGGAGAATACATGCTCAGTCCTGTTTATATCAGGCCAATGATTGTTGGATTATAATAAAATATTTTAAAATGTGGAGAAACTTATAATAGAGAGGCTTTGTGAGCTTGAAAACAGAAGAAGATGCAAGTAAGCCTGCGGTCCGTCCCCTACTGAGGTGGCTCGCAGGAGGTAATCTGAGAGAAGATCAGCACTGCATTTGCACAGGTTAGCTGTGTTACAAACATATGTCTTCTCTCTTTCTAGCCAGTCTTTTCGTTCACCCTGCCTCTCCTCACTCCTGCTTTTGCCTTTGCTCTCTTTTTTGGCTTTCCTGATCTTATTTTCCTTTCCACACTACTGTCACATCATAGTCTCTTGAAGTTGTTAGAGTCCATTTTTGTAAGTGAATCTTACAGTTTTACAAGTGTCACATACAATTCCCTACAGTATCATGGGTAACACACTTGCTTCTTATATTTACTGAAAACCTGACATCATTATATAACTTTTAAAAATTGCGGTTGTGCCTATGGATTTACAGAAGGAGTTTTCGGCTTCACTGTGTGCCAGAATTACCTAGAAACCTGGTTACAACTGCAGATGCTGGGCCTCCAGCCCTGAGAATTTGATTCTGTAGGTCTGAGGTGAGTAAGATGTTTCTAATGCTGAGTTCGCGTAAATCAATCTTTCTTTCTTCTCTCTGTCTCTTTCTCAGTTTGATTGGATTTAAAGTAAACAAAAGTTACTATTCTTTCTCTAGATAAACAGAAAAACATTGTTCAAACAATAAAATTTATTATATCTATAAAATAATTTCTACATGCAACAAATCCACATGGACTGTAGTAATAAGAAAAATATGAGGCCAGTATTCCACTCCCTTGCAGAAGGCAGCATGATCCAGAGGAAGAGAATTAGAATGGAATGGCAGGAGGATTGGATGGTATTGTTTAAGAACTCTGTCAATTTAATAAAGCTTTTAAAAAGTATTTATAGGCCGGGCGCGGTGGCTCACGCCTGTAATCCCAGCACTTTGGGAGGCCCAGGCGGGCGGATCACGAGGTCAGGAGATCCAGACCATCCTGGCTAACACGGTGAAACCCCGTCTCTACTAAAAATACAGAAAAAAATTAGCCGGGTGTGGTGGTGGGTGGCTGTAGTCCCAGCTACTCAGGAGGCTGAGGCAGGGGAATGGCGTGAACCCAGGAGGCAGAGCTGGCAGTGAGTCGAGATGGCGCCACTGCACTCCAGCCTGGGTGATGGAGCGAGACTCCATCTCAAAAAAAAAAAAAAAAAAAAAGTATTTATAAAGCTATGAATGCTTAAAAGGGGAAAACTATCATATTTAAGTAAATCTAAGGGAAATAAATAGAAAAATATAATATCACCTTTAATAAGGTGATTGAATACAAGAAAAACAGATAAAGTAATAACTCTTCTTTATATACAGTATGTACAACCATTTAGAAATAGATATAAATAGATTTCTTTATCTACAGTATGTACAAGCATTTCCAAATCACAATAACAGTAAAACTATAAAATTCTTAGAAACAAATATTTTGCAACAAAACAGGCACAGATATATACGAAAAAACTATCATATTTCAGAGTTCATAAAAAATGCCCCAAGGGTCCCACAGTGTCACACAGACATTAGCTCTTCCTCTATGAATGCCCAAGTTTTCACAAAATGTCATCACCTAAATGAATAGTGTGTTAAACTGAAGAAATTAATCCTAAGTTAGATCTACATTAATCTGTTAATTAAAATAACCAATAATTTTTATTCCAAATACGAGTTGGAGATCTTTGCATTCCAGATTCCTGGCACAGGGAAAATAATCCATGTACAAAATGATTCAAGTGTGTATAATAAGTGTAGCATTTCAAAATCAATGGGTAAATTATTACATATTGAAAAATTGGTTCTAGAATAATCAACTACTCATTTGAAAGAAACTAAATGTTTACACCAAAAAATTAATCCCATATGAAATAAAGATCTAAGTTTTAAGAAATGTTAAGAAGAAAATTTTCTATACAAAAATTAGCTGGACGTGGTGGTGTGTGCCTGTAGTCTCAGCTTCTAGGGAGGCTGAGGCAGGAGAATTACTTGAACCCAGGAGGCGGAGGTTGCGGTGAGCTGAGATCTCACCACCCACTCCAGCCTGAGCGAAGAGAAAGTCTCCGTCTCAAAAGAAAAAAAAAAAAAAAAAGAAGAAAAAGTACATTTTCTAGAGTAAATTAGAGAAGAATATTTTTCACTTTGGATTAGGAAGTATTTTTCAATATAGAATAGATTTCCCCTTCATTCAGAAGGAGTGAAGGGGAAAAATGACAGATTTATTTTGCAACATTCAAAAGCTTACACACACACACACACACACACACACACACGCACACACACAAAATATAAACAAACAAGACTAAGGTACAGAAAGGAAAAAATATTAAAATATTTATAATTTGTCACGTATAATATTTATCTATAAAAATTATATACTAATAATAAAATTAAATAATCTATGTCAAAATTCAATCAGAAAAAAAATCAAGCAGACTATTTTTTGAGGTGATCAAAGAATATATACCTCAATAATAATCATAAAAATGCAACTTAAAAAGCTATCTATTTTTGCCTGTTATAGTGGAAAATTAAAAGGTTGATAATATTCAATGGGTAACAGGGAAGAATATTGGGTAATTCTCATTTTCAAGCAGACCTTGTAAAAGTGAGCATGTATGCAAGCTTCCTGGAATATAGTTTAGCAGTGCCTCTTAAGATAAAATTGTATTCATAATTGGCATAGTTTGCCTTTGTGTCCCCACCCAAATCTCATCTTAAATTTTAATCCCCACCTGTTGAGGGAGGGACCTGGTGGGAGGCAATTGGATCATGGGGGCAGTCTCCCCTATGCTGTTCTCGTGATAGTGAGTGAGTTCTCACGCGATCTGATGGTTGTAAAGTGTGGTACTTCCTCACTCTCACTCTCTTCTGCCACCCTGTAAGACGTGAGTGCTTCCCCTTTACCTCCTGCCATAATTGTAAGTTTGCTGAGGCCTCCCAGCCATGTGAAAGTGTGAGTCGCTGGGGAGGGGCCATGAGGGATTAATAGAAATAGCTCTGGTCTGCAGCTCTCAGTGAGACCAACGCAGAAGGCAGGTGATTTCTGCATTTCCAACTGAGGTACCAAGTTCAGATCACTGGGACTGGTTAGGCAGTGGGTGCAATCCATGCAGAGCAAGCAGAAACAGGGTGGAGCGTCCCTTCACCTGGGAAGTGCAAGGACCCATAGGACCTCCCTCCCCCAGCCAAGGGAAGTGGTGAGGGACTGTGCTACCTGCCCCCGGTACTACACTTTTGCCATGGTTTTTTGCAATCCACAGATCAGGAGATTCCCGCATGAGCCTACACCACCAGGCCCTGGGTTTCAAGCACAGAATTGGGCAACTGTTTGGGCAGGCACCAAGCTAGTTTTCTCATACCTCAGCTGCATGTAGAACCCCAGAGAGAGAGGATAACCATCCATTCCCCTGGAAAGGGGGCTGAAGCCAGGGAGCCAAGTGATCTCGCTCAGTAGGTCCCACTCCCAGGGAGCCCAGCAAGCTAAGAACTACTGGCTTGAAATCCTCACTGCCAGCCTAGCAGTCTGGAGTCCACCTGGAAAGATTGAGCTTGGTGGGGGGAGGGGTATCCGCCATTACTGAGGCTTTAGTAGGCGGTTTTCAGCTGACAGTGCTAAGGTGAATGGGAGGTTTGGTCTGGGGAGAATTCACCACGGCGCAGCAAAGCAAAGAGATAACAGCTCTACAGCTACGGAACCAGCCCCCACAATTTTGTAAGCCACTTTTCTGTAACAAATCTCTTCATACATCTCCTACTGGTTCTGTTACTTTGCATGAACCTCAACCAATACAAAACTAGCACACAACCCAAATATCCATCATAAAAATAATGGAGAAATGCATTGTTGTACATTCACATATAGGCAACTGCTCATCAAATAGGAAGGAACACCTTATTGATACACAAAACAACATGTATGAATCTCACAGACATGCTGAGCAAAAAAGTCTCGATACAAAAGTGTGCATACTACGTAGTAGCATTCATGGGAAATTTTTGAACAGGCAAAATTAATCTATGGCAGAAAAAAGGATCAGTACTTAGATTGCATCTGGAGCAGAGGAATTCACTAAGAAATAGCTCAAGAGATCTTTTTGTGGAGATAGAGACGTTGTATATCTTGATAGCAGCACAGTGCATGCATTTGTCAAAACTCATCACATTGCATGCTTAGAATTTCTTCATTATATATAAATTTTACCTAAATATATTGTAAATAAATATTGTACTCTATTTGCTAGACTTGATTTTTATAGTAGTGTATGTCAACAGTGCTGAAACTAATCATAAGTAAAAATCAGACGTACTGAATTTAAGAAATATTCAAAAAAATAACTGGCCTGCACTATTGAAAAATAACAAGGTTAAGAAAGTCAAAGAAAGGCCAAGGCATTTCTAGATTGAATGATGTTAGCAGCAATTAACCCAATTCGAATTGCATCCTGGATTAGGGAAAAAATATATATATACAAATGCTATTACTAAGACACTTGAATAATTTGAATGAGTTATAAATCATATAATATTTTATCAAAACAAAATTTTCTGATTTTGATCGTTGTGGTTATGTTAGACAATACACAATGGAATATTTAGAGGTAATCGGGCATTATGTCTCGAAATTTTTTTTAAATGGTTCCAAAATAATACATATAAATATATATGTATATACATATGAGAGAGAGAAAGAAAAAGTAAATGGGGCAAAATAAACAATTTCTGATCTCGGGTAAATGGTATACAGAAGTTCTTTGTACTAATCTTGAAATTTTTCTGTCAATGTGAAATTACAGCAAAATAAAAAGTTATGACAATAAAATTATAAGATTCATTTTTTTAATGGAGGAAAAGGGAGTTTGGAGAGCATTTCAGACTCATAGAAACAAAGTTGTTTTCTGTGAGAAATCACTTGATAATGTTTTTAGTAGCTGTAAATGTATAACTATAAAATCTATTACTGTGCATTTGCAGTTTTTTATTAAATCTAGATTTCACTGGATGCAGTAGTTGTTATGGCTTTTCTCTCTTAATCACTGCATAATTATTATATCTAGTCACATCTTTTACTTTACACATTGCACTTTTGTGGTCTAGCCAGACAGCTTTCACAAAAAGCAGTTGCTATGCACATACCAAGTTTTACTTACTCTGTTAGCTAAATGTCCATTTTTTTTCACAGTCATGCTATAGCCAATTGTTTAAGAGCTGGCTACAATCACATTCTTTCGTTAGTAGGGCTTGTCTTTTTTTTTTTTTTTTTTTTTCCAATTTTTTTTCATTGAGGTTGTGAAATACCCACACTTGCAGGCTATACTGGCTCTGGTTAATTACAAAGAAAACTCATTGATAATTTTAGATGAGAACAGTGCTGAACATAAGATGTATAGAGGTGAGTGCCTGAGGAAGGAGACTTTAACAAGAGTGGTGATTAGAGGACTCACTGAGGAGGAGATCTGTGAAATAAGGACCTTAGCATGAGACCGGAGAGTGGCAACTTGGGGAATAGCCTTCCACCACTGCAAGACCCTTGCATGGCTTTAGTGAGGTTGATACTGAGAAAGTCCACATGACTAGAGCAGAATGAGAAGAGAGCCAGTGGACTGAGAGGAGCCTGAGAGATGATGGAATGACCACAGACCATGTGGGACCCAGGAGAGCATGCAGAGGCACGTGCATTTCATTCTAGGTGGAATGGGGAGTTCCTGGTAAATTTTAGGAAGATATTTTGGTGATTCTGACATACTTAACCACATTCTTTAGTTTTCCATGGCCTGTCTGAACAACTGGCCTGTGTTTCAGAGAAAATGCTTTACAACTTTGTGTGGGTTTCCAAGATGTCTAGGCATGAAGTCAAAGTTTCTTGATTCCTCTTCCATTTCTCGAATACCTACCAACAATACTAGCGCCACTCAACCTATCTCCTATCCCTTTCCTTAGCTTAGATAATGCAAGGGAAACCCAGTTCCTTCCAACTATAACAATCTAGTAGATATAGACAGGAAATACCAGGAATAAGGCTGAGCTAACACCACCACCACCTTCACCACGACT
The DNA here is from genome assembly GCF_009828535.3 of Hylobates moloch. Taxonomy (NCBI): domain Eukaryota; kingdom Metazoa; phylum Chordata; class Mammalia; order Primates; family Hylobatidae; genus Hylobates; species Hylobates moloch. The sequence continues at coordinate 7,556,771 of NW_026652292.1, read as the reverse complement.
ACCACCACCATCACCATCACACTCCTTAACACCATCAACACCATGAAAAATAACAGCCCACAATCACCCCTACCAACAACCACAATAACAACCACCACCACTGCACCACAACCACCCCAATAACAAGTGCTCATCATCATCACAGCTGATCACAGCTGATCACAGCTGAGACCTGATGTCTCAGGTCCAGGCTGCAGTGTAAGCACCTTCACCTGAATGCCAGACTAGGAAGAATGCCTCACCTGTCTATAAACTCTCCTGGCCATAAGGAGAAAATTTTCAGTGCTTTTGCTATTGGATGTGCCATTCCTTAAAAGAAATGGCAATATTTTTGATAAAAGTATAAATATACTTCAGTGGGTTACACAGTTAGTTATTAGTATTAAGGTTGGACATGCCAGCTTAGAGGGTATTGAACTGAATTTCATTCTTTTTGCTTTTTCCATTCCCACAAGTGATTTTCCTCTGAATGTGAACAGGATGAGCCCATTTAATTTTATGAGCTTTATGTGGTTGAAGTTATTTTGTTCCATTGTATTTCAATTAGTTCAGTCTGATGTAATAAAAATGTGGCCACATTTCTAAAGACCAAATCTAGATCGTGGCATACAAGGGTTATTTTTGTTTTATAAGATAAAGACAAATGCACACGTATGTTTATTGCAGAACTATTTACAAGAACAAAGACTTGGAACCAACCCAAATGCCCATCAATGATAGACTGGATAAAGAAAATGTGGCACATATACACAGTGGAATACTATGCAGCCATAAAAAAGAATGGGTCCATGTCCTTTGTAGGGACATGGATGGAACTGGAAGCCATCATTCTCGGCAAACTATCACGGGAACAGAAAACCAAACACTGCATGTTCTCAATCATAAGTAGGAGCTGAATAATGAGAACACATGGACACAGGGTGGGGAACATCACACACCTGGGCCTGTCAGCGGGTAGGGAGCAATGGGAGGGAGTGCATTAGGACAAATAGCTAATGCATGTGGGGCTTAAAACCTAGATGATGGGTTGATAGGTGCAGCAAACCACCATGGTGCATGTATACCTATGTAAAAACCTACATGTTCTACACATGTATCCCAAAACTTAAAATAAAATAAAAATAACAACAAAAATTAAAATAGATAAATAAATGACAATAACAACAAATATCACAATGGCAATCTGGCCACAAGAAAATGTTATTTAAACTGAAATTTCTGAACTTTTGGATACAACTATAATGTAGATATTCACAAATTTTTAATCAATCTATGATTTTTCATCTTCTACTTTTCACTCTCCTCCAGTAGGTAAGAGAAAATACACACTCGATACCAATTTATATTATTCATTTATCTTAAGATTTAAAAACATAAATATCTCCCTGAGTTGTCATTTTTAAACCTCATTAAGGAGAAAAAAAATCTTCCAAGAGACCTTAAAACTCAGTATCATGCCAACCTAATATCAAAATCATGAAGGAAATCTTACCGAAACAGATGCTTCTCACGTATTTATCTCCATTGCCTTCTATGCCATGCAGCCAGGTCAAAATATGATTGCTGGTTTTTGCATATACATAAGTAGAAAATATAATTCTTATACATTTCACCTAACTTCCGCCCTAAATTGACTAAAGAGAAAAAATACTCTCTTTTTGATATTTGAGCCCCTTTTCTTTCTTCAGCTTCTTTTTACATGGTTCCTTTTTTTGTTTTCTTTTGTTTTGCTTTGCTGTCCTTTCTGTTCTTTCCATCCATGCTCGATCCTCATCATTTTTATTATCTTCCTTTTTTCTCTTCCCTTCTTCTCTTCTTATTTGTTGTCTTTACATTGTGGCAGGCAAGAGAGCATGTGCAGGAGGACTGCCCTTTATAAAACCATCAGATCTCATGAAACTTATTCACTATCATGAGAACAGCCCAGCAAAGACCCGCCTTCATGACTGAATTACCTCCTACATGGTCCCTCCCATGACATGGGGATTATGGGAGATACAATTCAAGATGAGATTTGGGTGGGGACATAGCCAAACCATAATACCCCTATTTAAAACACGCCTCACTGTGACAATTGATTCCATGTGTTCAGGACTAGAATCATAGCATCAGTGAAGAAGCCAAGTATTTGGCCCTCAAATGAATTTCTCCATGGACTTTTAAATAAATTATTTTTCTTACCTCATGGCAAATGTTTAAACAAGATTTTACATTAATCTTTAGCATTAAAAATTAATCAGGATAAATGAAGGACTCCTTACTGGAGCTGAAGTAGACTGTTTTATCAGAAAGTCACCAATCTCAGGTAATTACACAGAATTTTAAACAGAAGGAAAGAAAGTGGAGTTTGTTTGGGAGGTGCTCACTTCCCACCCTATGTTTAAATGCAAGAACATAGAGATTGTTTTTCCATTTTAAATATTATAATATCAACTTACAAAAATGTACATTGTTTTGTTCAAAAATCCCTTAATGAACCACCAAAATAATCTGGAGTAAGGGATGCTTCCTCCTGGGTCCATGTAAGTAGTAATAAATACTGAAACGAGGCTCAGATATGAGCGCTATCTCCCTGGTAGGCCTGAGCTAACGGGAACTATGTCCTGACCAAGCTGCCACAGCCACATGGATATGTTACAGGAGGCAAATTTAAAATAATTTTTAGTCCCTGATGGGAGTTCCAAGGCAAGGACATACATGAGTGCGTGTATGGGAACACATACAGAAGGTGAAGATTCTAACCTAGCATCTCAGTGAGGTGACCAAAGCCACATTTTGCAAATAGATGAAATTAGAGAGCAGGTGCTTCCTCCTCCCTTTAAATAGGAGTAAAATGAGGTCCCAGAAGGGGATCCTGGGGAGAGAGGCTGACAGGAAGGAGGAACACAAGCAGGTGGTTACAAGAAAGGAAAGACTTGAGAGCAGCAGGAAACAGAAGAGGGAGATGAGTAAACACCAGCCCTTGGAGAAGCCAGAGCTGCTTGTCTGATTTCTCCAACAAGATCTGTGCAGTGAAGTCTAAAACCCTCTTTCCACACTCTGCAGAAGACCCTGGACAACTTGCATCTCATTTATTTATTTTTTAAAAAATAGTCCAGGGGCTCACTAAAAGGTTCCACTGGATTGAGGGTGGAAGTGGGAGGAAGTGAAGTAAGGAGAAGGGAAGGACACAATGAGGAAACAGTGTTTACTGCATGTGGGTACTTGTGAGGTGTTGTTGATAGTCACCACTGTGGGCTCCCAACTTTTCCTCTAGACAAAAACCTCAGCTAATTCATGTACAACACCTGAGATTCTAGAATTAGCCATCATTAGTCTTTGCTCTTTCCAGACTAAAGCATCATACAGCCAGAGTGCATAGCACATTTGCTCACAGGCCCGTTCCCTAGATGATTCTGTCCCTGCAACCCCTGCCCGCCCTCTGACCCCTGCCAGCTCACTGCCACCCAAAGAAGGCAGGGCTCCAAGGAAGCAAGGCATGAGTTCCAGAGAAGGAATTATGGAGAAATGAAGATTCCTGCAAAGTCAGAGGGAAGGAATAATTAGGACCAAGTCTAAGCCTGCGTTAGAAGGTTACCCAGGCCTCAACTAGACAGAACCAACCAGAGAATTTGTAGGCCCTAGTGCAAAATGAAAATGCAAAGTCCCTTCTTTAAAAATTGTTAAGACTCAACGTAACAACAGAACATTAAATGAAGCCTGGAGTCCTTCTGCCATGGGGCCCTGTGCAATTGCTCAAGTTGCAGGCTCATGGCCTGCCCTGACTCCAGAGCCTCCTTGCAAACATCTAAGGAGAGTCTTGGGATACTTAATCAGAATAGATGGTGACAGATCACATTTGAGGTAACACAGGAAGTACGTTCACTAAAAGACTCACACAATGCTTTAATTTTCTACTGGAATCTAGAGAGGCCCCCTTAAGGAGCTCTTCAGTGGCAACATCGCCTTTCCTACCTTGGTGTGAAAGATGACCTGGGAGATTAAACCCTGCCACAGTGAGATAATTGCTCCTTGTGATAACGGCTATCTCAAAGGGCAAGTACCTCATTAACCTGACTGTGTAAGCATGGTAAACTACAGGAGCACTTCAGCAGAGGGGCAGGAAAATTAAGAAATTCAGTAACTATGCTTAATAGCACCTGGATTTAATAAGCCACAAGAGATACAGCAGGACACACGGTCCTTCAATACAACACCTACACAGAAGGTGAGAATTTCTAACCAAGAAACAACCCAAATAACAAATGTAATCCGCTGGACAATATTTTTAAAAAAGATGCAAAACCAAAGCAAAAAAATTACTTCCAAATCAAAAGAGTCAAATGTCATCACTGCAAATATTATAATTACGTAATTCAATCATTTCAACTTCTCCCAATGTAACTCTATGACACCTCTTCCCTCCACCGCTGTTGGGCTCAAATGGCTTGCAAAGTGATTTGGTGAATAAGTCCCTTGCTCATTATGTAACAAAACTTAAGAAAATAGATTAAAATTAGTAATCAGGGAAACGTCTGATATGATTTCGATCTGTGTCCCCACCCAAATCTCATGTTCAATTGCAATCCCCAGTGTTGAAGGTGGGGCCCGATGGGAGGTGATTGGATCGTGGGGGCAGTATCTAGTGGTTTAGCATCATCTCGCTTTGGCACTTTATAGTGAGTGAGTTCTCACAAGATTTGCTTGCTTAAAAGTGTGTAACAACTCCCTGCTCTCACTCTTCTTCCTGCTACTGCCATGAGAAGATGCCTGCTGCAGCTCTACCTTCCCCCGTGAGTAAAAGCTCTCTGAGGCCTCCCCAGCAGTGTTTCCAGTACAGTCTGTGGAACTGTGAGCCAATTAAACCTCTTGTCTTTATAAATTACACAGTCTTAGGCATTTCTTTGTAGCAATGCAAGAATGGACAAATACAATGTCCCATTATTTTGTGTATAAAATGAAAATTATGATCGCGGTTTGGCATTATTTATTCTCTTTAGCCTTACAAAGCACTCTCTCTGTTTTCCAGTAACATTGGCAAAGATGCTTGGCTGAGCATATTTCTACACTGAAAGATCAATACATCTTTGTACAAGCGTACATCTGAATCCGGAACTAACACCACTCAATTTTACATTCAAGTTGGCCTTGCCTTTTTTCACAGACAATGACACTCGTTTTCAGAGGACGTTGGCATTGCTGTTTTCCCCAGAGGTCCATGGGTAGAATCTGAAGATGAAGGGGGAATAAAGGAAGCAAAAGTCGTTCTGTCTCTGGATGGGTCCTCACATTGTGAGGGTGGCCTCCCTGCCCCGCTTGGGACTCCTGTGGAGTTAGATGGGTCCTCACATTGTGAGGGTGGCTTGGGACTCCTGTGGAGTTAGATGGGTCCTCACATTGTGAGGGTGGCCTCCCTGCCCTGCTCGGGACTCCTGTGGAGTTAGATGGGTCCTCACATTGTGAGGGTGGCCTCCCTGCCCTGCTCAGGACTCCCGTGGAGTTGTCCTTTTATCTCACCATGGTCAGTTCTCTTACTGTATTCGAGTTTGTCCATAGTTAACATTTGTGTGTTATCCACTAGGTACCCTCTGAACCCTGGGCCAAAAGCGGGGCATGCCTGCTACATCCTTGTGTAAGAAGAGTGTGATGGGACCTCATGTGAGCCCGCCTAGGATGTCGGGGGGCCTCAGTGTCTGTCTACAAGTGAGCAGCATCGCATGACAGAGACTGAGGTCTGAGGAGCCTATGACCGGCCCCATTGTGGTGAAGCAGGTGGCCCGTAGGCTTTTAAAGAAGGGTGAGTTTTGTCATGAAACCAACACCCAACGAGCTGCAGACAAGGGGGTTTACTTAAAACAAATGCGAGATGAACCCTCCTGTTTCCTAAAAGTATAACAAGTTTTAGGTCAAGATGGGAGAACAAAACTCTTTGAAATAGAGATGGGGTGATCAACTATGTCATGGAATTGGGAAATAAGAATAACCAGGAAGACAGAAGACTACTAAGTAGATCTTCGATGCCTTCGGGGATAAACATTCCTATTAAAGACACTCTTCTCAGTAGAGATGTTATTAGAATTGAAAGCTTAATACACTCATTCATTCTTCGGTATGGAACAAGCCTCTGTGAAGTCCCAGAACTCCTACCTGTGTTGAGGATGCAGTGAGAAAAACAGTCATTCACAATCCCTGCCTTTGTGCAGCCTAACTCAGTAGAAAGATGGTCAATTAAACCCATATTTATATAAAATTCAATATCCATCAATTACATTATTTCTCACTACTTTATCCTCAGTCTCCAAAATTAAGATCGATTAGATTCAGTGCCATATGGGTGAAAGCAGATTAAATCAGAAAGTCTCTTTGCCAATTATTTCAACTTGTCTCAGTCTCTGTTTTCACTTCTGTAAAATGGAGATACTCATACTTATTTGCTCTATTATTGTGAACATAAGCACATGGAAAATGACTAGAATGATGTCTGACATATGGCTCATACTCAATCTGTTATAGCTTTATCACCTAGAGTAGTTTTTTGTTTGTTTGTTTGTTTTTTGTACTATTGTTTTGTCTGCACATGTCTGGAAAACTTACAAGACCTATTTCTACCAACGGACAAGAGGGCAGGAGATGACAAAAAAAGAAATGGATCTGAGATGGAGAACATTTATTTAAATCATTTATTATCCAGACACCCTACAAGAAAGGTCCAGAAAAATGGACTGCTATTTTAAGAAGACTGTGAGTCTGGAAGTGATGACAAACAGAGAGAGGTTGTTTATTTTCTGTGTGTCAATATCATCAAGAAAATGGGTATTTACTTGTACTGTATGATTTTACATGTGAACATTCAAGGAATCAGGCTTAAAATGTCTTTGAAGGTGTTTTCAGGGTTAGGACACAATGTCCAGACTTTGCTCTTAATGCTTCCTGTTGTAACGTCAGTAACACAGGCAAGAAGCACCTGCTGCTACAAGTGCTGACAGCACCAGGTGCAACTCGCAGATCTGAATGAATGTTTTATTAAAACTTGTTCAAGGAAATTGTTTCCGAGGAAACATGGTTTTATACTCTTTCTTATGAACTCATAAAAGGAGCAATGGGTATATATGGTGCACAAATAAAAAATTAATGAGAAAAATTCAGGAGTTCAGCCTGATAATATGTGAAGAGGCAAGATTCAGCAGGTAACAGAAGATATTTTCTTTTTCATCGATGTGGGCTCTTTTTATTCCTAATCTCCCTCTTAACATGCAGTACACTGGAGTAAAAATGCAGTTAGCTGTGCTGCATCTTTAAACATAAATAAACTTAGTTTAAATAGCGCTTTGGACTCTAAGTGTCTTTGCAACCCACAGACTCTTCAAGTGTTGGCAAATGCATAACTAACATCCCTGAACTCCCCAGGAACAATTAAGAGAGAAATTGTAGACAGCTTAAAATACAGTCTTCGACAGGTATGCATGCCTACTTTTAAAATGCATTTCATACAGATTATACAACTTTGAGCAAAGCCTTATTTACTTAATACTGCATCATAAGCATTGTCAATTATTATTAAATATTTTCTAGGTACACCAAAACAACACAAAAAGTATTTTAGGATTTACCATTCATCCAGCCCTTACAGAACCACAGGTTATGAGATTTTTACTTGTAGGCAAAGCCCAAAATAATTGTGAGTCAACCCTGACCAAGTTGCTGGAAATATGGGGCTCATTTGTCTCAGAGGGTGAGATCTCTGTGTCCCACGTGGCAAGTGGACCGTATTTTCCCTCTGGATCTTTGAGATGTTTTCCAATTGAGTCAATGGAGACATGAGGCCTCAACCAAGTTTCCTTGCTGGGCACACTATGTCTGTATTAGCTTGCTTGGGTTGCCAGGACAAAGTACCACAGGCTGAGTGGTTTAAACGAAAGAAAGAATTCTGAAAACTCGAGTCAAAGATCAAGATGTTGGCAGAGTTGGCTCTTCTGTGGTCTCTTCTCCTTGGCTTGCAGGTGGCTGTCTTCTCGTTATGTCTTTCCATCATATTCCGTGTGTGTGTGTGTGTGTGTGTGTGTATCCAAATTTCTTCTCCTTATAAAGACACCAGTCATAATGGATTTGGGCCCACTCTGTGACCTTATTTTATCTTAATTACCTCTTTAAAGGTCGTATCTCCAAATATAGTCATATTCCGAGGTTTTGAGTCTGAGGACTTTAACATGTGGATTTGTAGAGGGCACAATTTATCCCATAAAAGCCCCATAGTGAGAAAAGGAACCCAACCAATGCCAGTTCCTCCTCCTCCTCCTTCTTCTTCTTCTCCTTCTCCTTCTCCGTTTCCCTCTCCTTCTTCTTCTTCTTGTTTGTTTGTTTGTCTGAGACAGAGTCTTGCTCTGTTGCCCAGGCTGGAGTACAGTGGCACGATCTCGGCTCACTGCAACCTCCGCCTCCCAGGTTCAAGTGATTCTCCTGCCTCAGCCTCCCGAGTAGCTGGAACTACAGGCACGTGCCACCACACCCGGCTATTTTTTTGTATTTTTAATAGAGACGGGGTTTCACTGTGTTAACCAGGATGGTCTCAATCTCCTGACCTCCTGATCCGCCCGCCTTGGCCTCCCAAAGTGCTAGGATTACAGGCGTGAGCCATCGCGCTTAGCTGCCAATTCCTCATTCTTATGCTGCCTATGCCTGGTGAGTCTTTTCCTAGTGACCACAATACAAACATTGACTTCTGATACATACATACCTACAATAAAGTTTAATTTATAAATTAGGCATAGTAAGAAATTAACAACAATAGTCAATAACAATAATTTTATAATAGAACAATCATAAAAATATACTGTAATACAAGCTATGTAAATCTTCTCTCTGTCTCTCAAAAACTTATACTGTACCATGGGTAGCTAAAACTATGTAAAACAAAACTGCAGATTATGGAGGACTCCTGTATTTCTATGGTATTTGTTGTAAAATCTCTTTTATTTCTGATTGTAATAATTTGAGTCTTTTTTTTAAGTTAGTCTAACTAAAGTTTGTTGATTTTGCTTATCTTTTCAAAAAACAACTCTTAGTTTTATAGATCTTCTCTATTGTCTCTATTTTACTTATTTCTTCCCTGACCTTTATTATTTTCTCCGTTCTACTACTATTTGGGCATAGTTTGTTTTTCTTGCTTTAATTCATTGAGGTGAAATGTTGTTCACTTGAGTAGATTTTTTTCCTTAATGGAGGCATTTATGGCTATAAATTTCCCTCTGAGAATAGATTTTGATGCATCGCATAAGTTTTGGTATGTTGTTTCTAGTTTTGTTTGTCTCAAGATTTTTTTTTAATTCTTCTTCTGATTTATTCTTTGACCCATTGGTGGTTCAGGAGTATATTTTTTAACTTCCACATATGTATACATTTTCTAATTTTCTTCCTGTTATTTCTAGTTTCATACCATCTAGTCAGAAAAGATAATTGATATGATTTCAATGTTCATAAATTTTCTAAGACTTGCTTTCTGGACTAACATATGATCTATCCTGGAGAATGTTCCATGTGTGCTTGAAAACAATATTTATCCTGGTGCTGTTGGATGGAATATTATGTCTGTCTGTTAGATGCATTTGTTCCATAGTGTATCTCAAATCTACTGTTTGTAAACTGATTGTCTGTCTAAATGATCTATCCATTTGTGAAAGTGGAATATTACAGTTCCTACTCTTGTGAAATTGCTCTCTACATCCCACCTCAGTTATGTTGAGTTTTGTTTAATATGTTTAGATAGTTTAATGTTGAGGGCATGTATATTTAAAATTGCTATATTCCATTGATTAATTGATGGTTTTATTATTATACAATGACTGTGTCTTGTGACAATTTTTCAATTAAAGTCTACTTTCTTCTGATATAAGCATAGATATTTCTGCTCTATTTTTGATACCTTTTACTCTCTTTAGCATGGAATATCTATTTCTATCTCTTTATTTTCAATCTATGAGTGTCCTTAATTTTAAAAAGAGTCAAGAAACATATTGTTGAATTATTTTTTATCCATTGAGCCATTCTACTATTTTTGATTGTAGAATTTAATCCATTTACATTTAAGGCAATTTTTTGTAGTTAAAAACTTAACTATTGCCATATTGTCAATTGTTTTCTGACTGATTTGTTCTTCTTTTCTTTTTCTTGTTATCCTTCTTGTGGTTTGATCATTTTTTGTAGTGGTATGCTTTATTACTTTCCTTCTCTCTTTGTATCTACTTCAGGTTTCCATTCATAGTTCCCATTAGGCTTAAATATCTTATAGTTATGGCATTCTATTTCAATCCAATAACAATTGAATTTCAATAATGTACAAAAACTCTACACTTTAATTTCTGCCCCCCAACTTTGTTATCCATGTCACAATTTACATCTCTTATATATTATGTATCCATTAGAAAATTATTAAAGCTATATTTATTTTGTATTTTAACTTTCATACTAAAGTTAAAAATTACTTATGCACTACCTTATAACATTTTATGAATTATATTCTTACATATACACTAAATTTTATATTTTTATATCCTTTCGGCAGTCTTTGATTTCAGTTTGAAGAGCTCTATTTGGCTTTTTTTTTTTTTTTTTTTGTAATTCACTTCTAGTAGAGATGAACTCAGTTTTTGTTGTTTGGGAAAGTAATATCTTTTCATCATTTTGGAAGGACACATTTTCTAAGTATAGTGTTATTGGTTTCAGAGTTTTTGTTTATTTTTCTTTTTTTTTTTTCCACATTTTGAATAGCATCCCACTTTTTCCTGGTCTGTAAGGATTTGGCTGAGAAATCTGTTGATATTCTTATGGAATTTCCGTTGTATGTGATGAATTACTTTTTTCTTGCTGTTTTCAAAATTCTCTCCGTATTTGACTTCTGAAAGTTTCATAATAATGTGGCTTGGTGAAGACTTTTTGTGTTTGGTGTTCTTTGGGCTTTATGAATCTGATTGTTCATTTCTCTCCCAGATTTGGGAAGTTTTCTGTCATTATTTCTTTAATCTTTCTGACCATCTCTTTTTCTCTGAGAATACTATAATGTGCATACTTATACACTTGATACTTGGTAGTCTCCCATAAGTCTCATAGACATTAATTCACTATTTATTCTTTTATTATTTTTGTTCCTCTGACTGGGTTACTTAAAATGACCTGTATTCAAGTTCACAGATTCTTTATTCTGCTTAATTTCATTTATGATCACAACACTCTATAAAACCTTTAATTTATTCATTTTGTTCTTCAGTTTCAGAATGTCTGTTTGGTTCTTTTTTATAGTTTCTCTTTATTCAGCTGCTGATTTTGTTTCTGTATTATTTTCCTGATTTAGTTTAATTGTCAATGTTTTTCTGTAGTTCACTGAGCTTCTTTAAGTATTGTGAATTTTTGTCAGGTGGTTTGTAGATCTCCATTTCTGTTGTGCATATGTGTGTGTGTGTGTGTGTTTTCCTTTGGTAGTGTTATGTTTCTCTGATTAGTTTTGACTCCTGTTACTTTGTCGTGGTGTCTCCACACTCAAAGTAATGGACACCTCTTGAAGTCTTCACTGACTGGTTTTGGTAGGAAAAGTCCTTCACCAATCAGCCTGATATGGTTTGACTCTGTGTCCCCACCCAAATCTCATCTTGAATTGTAATCCCTACATGTCAAGTGAGGGAGGTGATTGTTATCATGGGGGTGGTTTCCCCCATGCTGTTCTCATAATAGTGAGTGAGTTCTCATGAGAGCTGATGGTTTCATAAGTGTTGACAGTTCCTTCTTCACACACTCACACTCTCTCTCCTGTCTCTTTGTGAAGAAGGTGCCTGCTTCCTTTTTCCTCCATGATTATAACTTTTCTGAGGCTTCCCAGCCATGTGGAACCATGAGTCAATTAAATCCCCTTTGTTTATTAGTTACTGAGTCTTGGTAGTATTTTTATAGCAGTATGAGAAGAGAATAATACACAGCCTGTCTAATATTCTGACTAAATATTAGGATCCACGAATGGGCCTTCTCTGAAATGGTCAGTCATGTTGGCTTGCTGCTGGAGTGTTTGGGTGGACTTTCATGGTGCACGGGTTAGTGAATAGATGAGAGATGGGCTTGGTGCCTGGGTTCACAGGAGTCAGCCTGGTTGATACTCGGGTCAGCAAGGGCAGGCCTGAAACTTGAATGCTTAGGGCTAGACCTGAAGCCTGGGTTCACAGGGAGCAAACTTAGCTCTGGGGTAGGCCTTAACCCTGTGTCTGTGACAACTCTGGTGCCTAGGTTCGATGGACTGCACCTGATTGTAAGTCCACAGGAACTGGCCTGGTGGACTTAGAATCAAAGTTCACTTGGGTGGGCCTGGCACCTGGTGCATAGAGATGGTCCTGGATTCTGGGGTTATGATGATAGGAAAGATGATCTTAAACAATTAAAAACAGTAAAGTGTTTGGGGAAAAAAGAAACAGTTGTTTTGCGTGATTTTATTTTTTAAATTCGTCATAAATCTTTATACCTACAAGTCACTTTATATCATCTCATTTAAAAAAGCTAATAACAAAACAAAATATTTTAAACAGAACATTGAGATAAATTAACCTTGTTAGGTAAAATGTGGTTTTGCAGCTAAAGTGTAAATTTTCTTTGAATTCCATTGATTCAGTATCCTACAGATCCATATATGAGTTATTAGCTTCTGGGGTTTTAAAAGTTTCTTTTAGTTCTTGGCATAAATAAATCATAATTCAAGCACTTCATCTGTTAGGTTTTCTAAAGTAAAGTTGATTCTACAGGCCAGAAATGGTAAATACTAGAGCTTAAGTTTGCTAATATGATCTCTCAACTTTGTAATTATATTTCTCTTCTCAGAACATCATTCCCCGCTCCCGGCAAAAAAAAATGTTATTTTCTTGCTTGTGCTACATGCTATGTTAAAAGCCCTCCAGCTGACTCAAATGGGCAGCCAGTGCTGGAAGCAATGAACAATGTTTGCCATCAAACATTGCCTCAAATAAGCCCAGGTGTTGCTGAAGAAGCACAAGTCTGACTTATTGAATACTCATTATCATTTTACTTAAGCCTGGTTTAATGCATTATTTTAAAAAAAACAGTAATTGTGATAAAGTATAGTTTGAGAAGATTTGGAATTTCTCAGATGATATAAAAATGTTTTCCATTTATGATTCAGTATTAGGTAAATATTTTTTTAAAAGTCGGAAGATAAAAAGAGCTTTCTTGTATATATACAAAGGAAATACCTTACATCTGTTTTAAACAAAACAAAAAAACTTACGTATTTTCAGTATTTGCAACACTTCTTTTTAGTGTTTGCAACATATCTTAAAAGCATGTGTAAATCATTGACTCTGCTGTGAAGATTAAAAGTTTTGTGTGTGTGTGTGTAAAATACATACACACACAGCATCTTAAAATGGTAGAAAATTTTAAAATACTATATTATCATGATGTATTCACAACTATAAACAAGTTACTTGAGTTAATAAACGATTATTCCTAAGACACCTGTAAAATGAACCTTCATCATCTGGGGATAGATATTTAGCATGTCACGAAAAGCTATTTTAATCTGGCCGTTGCCTACGCCTCCATCGTTACTGTCTGCCTTCAGCCCTCCTGCAGCCCTAGTTCTCTCTGTGGAGTTCTTGCTGGCTATTGAATCTGTCAGCTTCCCTTTCTGTGCAATTCCTTGTTCCCTGATTCCCCTCTCCTCCTCTTTGCCTGACTAGCTGCCCTGCATCATTCACCTTAACTGTTTTTCCCTCCCTGACTCTGGGCTCCCATAGCACTCTGCTTGTCTGTCCTTCACTAGACTCCCAAGGTTAAGGACCAATATGCCATCTCTGTATCACCAGTTCCTGGATGTTTACAGTACACAGAACACGAGTTCTTTGTTGTGAATTACTTTTAGTCATTTTAGTTATTTGGAATTAACAAATAAACATGCAGCTATTAATTAAACAACGCACAGCTCTTCATATGTAATGTTGTTTCTACCACAATAACTCTGGCATTTGGAAGAAAATAGAGACATTTGTATCAGAACTTACTCATTTTTTAATTAAAATAGAACAAAATCAAAACTCTGGCAATAAATCTAATTTTGAACCTATAATTACAAAGTTTAAAGTTCATTATTTTGTCAGAAATAATATGTCACAAATTTATTCCAAAGTGAAATCACCACATTAAGCTAGGGCTTAAATTAAGGACAGCGATTTATATGAAATATTCATGAAATTTTTTTTTGACTTGGAATGGTATGTCACCATTTTTCTATTCCTTTTAGGGGCCGAAAGCTCTTGATAACATGACTTCAAAGTTTGAGTAAGCTGAGTTGCTCAGATTTAATAGTGTTCCTACCCCTTTTTCTATAGAAATTCTATTGGGAAATAAGAACCAGATGGCTTAGTAAAGCTAAAAAAGTTCCAAACATCCTTATTTTTCAAGCAGTGTATATACTAGAATTTATTGTAACAGTGGTATTTTAAAAGCCAAATGACAGCTAATTGGCTTCTCTGAATAAAGTATTTCAAAGTAAATATCCCTACCTGACCACACATTTCAGAATGACCCTCATATGGAAATTGATGACAAGCAAAACTTAAATGTAAAACAAATATCTAACTTTTATTTATTATTTTAACAGTATACATTAGCAGCTAGTGCCAGGCATTATTCCAGAAAAATTTTCGTCTCTGGAGATGAGTTCATCATGGGGTAAGGTGATTTATTAAATAGGTTCCATTTCACAATTTCATAGACTAGTCAGTACCTGCTTTAATAATTATGCCTTCCTTAAAATGTTTAACAACAGCAGATGCAATTTGAAACTGAATCCAAAAGAGAAACTATCAAGGCTATGGACTCCCATCAAAAGAAACAGAAAGAAAATAAGCCTATGAGGTACATAGTAAAGGAAAACAGTTGCTCACTCTGCTCAGTGACCATGCTTGCTTTCCCAGCACTTCCCATACTAACAGCTTGTTGTAATAGTTCCCCTTTTCTATTCTTAGTGAGACAGACTCTGGCTGCACAAATCCTAACACACTCAGGTTATTGGCAAGAAACATTGCAGTTTCCACTTGGAGATCAGGTATCACTCTTATCCTTGTGGTGCACACAGAATATTTTTGTTAGAATTTTACAAAAATCCATGCCAAAATGAGAAACATTTGCCAAAATAACAGTTAGGAAGAAAATGCAGTTGGGCTCATTTTTCTTTTTTTATTATAAAGTGATGGGTACATTATGTTGGAAACCAAAAATAAAATTCTAAGCCTCCCAACCAACTGAATGAACCCCTCCTCTTGGCCTTGGGGATTCCAAAGAAACCTGAAAAACTAGGTCAGCCCATTAGGGGAAGGGGAGTCAGACATGACTCATTATACTCTCTTTCCTTTGGAATTCAGGCACAGTTTACCAACATGGACATTAAAATAGAGATCTTAAGACTGATATAACAGACTCATTGTAGCAATAAGATATCAAATTGCAACCTGACTCTGTATAGCATTGCATGAGAGATAGCAGGCCTGAAAAAAATCAAAATATTTTACCTCAAAATATATTTCTTTGACATCTGTTGAAATGACCCTGCAAAGCTGTCTCTTGTAGGGGAAATTTACATTGTATAGAGAACCCTATTCCATTTCCAGGTCTTTTTCTGATCCTGAAGAGATTAACTGAGAGTCTCGCACCTTTTCAAACTCTGAAAACATTTGCCATCTATTGCCTCTGAGGATGGCCATCTATAAGGCCTCATCTACATAATAAGGACATTGGTCTCCACAACCCCTTATGTTAACACAGATATTCTTTTCTATTGATTCCAGGTCTTTAAATAATAACTTAAATCTTGGAATCACTAGCCAATCAGAAAATCTTTGAATCCACCTTTGACCTGTAAGTCCCTTGTGTCAAGTTTGTCCCACCTTTCCATACTGAAGCAAAATATACCTCACATGTATTGATTGATATCCTAGGTCTCCCTAAAACCTGTGAAATCAAGCTGTAACTCCACTATCCTGGGCACATCTTCTCAGGACCTCTTGAGTCTCTGACGTGGGTCATGGTTCTCACATTTGGCTCAGAATAAATCCCTTCAAATATTTTACAGAGCTTGGCTTTTATTGTCAACAATATTATATGGAAGAAAAAGGTCAGTGAGTTTAAGAAAAAACAGGCATATAAAATCACATATATTCAATTCATTTCTTGTGGCAGTGAGAGGTTGTGCTTCCTTTTAGTGTCCCAGAAAAAAAGAAAGGAATAAATCTCACCACCAATTTCCAGTGAATGTCCACAATAAATCCTTATTCCAAGTTTGCTGTTTGAAAAATTAACTCCTTCTCTCAAAGATGCACTTAGAGGGCACTAAAGAAAGCCCATTTACTTGGAAGAATGTCAGGATACTGCTGGGCCCACTTGCAAAGCCTAAGTACCTGTGCAACAAGACCTAACACAGGAACGCATCTGCTGTAACACTAGCTGTGTTTCCCCATAGATTTCTAGGGAGCAAGGAATGTGCTCTGTGTTTTTTTTATACCCAAGCTCTTGTTGGGGTGGATCTACAGGGCCTTAAGAATCCTGAAAGGAAAGCTCCATCCGCAAGTTTGACACCCTGAAACTTGGCACTCAGATGAGGTGCAACCTGAAAAGGCCCTGATAAAACCTGAAGAGCCCTCAATTACTCTGCCCAAACATTCACATATGGGCTCCCTGTACGAAGGCCTTTGGCTCAGTGGTCAGTAAGCTGGCTTTGCAGTCAGGCCCCCAGGGCTCAAAGGCCTCTTCACAGCCTTATTCGGCCAACTCTGTGGCTCTGGATCAGCCTCTCTACCTCCGCATACCACAGGTTCCTCACATTCAATTGGGATCCCTTCAGAAAGTTGTGAGATTGCAGAAAATAATTCCTTAGAAGTTCATAGCATAGGGCCAATTGTCAAGTAATGTGAGTCACGATAGTTATTGCCAAGTCATTGTATGCACACAACACAACTTAGTGAAAAGAAAGAGCAAGAGGACTCCCTGCCTGACTTCAAGTCTAAGCTTTTACAACTTCTCAAATACCCCTTCTCTTTCTCTGAAGCAGAGGAACGTGGTCATGAATACCCCTGATAATAATTATGTTGTACATATGGTTGTACATATGGAACCTTTCATGCCAGATGTAGTCCATGACCTTAAAGGCAGAAAGAAAGGACTCAGTGTGCTTTCAGAATGGGCTACAAGCTTGTGTGTCTACTAGCTCATGATGTCTCCAGAGGCCAGAATGAATCTTTGATTGACTTATAATAGATGGAGCCAAGATAATTTGTTGTGGGGGAGGAGACTAGCCCTGTGGTTTAAAGGTGGGGGATAATTTATACCAAAAAGAACTTACAAATCCACCAGGTGCAGTTGCTCACACCTGTAATCCTAACACTTTGGGAGGCCAAGGCAGTTGGATCACTGGAGCTCAGGAGTTGGAAGCCAGCCTGGACATCATAGCAAAACCCTGTCTCTATAAAAAATAAAAAAATAAAAAAATTCAGATGTGGTGGCGTTCATCTGTAGTCCAAGCTACTTGGGAGGCTGAGGTGAGAGGAACCTTTGAGCCCAAGGAGGTAGAGACTGCAGTGAGCCAAGATCACGTCACTTTACTCTAGCCTGGGTGACAAAGTGAGACCGTATCTCAAAAAAAAAAAAACAAACAAACCTACAAATCATGAAGGAGTATGTTGGTTTGAGTCATTTTACAGTAGACTAAGTATTGCTTTCTAATTCTCTTCAGGATTTCAATAGGTTATAACTACCATATTTAATAAGTATTCAGTTATTTTCAGAAAACTGGAAGTTCCCTTCTACTTTGTATGATAACCATATGTGTATGTTCTCACTGTATGTAAATGAAACTACCTTTGCAAAAATTATAACAGTGAGAAAATTATGACGGTGAACGATATGACCTAACTGACTTCATTTTGCCTTTAACCTCCAAGCTGCCCTAATTTTTTTCCTGGACGTAGGCCAAACTAACAGTAGGAGGGATTTAGTTTATAGTTCAAACAAATATGATAACAGCTCCTCCACAAAACCAATCCCCTCCTTGACTAGGAACCAGACTGCCTTTGTGAAACTAACATATTATCCAAAAGATTAAAAATTATGGCTCAGGAGTCATGCAGTCACAGGCTACAAGATCACTAACCCCCGCAATTGCTCCTGTTGATAACATTACTATCATAAAACCTAAGATTGGTGTTTGAGATATTTTTCAGACCCTGCATTCCAATAGATCAGTTGATGCCACTTAGATCAGTAAACTGGCTTATCTGGTCTTATGGCTTCCACCCAGGAACTGACTCAGCGCAAGAAAACAACCTTGACTCTCTGTCATTTGTATCCCTTACCCAACCAATCAGCATTCCCTCTTACCAAGCCCACTGCGTGCCAAACTATCTTTAAAAAACTACAGCCTCCAAATTTTGGGGGAGGATGATTTGAGCATTAATAAAGCTCAAGTCTCCTGCTTAGCTGACTCTACATATATTAAACTCTTTTCTCTATTGCAATTCCCCTGTCTTGATAAATTGGCTTTATTTAGGCAGCAGGCAAAATGAACCCATTGGGCAGTTACATGTCATTTTACAGGTGATTTTTAGCTATTGTCCTTATCTTTCTTTTATAAATGAACATGAGGAATAATTGTGTGAATTGTGTGTGTGGACATGGGAAATGAGGGGAGTAATATTGCTGATATGGGGAAAACATAATTAAAAGCAAAATTTCCTTCCAATCCAGAAAAAACTCTCCACAAATGTAGCAGAGAAAGAAAATGGTTTATTATTGAATGAGCATTAAACCAGAATATGATGCAATCATAGGTAGTCTACTGAGAGATTGCAAAGACAAAGAAATCTTACCATTTTATATAGCTAAACAGATATACTTTACATTACAAACATGTTTTCAAGATAAACAATAACTAGTCCTCAAGAAAGAGGACTTGACACTAACATTTGTTACACATAATTTATCCTAGATTCACCTGGTAATTGTGGTCACCATCTGTGTTAGCTAATTGGCTTTATTCAAAGGAAAAATAAACTATTCATATATTTATGACAGGAAGTAGTTATACAACTGGGAGCCAGGTGTCCACAGAAGTTAGGCTCCTACCTTCCCACAGATAATTGGAGATAAGTGTGTTATCTTTGATAATTATATTTCAAAGAGATGGCTCCCAGTTTTTTGAGAGAGATGTTACTGGAATATAAAACTGGCAAAAAGATGTATTTAGCTTGTAAAAAATTTGCATGCATTTCAAAGAGGCAGAGAAGGAACCTATAATCTTGAGTTTTCTAAAATGAATGCTCTAAGAAGCAGAAGAAGGAGCTGTCTCTCCCTTTATTTTTTATAGGGAGAATTAATTAACCCTCTTATGTTTAATTTGCATTTGCTCTCACCTTTAGTGGTTGGGACAACAAAAGACAATGTAGAGTTCTGAATTCAATTAAGTTCAATAACGATATTTAAAAGTTAAATTGGAACTTAACCCTTTATTTATGTAATATGAAAGAAATCAAAATACTGTACCGCAAAATATACTTTGTAGACATATTTTGAGATGAATGTTCAGAGAACCAGCAAACAGAAGTGGCCTTGAAAAGCTGTCTTTGGTGGGGGAGATTTGGTTCTGTGCAGAATCTGAAGTGATGCAGCCAGGCCTTTTCTTGTCTGGATGTAGGGAAGGTTAACTGACAGTCTGATACCTAGAAAGGTCTAAAAGACACACTTACCATGTATTCAGTCTAACAGCTGCTACCTGTGAGGTTTCATCTGCATAGAAAGACCACCTTGGCCAGCCACGCTTCCTCTTCTCCCTCTCCCAGAATCTGTTTACCACGATAACCTGTTTTGCCATGATCCAAGCTCCCATTCTTTCTTCCTCATGTGCACATTAATAAATCTGTATGTCATATTAATCTCCTTCTGGGAGTTGATTTTTCAAGCAAAACTTCAGAAGGCAGAGAAGCTTTCCCTTGGCCCATACAAATATATTTAAGATCAATCATTGGCTCCTGTAAGGGTTTTAAAAATAAACAGCATAAAGTTCACTTGGTACAGGAGTCAAAAAATAATTATAATGGAAATACAAGTGTAGAGTAGAACTTGAACAGGTGCAAGCCATTTTTGTGGGGACCATCTTTGAAATCAGACAATAGTAGTACTTAATCAATTAGATATTATACTGCAAAAATCGTTCTTAAACACTCATAAGCAATACCGCTGTTAATAGGCACAAAAAACTGGAACTAAAACTCTAAATCATAAAGCCAAATTCTATGCAAAATTTCCAAGTTCAGGCAATGCATAAATATTTCTAAACAATAGAGAATTTAGAAAGGCAAATCCCGACTCTTCAGCTTTTACTGTGAATACTGATTTGCTCCTGGCCTTTTGAAATGTGTCACTAGAGTTATGATTAATTATTTAGAGGCCAAAAATGCCCTTTACCTGTTATCCTTATGAAATGGAAATTATGAAGTCAGAAAAAACAAGATGGTGATTAAAAATAAAGCAAAAAACAATGGTTAGTGTTATTAGTAATACCTTCAAAGTTAGAAAATCCAGGATGGGAGACTTTCTTAAAATTGAACATTCTCAATGCTGATACTTATGAAACTTTATTTTTTGCTTCATGTGAAGAAATAATTTTTTAGTCAATAGTACTTGCATGAAAGCAGCTTTGAGTTTTCAGAAGAGAATGGAACTATTTGAAAGCAGGGCCTGCTGCTCAGAATACAATATTGTCTCATTAACATAAGGGTCCCCAGCTGAGCAGCGGCATTAGCTAAGGTCAAAAAAGAAGGGTGAGCATTTATTACATTTTTTTATACTAAAATCTCATATTTAAGTCAATCTCTTAACAACCTTAACCTGAAATATAAACTCATGATCATCTATTCTTCAAAAGCCAAATAATGACCGTCTTCACTTTATCTTACCTGAGCCTGAACAAAATGTCAATATTTTGTTTCTTCTGGAGAGTGATGAGGGCTTTCAGAAATCAGTGGGAGGTATTGAGGTTGCAGAGGGTCTGGGTGGAAACAACAGAGTGAAACTTTTTTGCTGTAATAAGGTTCTCTTTGGTTGTTGTTGCTGTTTATACCAAATCTAAATATAAGTAGTTAAGAAATTGTCATAAAGTACAGAGTTGACCCTTGAGCAATGCTCGGGTGAGAGACACCGGGCCCTCTTGCGGTCAAAAAGCCGCATATAACTTTTGATTCCCCAGTAACTTACCTACTAATAGCCTACTGTTGACCCAAAGTCTTACTGATAACATAAACAGTTGATTAACACATATTTTATGTTATATATATTATATAATGTATTCTTACAATAAAGTAAGCTACAGAGGAGAAAATCTTATTACAAAAATAATAAGTTAAAAAAATACATTTATTATTCATTAAGTGGAAGTGGATCATCATAAAGATCTTTATCCTTGTTGCTTTTGCATCAGGTAAGCTGAGGAGGAGGAAGACGGGGGTTGGTCTTGTTGTCTCAGGGGTGATAGAGGTGGAAGATATGGGTGGAAGAGGAGTCAGAAGAAGCAGGCACACTCAGTGTAACTTTACAGAAATACATCATAATTTCTGTCTGAATCCCTGTCTTCTCATTTCTCTAAAAATGTTTTTACACAGTACTAATTCTTCTTCATCATTTGCTTTAATCTTACTGCCTGTATCGTAGAAGCGTCCATGTCATATATAAGAAGTCAAAAGCATTCTTGAATAACTGGATCCCTCCTCCCAGAATGTCTAAAGTCAACTTGTTTCCTGGTCCTGCATCTTCTATGCCTTCTTCCTCATCATCTGGCACTGGTTTGAAAGCACTCATCTCCATCAAGTCATCTATTGTGAATTTCTCTAGTGTAGAGTTTATTAGGTCCTGAATTAATCCAAGACCCATATCTTGAAACCCTTTACCCTCACCTTTTTATTTCTGCCATATGCACAACTTCTTTTATGATTTCATTGATTGGCTCAGTCATAAATCCTGTGAAGCCATGCACATCTATACACAGTATTCTCCAGCAGGAATTTGTTGTTTCAGGCTTGATGGCTTTCCTGGCTTTTCTGTAACAATGATGGCATTGCCAATGATGTAATCATTCCAAGCTCTCATGATGTTCTCTCTATCGGGGTTGTTTTCCATAGCATTGGCACTTCCTTCCATAGAGTACCACGTGTAATGAGCTTCAAGTGTCCTTATAGACCTACTAGAAGAAATATAAAAATTAGAAAATTTTGGAAAACCTAAGCTTGCCATCCACTATTTAAGACGCTTGAAAATCAACTGTTACTTGCCCCCTTAAACATATGATGTGCTTCTTTCTCTGGGGAGATTTCCTTAACGTACTTGGTGGCAACGTTTAAGAAAACAGTAGTTAACACTCAACTTTTAGATTAAGCTTTCTGTACTAATAAAATCAGGTGACAGGTAAAACATTCAGTTTTGTTCAAAACTAAACAGAAGGAACATAAGCCCACAACTTGAGCATGAAAGAGATCTAAAGTTGCACTATGTTTCATTGTTTCTTTTGTATGTTGGTTTGTTTGTTTTTGTCAAATCCATATGTTATCATCTGCCTTTCAGAGAGCTGTTTCTACCTATCTCAGTCCCTGGGAGGTTTAATTGGATATATTATTTAAGATTTTTCCCAATTTATTAATTAGCATTAAATTCCATGGAACTGGTATCCCACTAGTGCCAAGAGTAAGGTCCCTCTGAATAAAATGAACATTTATTTTTAAAAAGGTTAATTTTTTAAAAAGTCTTTGGTCAAGACAAAAGTCTTGAAAGCTGTCCACATCTAGGATGCTGTCTGCTTCTAGGGAGAAATATTTCTGTTTAGCTTTACCTTAAAGTCTCCAACAGGTGTGCAGTTCCAAAAGTTTGAAGGGGCCCTTTTCAACTGTGAAATGTGGACCCAAGTTTTGAGGCCCTGAAGCTTTACTGTAGTGTAGGTGGTAAGAAGGACTTGATATGTGTGAAAGCAAAATAAATCTTGAGGCTACCGAATCACTAAGCTAAAGGGAAAAGTCAAACTGGGAACTGTTAGGGCCAACCTGCCTCCCATTCTATTCAAAGTCACCCCTCTGCTTACTGAGATAAATACATATCTTATTGCCTGCATTGGAGAGGCTAATCAGAAACTCATAAGAATACAACCATTTTTCTCTTATCTACCTATGACCTAGAATCCCTCTCCTCACTTCAGGTCTTCCTGCCTTTGCTCCGAGTCATCTCGCCTTTCCAGACCAAACCAATGTTCATCTTGCATATGTTGATTGATGTCTCATGTCTCCCTAGAATGTATAAAACCAAACTGTGCTCTGATCATCTTGGATACATGTCATCAGGACCTCCTGAAGCTGTGTCATGGGCGCACATTCTTGGCCTTGGCAAAATAAACTTTCTAAATTAACCAAGGCCTGTCTCAGATTTTTGGGGTTCACATATGGTTCTTTCCAAGGAAGATCAATGGTGGTCTTCCTCTAATGTCATTTCCGGAAGACCCAGTCTCTAATTTCTAGACCATAAAAGATTTGATTTTCCTCAGTTGGTGGATCAGGAAAAGCATCTTTTATCTGGTGAAAATACACTTTGACATAATGCATTAAAACCTTACAGTATTTAGTCATATCAGAGTTTACAAGAGTGAGAGATGCAGGAGGTTCTACTATTAGGGACATAGGCCTCCCAGTAACTATTTGATTAAGGGTAAACTTAATGCTTTTCTATGGCAATGGATCTGATTGCCATTAAAGCCAGTGGTAGTACCTTGGGCCATGGCAATCCAATTGACTCTGTTAATTTTGCCAATTTCAGTTGTAAGAAACTATTTGTTCTTTCAGCCATTCCAAAAAATTGAAATTAATAAGGACAGTGGTAATGCCACTGTGTCCCTAACATTTTACTTAACTTCTTTATAACTTGCCCAGTAAAATAAGTTTCACTATTGCTGGAGATTTTTCCAGGGATATCCCATGAAAGAAACACATTTTCTAATAATTGTTTAGCTACTGTCACAATATCAGTTTTCCTTCATGAAAGAGCCTCTACCCAACTAGATAACATGAAAAATATTACAAAAACATACTAAAACTCCACTGAGGGTCATACCTAAATGAAATCCATCTGTAAATGTTCAAATCAGGTGGTAGAAATATACCACCTAAGGTTTTTATTGTTTTTCAGGGATTACAAATTTGAAAAACCAAACATTGATTATAAACTGTTTTAGCAATTTTGGAAGTCACCACACCAATATTTTTTCATAATTTGAATCTTTTGTCTGTTCTATGATGATTTTTGGAGTGCAGAACTTTTAACAATGGAAGTTTCAAAGACTGAAGAAGGGCCAGACAACCATCCAGATCCTCTATGGGTCCACATCTAACATTGAATTTACATCCTGTTAGATACCAATTTTGTTCTTTTTTTAAAATCAGGGCCATTGCACTATTTATTAAATAAGTCATCACAAGAGAGTTGACTTGGATCAATCTGATGGAGTTCATTCAAATTGCATGCTCTAGCAATTTCAACACTAGGTCATTTAACACAAAAATCTTCTAAGGCATTCCCTTGATATTCCAGTTCAGTTCTACACGTGTGAGCTTCAATCTTAACAACGTCAATCTGTAATTGTAACAGGATAGCTGTAAAATCTGTTTTACAGCTATCCTGTAGTAGTAGAGGTGAGAAACCCTCATCGTTTGCATAACATGCCAAAACCATGTAAGACTCCAGAAGCATATTTGCTACTTGTATAAACATATACTGACTTATCCTTAGCTGTATGACAAGCTTGGGTGAGAGCAATAAGCTTCACAGGTTGAGGTGACTTAAGTAAGAGTTTCCTTCTCTATTAACTCATTTTTGGTGGTAACATCATACCTCAACTGATATTTTTCTTCTGAGTTTTTGGCATAGAACCCATCAATAAAAAGTATTAATTTAGGAGTATCCAGTGGAGCAGCTCATAAATCTACAGGAGGGGACACTATTTCTGATATTACATTTACACAATTGTGGTCTTCACATCATCAGGCAGAGGTAATAGAGTAGCAGGCTTAGATGGGTTTCAGCATTTTTGATGAAAGTTTAGGAGACAAGAGAAGAATTTCTAAGATGTTAATCTACTTGGTAAAAAATGCTGAGTCTGGCTGGAATTTAATAGACTTTCCACTTCATGTGGGACTTGAAAATTAAGTTCATTTCTTAAAACCAGGCAGTTGCTTCTATCAAGTAGGTTGCTGCTGCTCCTGCTTTTAAACAATTAGGATATGCTTCAGTTATCGGTTCTAATTGCAAGCTATATTATGCCATGGCCCTGTTTCCCCCATGTTCTTGGGTAAGAAATCCTAGTACCTCATTATTACATTCATGAAGGGAACACGGTAAAAGATTTACTGTAACTTGGAATTTCTAAAGTGAGGGGTGGTTTTAAGGCCAATTTCATTTGGTTAAAAGTTGGTGCATGACTGTCGTTCCAAGGTTAAGACCTTAAGTACTATGTTTTAGTGAATTCATAGAATGGTGAGGCCATTAAGGAAAAATTCAGGACTCAGTATCTGTAATATTCTATAAGCACAAGAAAAGCCCTTGTGTTGGGTTGCAGGACAAGGAAAACTTTAGGTAGTTTGTATTATTTCAGGTGAGAAGGAAATCGCTTCAACAGTCAAATTGTGTCAAAAACAGTCGACTTTTTCTCTTGAAAACTAAAGTTTTACCATCAAAGTCTTGTGACCTTTACATGCAACTTGCTATAAAAGGTAAATTGAGTAAATTTCAGAGCACTCTTTAGTGGCAGAGTGCATAACTACAGGTCATCTACACATTGAATATGAGTAGAATTTCCAGCACTCTATAGGGTTAAGTCCTGATGCAATGCCTGGGAAAACTACATTAATCCTTGTGGAATTACTATCCAGGTGTACTGCTGATTTTTCCAAGTAAAGCAAATAAGTATTAACTCTATTTATGAACTGGAATGCTAAAAAAGGGCTGAGCAGAGGTTTGCTATTGCAAACCACTTTGAAACAGTGGGTATATTAGACATTAAGATATCACTATCCGGGACTACAGGAAACCTTGGTATTACAATGTTATTAATTGCCTGTAAATCTTGAATAAATTTCTAAGCTTGTCCATCTGGTTTGTTAACTGGTAGGATTCGAGTGTTACAAAGACTGGTACACAGAATTATAAGTCCTTGTTTAATTGACTCTTCTACCACTGGTGAGGGCATTAGAACTAATTTGAGTTTTAGTGGATACTGGGGTAATTTAGGCAAGGATTTAGAACGATCTATTTGGACTTTTAAAAGTTCCATACTTTGAATTCTTTCTATGTCAGTTAAGGAAGAGGCCCATAAACCTTCAGGTATTTTAGAAAGGACACAGGTTTATAGGCCTGATTTTTGATCTTACCAATTTCTGCCTGTAGAGAGCATAACCGTTCTGATTGAGGAGAGTCAAAAACTCTAAGATTACTTCTCCCTCATAGAAGAATTTCATATGCCCTGTTAGCAATGAAAGTAATTCTCACCTTAGCAAATTTACTGGGGCAGTATCACACAGCAGAAAGGTACATTTTTCTGAAAATGGCTGCAAAGTAAATTGGATTTGTTCAGATATGGAAGCCTCTTGAACTTGATTCAAAAGCCCCACCACAGAAATGACCTTTTTCCTCAGAGGTATTTGTTGATCGATTTAAGTGGAGTTTAAGGTAGATAATGTGGCTCTCATATCCACCAGTATTGTACAGGATTGCTCATTTATTTTGACCCTGTTTCTTCAGGTTTATTTAAGGATATTGTGGAGAAGAATGGACATTAAGTTGGGGAGGGGGCAAGGGCAATTTACAGGAGAATCCCTGAGGGCCTCCACAATGTCTATTATCACCACAAGGGCTAAGATCTCTTGGGCTGCCTCTAGGGGAGAAACAGTCTGGCCTAAAGGGAGGAGGCTTATGAGTGGACTGACATAAACCTGGACAATCTCTTTTCCAGTGTCATTATTTGCAATAAAGGCAGATATCCTGGAGTACAGAATTTCTTATTCTCTACCTCTTGGTTGTGATTTAAAATAAAAACAAGAAGGCCCCTTTGGTCTCAGACCCCATAACCATAGTAACAGGACAGACATAATCTTGTTACCTTTCTGGGGTTTTGTTCTTGCTGTAATGTCCTCTCAAAATGTTCAGCTAAGGCTATCCATTGAGTCACATCTGTCACTACCCATCTAAGTTTATGTTTTTAAATTAAACTGTTGAGTTAAGGACAGGATCTATTTATAAATGGATTCGTTAATCCCATTTCAGTACCTGCAGAAAAGACTGCTTGCTGTATGTTGAGCCCAGAACGTTTCAAATACAGTATTTCTGAGTTCTGTAATCTAAAATTGGGTCAATTTTTTGTTTTTGTTTTTTTGGTCTGCAAAATTGAATGATGAACCAATTATTTTTCTGTGAAACATATGTAGAAATTGAATCTAAAGAATTTTCAGCAATTTTCATACCTGGGTTTGGCCCTTCTCATAAGGGGGTGTGGGAGGATCTTTAATATCCTCCTTAGGTCTGTCCCAATCTGCTGCTGTCATCCATTTCTGAGCTTTGCTAGGTCCCAGTGTCATGGGAATAAATCAGTAAAGGTCAGAAAGCCCTGGATCGTAAGCTCCTATGATGATTCTAAATTCCTCAATACATTTTTGAGGATGTTCCCTTGAGTCAGGGAAGTTCTTTACAATGACTCTATGCTCAGTTTTAGACCACAAAGTAAAAGGTGATAACAGCTCGAAGGCCTGGCTAATCAGAAGGTCTTACTTTGTAAGGCATCTGTCTAACTTCTCTGTTCTCATCATCATCAAAGTGAAAAGGTCATTTAGAAAAAGATTAGTGGACTCAGAGAATTTAGGTAGAGATAGATAAAGAGAAGGAATAGTTGGGGTTAGTTCAATCAAGAGTACAATCCTCTTCTGTTATGTCCTTAAATGACTTAAACTTTTGGTTTGCTTTTTTTGCAATAGCAATTTTTCTTTCATTTAATCTTTTAGATACCTTCACATGCCAATTAAAGAATATGTGAAATTGTTTTTGCAGGCTTTTTGGGCACCCTTTTATAACATGCCTTTAAATACACAATTTTGTTCAAATTAAAACTTCCAGCCAGGTGTGGTGGCTCATCCCTATAATCCCAGCACTTTGGGAGGCTGAATCAGGCAGATAACTTGAGGTCAGGAGTTTGAGACCAGCCTGGCCAACATGATGAAACTCCATCTCTACTAAAAATACAAAAAGTAGTCAGGTGTGGTGGCTGGCTCCTGTAATCTCAGATACTTGGGAGGCTGAGGCAAGAGAATCACTTGAACCCAGGAGGCAGAGTTTGCAGTGAGCCAAGATAGCGCCACTGCACTCCAGCCTCGGCAACAGAGCAAGACTGTCTCAAAAATAAAAATAAATAAATTAATTAATTTTAAAAAACTTCCCTATTGTGGCCATCTTAATTCTACATTGTATTTAGTAAGGTTAGCCCATCTTTTAAAAATGACATACATTCTTGTGTTCCTAATTTTATACATAAAATTAGCTGGAATTGGCTGGGTGCGGTAGCTCATGCCTGTAATCTCAGCACTTTGGGAGGCTGAGGTGGGCGGATCACAAGGTCAGGAGATCAAGACCATCCTGGTTAACACAGTGAAACCCCGTCTCTGCTAAAAATACAAAAAATTAGCCAGGTGTGGCGGCAGGTGCCAGTAGTCCCAGCTACTCGGGAGGCTGAGGCAGGAGAATGGCGTGAACCTGGGAGGCAAAGCTTGCAGTGAGCAGAGATCACACCACTGCACTCCAGCCTTGGTGACAGAGCGAGACTCCATCTCAAAAAAAAAAAAAAAAAAAGTTAGCTGGAATCCTAGAAGGTGTAGTTCCAAACTCCTTTGACTGAGACAAACTCATTATCACAAATGTCACTATCTGAAGTTCCAGGCCTGTAAATCTGAACCAGTTAACTATCAAATCCAAACTGATCCTCCAGTCATTCCAGATAATATTGCTTAAAAAATTGCTCAGAACACAAATTGGTGGAGCTCAGAATCCACAATAATACTTGTCCATGAACTCCCGTTACAAACAAGAGAGCAAGGAGCACAGTGGGCTCCACAGTACCTTGCCTCCCAGTCACCTGGTGATCCTGAGGGTCACTGGAGTTTTACTTTGGATCCTCACTTTTGACACCAGATCTGTTAAACCAAACAAACCAAAACAAACCTTCAAACAAATTAAATTTAATAGGATCTAACAGAATCTAATTAAGCAAGCAAAAAAAAAATGATTCTTGAATCAGGCAGTTCCCAGCATCAGAATCCATTCAGAGAGACTCGGGGCTGCTGCATGGTTGGATAAAACTTATGGACAGAAAAAGGAAAGTGACATAGAGAAAATGGAAGTAACCTCCAGAAACAATTGGATTAGTTATAACTCAGCTTTTGCCTTATTTTAACAATAAACAGCTGGTTGCCTGTGAGTGAAGTCTGGTTGCTGGGTTTGGCTGAAACTCAGCTATTTTACAGAATCACACACCTAAATTAGGTTTTCAGTTTGCATATACTGCAGTTTGTACAGGATAACTAAAGAATGTGATATGCTTAGGCTTTGTGTCCCCACCCGAATCTCATCTTGAATTATAGTTCCCATAATCCCCACATGTTGTGGGAAGGACCAAGTGAGAGGTAATTGAATCATAGAGGAAGTTTCTGCCATGCTATTCTCATGATAGTGAGTAAGTTCTCAAGAGACCTGATGGTTTTACAAGAGATTTCCCCTTTCACTCGGCTCTCATTCTTCTCCATCCTGCCACCATGTGAAGAAATATGTGTTTGCTTCCCCTTTCACCATGACTGTAAGTTTCCTGAGGCCTCCCCAGCCCTGGGGAACTGTAAGTCAATTAAACCTCTTTCACTTATAAATTACCCATTCTCTGGTATTTCTTCATAGCAGCGGGAGCTAATACAGAATGCAGGTATGAAGTCTTTATCAGGCCAAATTTTAGTTTGATTTAACAAATATTATATAGCAAAGGATGCTCTTTAAAAAAAATCAAGGTACGTTTTTAGGTAATTTTTTAATATTCACTTCTCTGTGAAGAATCAATACAGATTAATTAGCCTTGAGCAAACAAAATGCTTCCATGCCTATGTGCCAGAATAAGTAATGACCAGAGGGATAGTATTCATGCTATACTACAATCTGTTAATTCTTCTGAACAGGTGTTCAAACACTAATTTTCTCCAACATACCTGAAAAAAAGTAATGATTATTTGTTAGAAGACATACAAAATGTTTTTGAATGTGTCTATTTACTCAAAGTAATTTTTATAATTTTTAAAAGTTTGTGTTTAATTGGATTATTTTCACAAACTGGACCTAACTTCTCTCATTTTCTATCTTAAATTTTTCTAAAAATTAATAACCATTTTTAAATGTCCTTATCAACATGTGTAGAGCAGTATAATTGCTTAATAAAGTTGGAGGCCTGTAATAACAGCTGGGGGAGTAAAGGTCTTGTGGAACAACTTTCTTTTTTCTTTTCTTTCTTTCTTTTTTTTTTTTGAGACACAGTCTCTCCTGTCACCCAGGCTGGAGTGCAATGGCATCATCTTGGCTCACTGCAACCACCCAGGTTCAAGAGACTCTAGTGCCTCAGCCTCCCGAGTAGCTGGGATTATGGATGCATGCCACCACACCTGGCTAATTTTTTGTATCTTTAGTAGAAATGGGGTTTCACTATGTTGGCCAGGCTGGTCTCAAACTCCTGACCTCGTGATCTGCCCACCTCGGCTTCCCAAAGTGCTGGGATTAGGGGGGGTGCCACCACGTCCAGCCGGGACATCTTTCTTCAGTGTGTGTGCAGAGAATGTTAGACTCACAAATCTTAGCTCTAAATTTGTCTAGAAATATAAAAAATAGATCCAATAAATATTGCATAAATCCAAGTCTCCAGTGCTAAAAGTCTCAATAAGTGTTGCTCAAATTTTTTATTTATTCTGGCTATTTTGTTGTTCATTAGCATTTCTTTCTACTATTAAAATGGTAAAGAAAAAGCTAAATTCTACTGATTTTTTCCTACCCTTACAGCTTTAGTAAAGTATTATTTTCAGTCATTATAATCACAGAATAGACCAAAATGAATTTAAAAAAAAAATCTGCTCAGATAACTACTCTTAATTACAGTTTTACATTTTGTTTATTTGTTGGAATTGAAAGCAGGTTTATCTGGTCAAAATCCAGATGGCCTGAATCTTCTCTTCTACTCCTGTCTCCCAGCCTTGATGTTCCTTCACCCAAAAATAACCCATGTTATTGGTTTCTTGTGTATCCTTCACAGATACCCTCAAATAATTTTTGGAAGGTGGGTAAAAACAGAAAAAATAAATCACTGTGTGAGGCAGCATCATCTTGGGAGAAAGCTGGTCCTTGTGTTAGCAGTGCTGGAAGAGGGGCTAGAGAGTATTTAACTGTTTCATTTCACAAATGAGAAAATTGAAGACTAGAGAGAATACAAAGCTCTCATCCAATGTGGCAGAAGGCAAGGGCACTGCAGAGGCAGGATTCAAATAGAAATCATGTGATTTCAAGTACTCTTTCCACTACACAAAACTAAATTAAATCACATTTTTCTTAACTGTCGAAGATTTGTATGTTAAGTTTGTGTTCGATCTAGAATAATAATGGTGATGATAATGATGATGATAAAAAGAACATACCCCAAAATGCAAACATGGATGAGATGAGAAAGAAATCTTTAGAATAAAAAAATGTTAGGTAAGGAAAAGGAAAAAACAAGGGTGATATTGCAAAACTCACTGAGAAAGTAACTGGCAGAAATTAAGGCATGTTAAAGAAAATGATATGGCTTTAAGGAAATATAGAAAAAAAATTCTTTATGCAGAAAGCATTGCATATGAAAAAAAGAATACCAACATCCTTCCCGAATTGAATCCTCTGGACCACAGAAGCAACACAAGGAAGAAAAGTTGCTGGAAGGATGGCTTTTTCCAAGTCTCGTGTTCTGTATAAAGACCTAAAAAGCAGTGCTTCTCTGGCCTTCTTTCTGCTACCCCTGTGTTTCTTGTAACCTTGGCAGCTTCATTCGACAAATTCTTTTAGGCAGACATTTTCTGTCCATCTACCCTAAGAGTGATGGAAATAAGTACTAAAATACTGTTCTCCCTTCAGAACAAAAATCTCTCTCAAGCAAGTCTCATTTTAATTTCACATTCTACAGTACACCCATGTGACAAATATGCCAGCCTTTACTAAGACCCATGGAGAGGCGACATGAGCAGTGAAAGAGAAACGTCCTTCAAAAGGGGCAGCCTTTTAATGACTACTATACAATCAGAACCCTGGCTCAGAATGAGCAGAAATAGCCACAGCTGAAGGGTCTTTGCAGCAACTGCTTCATAGGGTAATTGTGAGGGATAAATGACATATTACTTTTAAAAAATTGTTTAGCAGGGGACCTGGAACATGAATTAAAATTTGTGTGAATGTGCTTTTTTCCCCCTTAGCATTAGTTTCATATTTTGAATCAAATGGTATGGAGAGTGCCCCAAGCACATCTCAGACTTTTCCTGCCAAGAGTCACGGTAGCTTTCAAAGCCCCGTGCACTTGCAGTGCACTTAAGGAAAGCTGTGTGCTATAGTCAGCTGCATAAAAAATGGTGGATAATTAGAATATATGGTAGTAGTCTAGGCAATGAAAATTCAAAAAATATCTGTAATTATATAATCATATTCACTGCCAGGAAGCACTCAGTACCACTCAGAGTATCTCTACAATCCTCTTATGATCTTGGCAACCTTACTCCTTTACTCTAATGTAATCTCTTAAATTATTGACTTATCCCTGCTGGAAACCAAAGGAAGGGGAAGTAAACATGTCCTTCTTCACATGGCTACCTAGGGGAAGACTGGTAGATGAATTTCACCAATATGCCAAAGACAAAAGACATCCAGTACTTCCTTACTGGTATGGGTAGATACCTTCACTACCTAGGTAGAAGCCTTTCTATGTCTAACAGAGAAAGCTTCTGAGGTAATAAAAGTATGAATTAATGAAATAATTTCTCACTTTAGACTCCCTGAGTACCTCCAGAGTGATAATGGCCCCTTGTTCAAGGTGGCTGTCACCCAGGGGGTCTCAAATGCACTATGCACACAATAACATCTTTATTGTGATTGGAGACCACAATCCTCCAGAGAGGAAGAAAAGACAAATGATATTATCAAAAGACACCTCAGACAACTGTCTCAAGAGACTCATCTCCCCTGGATCACTCTTCTTCCCATAGACCTACTCCCTGTTCAAAACACCCCTTTGAAACTGGGTTTAAGTCTCTTTGAAATGATGTATGGATGGCCTTTTCCTGCTAATGATTTCTTTCTAGACCAAGAAACCTCTGATTTGATTAAACATGTAACTGTGCTGGCCCATTTCCAATAGGAACTGAAACAATTGTTGGAGGCCTAACCCTGTGAACTAGGGTGATTAGCTGATTGATTAGTTGACAACTAATGTATGATTCTAAACTGATCTCTTCTACTTTATATAAAGGGCATTATGAGAACAATCTGTAAAACATGAATGGAGATCAAGGATTGTATGGTAATTATGCATCAACATTAATTTTATGATTTTGATTGTGCATTGCCATTAAGCAGAAGAATATTCTTGTTAGTAGAAAATACTAAATATTTGGGGGTAATAGGGCATCAGGTTGGCAACTTACTTGAAAATGGTCTAGAAAAAGTTATTTCTTAAGATATAAAGAAGAAAAAAAAACAAAAGAAAAAGTTACTTTATACCTGCATTTTTTTTTCTGTAAATCTGAGTTGCTTTCAAAAGAAAGAAAAAAAGGGAAGGCAGTGATAACCATAATACATAGGTAACTGATTTGCTCTGGGGAATAGGATAAAAAAGATAGGATAGGATTTTTAAAAGCCTTAAGAAAAAAATAAAACGATAGATTTAAGTTCCTGCCTGTTCCTAAGTTGGGTAGCAAATTCATGTGTGTTCATTTTAATATGTATCATAACTTAAATGTGTGTTAAATTTCATTTTCTGCCTGTATAAAATATTATGGTGATTTAAAAACTTGCATTTTAAAGAGCATAGGACTGGGAGCACAACATACCTAATTCTGAAGCCTGGTTGTGCCATTTATTATCCACATGAACTTGGGCAAGATACTTAAGCTTTCTGAATTTCAGCTTCCTCGCCTAGAGAACGACAATAATGAGAACTGTGAACGGAAATTAAATTTTGGGACCCTAAACTCATTTAGCCAAAGGGAAAAGTCAAGCTTGTAACTGGGTCACACAAACCCACCTCCCCCTTTTGGTTCCTAAATAAGATGGCTACAAGATGAAAAGCTACATGCCTCCTCATATTTTGCCCACAAGGAAATTCCTAGTGGCCTGTTAAAATTTCACCATGAGAATGTTAATTGACAGCTTATCTTTACAGGTGCAGTTATACTGGCCCACCAGACGTAAATGTATATCTGATTATTCCCCTTAACCATTTTTTCTGTTTATCTTACGTAATGCAGATTCCCTACATTTTTCCTCTGCCCTGTTTATGCCATCTTATGTAAAAAATGCAGATTCACTGAGCCAAAGGCATGAGTAACTATTTTTCTCTACCCACCTCTTACATGAAAATTGTGTACTTCTCAATTTCCTACCCTTTCCTCTTTAAATTTGGAGCCCTCAAAATCATCTTCGGAGAAGAGCATAGACCTGTGTCCTGGGCGCGTCCTTAACTTTGGCAAATAAATCTCCTAAAATGATTGAGACTTGTCTCATCATTTTTTCTCAATTGACAGAACAAAGTCATAGAATTGCCTTGAGGATTCAATAGACAATATACATCAACACCCTTTACCCAAAGCCCACTGGAACAGCCCTATAAACAGGTTGGGTTTATTCTTCCATGCAGTTAGTGAGAAGACACAGCATAGGGAACCAAGGGATGTCTCAGTAAGATGGTGTTATAAAGAGCCTCTTACAGGAACTGGGCTTTGGTTGGGTGAATTGGCAGAGCGTCTAAGGAAGTGGGGGCTTGCTCTAGATTGGAGGGTGTCAGAAATTATAGATTTCTGGGTGAATCTATAACTGGGTATCTCAATAAATTTTATCCATAGGGAGGACGGACTAGCATGAAGATAGAGCTATAACTGGTACAGCAGCAGGTACTCATTTGGTGACGGGAATGTTTAGAATTTTGTGTTGCAGAGTGACCTTGTTATTGTCTCATTTTGTTATTATTCCAGACTGCACTTTTTTGACATTCTGTGAGATTGTACATGCCCAAGGGCAGAACACAAGGGTCTGGCCATGAACATCAGACCAGCTTGTATTGAGGTCTAAATGTGAATGTCAGATCAGTTCTGGATGTTGGGGGCTGTTTTTGTTTGCTTTCAACATAAATATTTGGCACAGTATTTAGCACCTGAGTACTTTTAGCTCGCTTAATAAGGAGCTCTGCTAAACTCTGCAGATCAAGGACAAATGAGTAGCTGTACCCACTTAGAGCATCTGAGCTGGATCTTCACCTTTGGCTATGTCTCTTATAACAATGACAGATTACACACATGCAAACAGAAAACAATAAATGCTAAAGTTAGGTTGTTTAGACATAAATAAACTAATCTATGTTAGCATTCTCTCACTGTGAAAAATTATTTTAATAGCAACATGTTTCCTAACTTAAGAAAACCATGATTCATAAGCTCTAGCTGTGAATATCTAAGGGCTGTCAAAGACAGTATTTGGATTTCCTTTAAGTATCAGCCTGTAATATTTAAAATGAAAAATGTTAGCATTTAACAGAGATGAAAATGTGGAAAAATAATTTAAAAACACCATATATAAGAAGACTTTTATTAGCAATTGAGTTAATGCCCCTCTGCAGATAGGGAAAGTTTATCATGTCAGCTGAAGTATTTTAAACATACTTAAATTAGGTTTTTAGGGTTTTGAGGTAATAAGCCACTTTGATATGTAGGTACTTTAAGCAAAATTGCACCAACAGAACAACTTACAGGCTTCCTAGACTAATCTGGATGACTCAGAACAGAAGGCACTTAGGAATACCTTGCGCTGGACACACGGGAGTGACTGGGCTGTCAGCAGGTAACTCGGGGTATTGGTTTTCTACTCATTTAGCTCTGGATAGGAGTAGATCTAGCTTAAACCTTTCAGGTTTACGAATGCTCACTTAATGCTTAAAATTATAAAATGGAGGATTTATTAATACCTCAGAATCAAAATAATGTTGCCACTAATGATCCTAATTTATCTTGGATGCATTTTAAAGAGGGGAGTATGATAAATTATGGTCAGTAGAGTTAAAAATTATATTAACAGGGCCGGGCGCGGTGGCTCACGCCTGTAATCCCAGCACTTTGGGAGGCCGAGGCGGGCGGATCACGAGGTCAGGAGATCGAGACCATCCTGTCTAACACGGTGAAACCCCGTCTCTACCAAAAATACAAAAACATTAGCCGGGCGTGGTGGCAGGCACCTGTAGTCCCAGATACTCAGGAGGCTGAGGCAGGAGAATGGTGTGAACCCGGGAGGCAGAGCTTGCAGTGAGCCGAGATTGCGCCACTGCACTCCAGCCTGGGTGACAGAGTGAGACTCTGTCTCAAAAAAAAAAAAAAAAAAAAAAAAAAAAAAAAAAAAAAAAAAAAAAATATATATATATATATATATATATACACACACACACACACACACACACACACACACATTTTTGTACTCAATAATACCCACATGAGACAGTGTTCACTTTATGCTAGGAGCTATTCTAAGTGCTTCTTCATAAACTGACTTATTTATTCAAATAATGCGGTAAAGACTCCCATCATCCTCATTTAAAGATGAGAAACTGAGGCACTAGCCAAGTCACGACTAGTAAGTGTCAGGGCGTTTTCAGACCCATGTGGTCTGTCGCTAGAGTCCATGTTTTCAAACCACTATGCTCTACTGCCCCTCTAAGGAGCCACAGTTCCTATTTTGTGACTCTAGACCCTGATTTTTCCCCCATCATGATGATGTAGAAATGGATGCTGAGGGCCAAGAGGTCATAGAAAGCAGTGCATGTTCTTTCAGATTCTTTAAAAATTATTGTACCTATAGTTACGTCCCTTTTGATCATGATGTCTATTTCTGATCTTTTCCTCAGTTTTTATTAGTCATTTTAATAACAGATTTAGGTTTATTATTTTTTTAAATTTTTCTATTCTGTCATTGCCTGTTTTTTTTTTCTCATTTATTTCCTTCTACTGGATTTATTTCATTATTCTCTTATCTAGCTCTCCAAATAGATTTTTACTTTACTTTTCAATGTCTTTTTTCTTTTTTTTTTTTAATACAGGTTCTCGCTTTATCTTCTAGGCTGTAGTGCAGTGGCAAGATCATGGCTCACTGCATCCTTGCTCGACCTCTTGGACTCAAACAATCCTCCCACCTCAGCCTCCCAAGTAGCTGGGACTATATTACACGCCTGGCTAATTTTTGTACTTTCTGTAGAGACCATATTTCGCCACGTTGCTTAGGTTAGACTCAACTCCTGGGCTCGAGTGATCTGCCCTCCTTGGCCTCCCAAAATGCTGGGATTACAGGTGAGAGCCACCATGCCCAGCCTCAATATATCTTGAACTCAAACACCCCTAATAATCATGGATTCTCATTCTCCTTGATTCCTCTTACAACCACCATGTCAGGTTTTTGTGACTACCACTCCACAAAAAATAGCTCCTCATTCCCCATGACCTGAATGCTGTCAAATCCTATGGACACTTCTCAGTTCTCCTCCTACTTGACCTTTCAACTGTAATAGACTCAGTTGCCCCGTAAGTTCTTCTTGAAACACTTTATTGTTCTCTAGTGTTTCATATTCTTGAGTTTCCTAACTGGCCATTCGTCTCAGTCTTAGTTGCTACTTTTCCTCTTTCCAATTTCTCAACCAAAATTCTCCTCCAGCATTCATTTTACCACTCCCTTCAGTATACAACAGAAATATAAACATGCAATGATTGGTGATAATCATGTTCTTGATTCATTTGTGTTTAAAACAACTGAAAAGGAAGAATAAGTTTTAAAGTTTTTATTCAAATTCAGAATATTTTATATTTGAACTAAATTTTAAACTTTCTAAATGAAAGTTAACAACTTGCAGTTCACACTGCTGTATTGCTTTAAAACTTAAAAGCAAATAAACTTTGTCAACTAAAATCAAAGTAACCAATATCTGGTCTGCCTGTCTCTGAAATAGCCATGCTGTCACCGCATCCATTATTCACAGTCAGCTGACCCTTAGACCAATGCTTACACAAGATTTCTTTCAAATACGACACTGTGGAGATGGCCACAGGAGGTTCTACAAAAACCAAGTCCTCGATCACCACTTAACACGTTTAGCTTGAAATGACTGCTACCTTTGCCTTCAATTCCTTCCCACACACCCAGGTATACAAATATCTTTTATACCAAGAGTCTTTGTGAAAGTAAATAGAGGGAACTCCCAGGGATAAGGGAGGGCAAAAAACAGGAGGCACCTGAAGCCAAAACCTGGAGCAACTTTTAAGAAGGAAGAGACGTCCCATTTTCATATCTCTGCATGGATCTCCCATGGAGAACTTGAGTTAAATGTAATGATTACACGTGGCAGAAGGACGACTCTCTAGCATAGTGTTTCTTTCACATAGGCTGCCAGATTCATTCCACAAGCTCAAACATTTTAATAAAAAATATTTCTGCTAAATACTTTATATTCATCACCATAAAAAATGCACAGCCATTTTAAAAAAGAGCAATTACCCTAAATGACAATTGCCAAAGTACAGATCAACTTTATATAGGATTTCTTTCCTTGTTTCTGATAAATCGCAAACAGAACTGGCAGACTTTATTTAACATTGATTTTGGCCAGGCATGGAGTTTAAATTTTAGTGTATGTGCTGGAGGCAGGGAGAAGTGATGCGAGAAAGTAAAACAAGGACAGGTCATGCGGGGACCAGTGCTACAAAGAAACTAAAGCAGGGGGAAGGCTTGGGGAGGCATGGAGTGGGGTAGTACTGCTAAATTTAGACTGAATGGGGTGCTAGAAAAGGTTGACTATGCTGTGGTAACGAATCAGCCCCTGAACCCCAGTGGTGCAGCATAAGTTTATCTCTTACCCACAGTCTACGTCCACCACAGGTCACCAGTGGCTGTGCTCTAGTAATTCAGGGACACCGGTGGATGGAGGCTGCACCATCTGAGACATGGGGCACCTCCGTAGTCCCGCCAGAGCTGCAGTAGCAGTGGACCAGAGCTGGAAAGTCACATATGGAGGCTTAAAGTCTTTAAGCAATCAGCCATAACTGGTATCATGGCCCCACCTACTTCAAGAGGGCTGAGAAATGGGAGAAGCTCATGGCATGAGCAATCAATAACTGTCACTGATGTCCAAGGAAGTCTTCTCTGACACAGGGAAATCTAAGCAAAGACCAACTGAAGAAAGAGGCTACACAGAAAGTTGGAGACAGGATGACGTCATTTATGACTCCAAGAAATATTCTATTTGTCTGCCATCTGTTTCCAGTGAACAGCCACACCAAATCTTTAATTTAGATATTTTGATAATTAAATGCATTAAAAATCTGTCTCTATTTCTATGCTTAGTTCAAGTATCTTACCTCAATGATTTTAACAGTCTTACATACCATATAGTATCACTGCCCTTACATTACATCCTTCAACAATTATCCCCTCCCGAGTAAAATCATAATACAAAAGGGCTGACAAACTCATTCTTGATTGACACACATCTCGACTCCTCACTCATTTCTTTTCCAAATATTATTATTATTTTCTCATTACTTACCTAAAACTTAGCCTTATAGATAATGAAAAGGGTTCTGAACATTAAGAAATAATAGAATAGTCATAAATGGAGAAAAAAAGTGAATAAAAAATTTCTTAAAAGGTTAGTGTCACTTGCAAAAATAGCTCTTTGAAGTACAGGTTCCTATAAACATTTAACACACATTGTTATCTTACACATACTGGTAAGATAGACACTATATATATTTGTCTCCATTTTAGGAAGAAATGAAGCAAGGCTATTTTTAATAATAGACTTAGAAACAATTCATAACCCCTAGTATTTGCAGGTTAATGCAAATACTAGGCAGCACACCACAGCAGAGTGTAACTAAAACCTAAAAGAGTGTTTCACTTTCTTCCACACCTACCTCTGTGCGCTCATACAAGTAATTTTATTTTGCTTTGCATTAAATGCTTCTGTAATACAGGCATCTGTATCAATGTGAGAAAGTCTACTTATTGTTAAGCATATTTGTATATTTTTTTACTAGTTATTTCATACTTGCCCTGAAGGAATACACATTCAAAAAGCTTGAAATTAGGCAATGTCAGTCTCATCAACCAAAACCAGCACTGGAAGTAAATATTAACAAATATCAGAATGAAATTACAAAATATACATCTCCAGCCTCATAAAACATGAATTTTATAAGCACTTTCATAAACATAAGAAAAATAGCTTTGACAATAACTATTTGAAAACATTAATATATAATCTTGTATACTGTACATGTGCACTTAAATGCAGTAACCCCAACATTCATTATATTATGATGGGGATACTTTATAAGAATTATAAATTATTTTTACATGATTAAATAATTTTGGCAGAGTAAGCCCGCAGGACTTAAATATCCAGTCAGCCGTAGTATCTACATCTGGACCAGGAAGCCTTTGTGTTATAGATACAGATTCCCTGTGAAGTTCTCCAGGATGTAAAGAAGGCCCCATGGAGGTGCCAATGGGGAGTGAGGGCTGCCTCTCAGCTCAGGTGAGCCTGCAAGCAACAGGGCAGTTTGGAGAGGGTCACAGGCACAGGAAGGGAGCATAGGGCAACTGGTGATTACGTAACATCAAACCAGGATGGTTTCTTCTTTTTAAAGAAACTTTTGTTGAGTGTTTACCCACCCCCATCCATACAAATATGCTCTCTAGGAAATGTGAAAGTATAAGCTTCAGAAAAATGTTTTTCTCATCCTTTAATTTCTGGTTTTATGATCAAATGTTCCGAAGACACTGCTTCTTTTTGCTCAAAATAGTTGACATTTTCATTGCTTCTAGTTTTTCGGCTCCTACTGTGCTTACTGTGTCGATGAGTACCATTGACGTCTTTGGCTATTTATCATCTCTAGAAAAGAAAAAAAATAATAAAATTTTAGGATATAGGATTCACAATGAATCTCTTACCAAATCCTCCTTAAATCCCTAAACTCTCTACCTGGCTCTGACTCCAAGATCACCCTTTCAGTTCTTTCCATGTTTTTCTTTGGAAAACGTAGTTTCCTAACCTTTCTACCCACTCTTCTCGTCTACTCTTAGGTCTGCAGCCACAGTAATAGTTCTAAGTTGCAAACCTGATCATGTCCTTCCAGTATGTAGTCTTTCAAAAATCTTCCTATTTTTCCCCCAGGGTGAAGCCTGAACTCTTTAATAGGCATCTAAAGACGTGGACCTGGATCCTGTTAACCTGTTAATTTATCTTTGCCTCTAACTCCCTCCCTTCATCTTTCAAGGCACAGTGCAGGACTTAACTCATCCTGAAAGTACTAAGCCTCGATACATCTTTAGGAAAAATACATGTATACACACACACGGATGCAAAGAGGGGAAGCATAGCTTAGTGGTTAACCTACATTGACTGTAACTTGCCTAAATAATCCAGTATTTATCTATGTTTCAATAACATTAATTGCTTTAATATAAATATACGAAATTCATCTATCTTTTCTCTGGAATGCCTTTGCCTGTTCAAAGATTATACAATGCTCCCATATATTACAGAGGAAGATGTCCCTTCATTTATAAAAGACAGTTAAGGCATAGCACAAAAACTCTAGAGTAGGATAAATCCGCAACTATTCTACTGGAAATATGCTAAATTAGGGTTCTGATTAGAGTTAATGGAATTAACTTGGGTGAGAGAGAAAATACTCACGATTAATCTAGGGGTAAGAGAGGAGTTAAACTCCAATTCGGAAAGAGAGCAGTTCAAAATCAGAATCTAGAGTCAGCCTACATGGGCTTGACCTGGGAATGTGCCCTTTATTAGACGTGTAACCTTGGGCAGCTGCTTGACTGAATTGGTCTTCGATTCCTCATGGAATGAATATAATAAGATCTGATAAATGCAATTAGACAGTGCCTGAAACAGTAGTCTTAAGTAGGTATTTTTGTTGTCCCACTTTTTGAGAAACAAAACCAAAGGCAATTCAATTAAAACTGCAGGTTTCTTGATTTCATCCTAATACTTTGCAAATTCATCATAGAACCCAAGTGAAATTGCCTAGACTCTCAAAGAGTTCGAAAAACATTTCTAATACATTCAAAATTTTCCTAGTTGACGTTCACAGATTATCAAGAGTAAAGCACCTTCATACATTTTTGATCCTCACACTGTCTAAATCTGAGGAACTGTCAGGAAAGATCTAAGCTGAAACTCAAACCACACATGAGGCTTTGGAACTGTGACCAACTAGTAGTTAAAATTAAGTTTATGCTTCTGTGTCCACCTAAGAGCAAATTCAACCTTTAAGAAGGCAAAGGATAAAATCATTATTAGCTCACGCATTAAAAAAGAAAATAACTGAATGTATCTTCTTCAACTGTCCACCCCTAGGGATGAGAACTGCACCTGGCAAACAGGAGGACATTCAACACGTAGTATCTGTTAAAATGAGTAACTCCCCAAAAGCACTATGTAGAAGGCGATATAGTTATTATGATCAAGTCTGCGAAAATGTGGTGTTGAAAACCTTACTGAAGCTAACAATGTGTGTCACCTTCCAGGAGCCACACACCCATCCTGAGGGCTTCCCAGATCAACCCCTCATCCCCGCAACAGAGCCACAACCCAGCACCACCTTCCCACGACTTTCAGCAGCTGCCCCAGCCCCCGCAGGCCCAGGGACGACGCGGCGGCGGGCAGGGCACATGCCTGCGTCCGGCCAAGTGGACGCTCGGAACGTCCCCGGGTCCCCGGGGCGCGCCCCTCCCCGTCACGCCCTCCGTTCCCCGAGTCCACGCGTGCTGTTCCCAGGGCCTGGAAAGCGTCTAGAGCCAAAGCGCCCAGGGGCTTCCCCGCGCAGAGGCCAACGCGGGGCCCAGAGACGCGCTCCTGGTGTCCCCCCGGCCGAGCCCGCAGCCAGCACCCACAGCGACCCCCCGAGCCCGAGGGGCGTGGGAACCACGCGCGCAAGCCGGCTGCTCTTCCAGCCCCGGGACGCTTGCTCATCAGGCCAGTGCTAGGCGGGCGGGCGGGACCCGGGGATCGCAGCCTCCGGAGCGCTCATCTGGGCGGCGCAGGTCAGGGATGCCCATGGACAGCGCCACCTCCTCCCATTCCACACACGCGCCCACGCCCAAAGTGCGCATGCTCGGCACCTGGGACCAATAGGAATCTCGGTCCGAGGGTAGCTGGGGCCAATCACAGCGCGTCTGGCGTGGGGGCGGTGTCTCCTCGTGTTACGCGTGCGCGGAGCTGCTGCGCTGCGCCGTCCTGGGTTTTTCAGCGGGGACCCGGGGTGAACTGAAGGCTTGGCCGCTTCGCCTCACTGAGCCGGCTCAGCCAGCGCAGGTGTTCCTGGAACGCCAGTCCCTTAGGATGGGAGGTTCTTTCATCTCGAAGAGGGTCGTGGCGTCTGGAGTTTCCCTCCGTTCTGTCTTGCTGAGTCATCCCCGCGTCGCCCGCGAGGGATTTAGGTCTGGGCAGGCCGCCTCTGTCCCATCACGATCCTGTTATTTTACTGTTTCATCCTTTCTCGCACTTTCCTATTTGTTAAGCCAAACTTTTTCCTTCCATAGACATGACCACTTAGAAGGCTACCCATGCCTCGACATATATGACATTTGACGTTTTACCCAAATAATTGGCCAAAGTCTATTGCCTTTTTTAACTTCTATTTTCTAAAGCTAGTTTGATCCTAACCAACACAGTTTTTTCAACAAGCATGTAAGTGTGCATATTCTAGACATGCGCGGCCTGAGTTTAACCCATCTGCTACTAACTTGTGTTGTCTCGGAGTATTATCTAACCCCGTGCTTCAGTTCTCATATATAAACTGAAACTTTATACACTCACTGGTGGCCTGTAAGCCTGGTCTGTCAGCCTTAAGTTGAAACATGGAGCATATCAGAACTGTGCCTGGCACGTGGTGAAATGTTCAAAAGTTAATATTGTTATTAGGTGCTGGGCACTTTTCTAGGCCTTGAGATATAGGGATCAATGTC
The DNA here is from genome assembly GCF_009828535.3 of Hylobates moloch. Lineage (NCBI taxonomy): Eukaryota > Metazoa > Chordata > Mammalia > Primates > Hylobatidae > Hylobates > Hylobates moloch. The sequence goes on along the minus strand of NW_026652292.1, from coordinate 7,512,353 downwards.
CCTGATGTCCTGGTGTTTGTAATTTATTGTGGACACTTTGCTATTTTTTTGGATACAGATCTTTATTTTCATAAACATGGATCATTTTCATTGAGTGCAGTGTGATCTCAATTGATACTTTTTAAGTATTTCATCATTATGCTTATATTCTTTTTAAAATTTAGGTACTGTTGAGGGAAAGTGAGAATGACATGATTTTGATAACATGGTAGAAGAACCTTTTTTATTCATCTGATGTTGCCACACTGGGGCTCTGGGTGCTTTATGAATCATGTTCACATGTCATACTTGTGTCCATGGTTCTTTTCGCTACAGCCACCATAGTTCAGGGTGAGATTTTTCACACCGACTTTAAAGGTTTATCTGCGGAAAATGGTAATGAACTTGCCTGGTTGATGTCCTGTTGTTTTCCCAAGTACATACTTGGAAGAGAGTGAACAAAAGACTAAAACATGGGTGAATAGATGTTTTTCAGTGAGCTAAAAAAATTCCCTTTACTAGAACAATTGCTTGATATTCTACAGCAGTTTTTCAGGTTTCTGAAGTGGAAGAAACAGATAGTGATGGAATGCTGCTAAAAGAAATATAAGAGAATAACACCCTTCGTGCTTGTTAATCTCATTTTGAATTTTTTTTTTTAAAAGCTGTCAATTATATGTTTAGTGACTGCTTTGAAAGTTCTAATTCTGTTGCATGTGGATCCACAAGGTAGCTTAGGAAGCCTGATGGCAGAATACAAAATGTCTTAAAAGAGTTAATAGGTATTCACAATCTTTGTATTGAAGAAAGTATGATGAAACTCCCCAGGTCCAGTTAGGGCAGCACTGGGAATGCAAGGTGAGAAACTGGAAGAATTTACCACACAAAAAAAATGTTGTGTCTGCATTAGTCCATTCTTGTATTGCTATAAAGAAATACCTGTTTTTTATATTGCTATAAAAAAATACCTTTACAAACTACTGGGTAGTTTGTAAAGAAAAGAGGTTTAATTGGCTCACAGTTCTGCAGGCTGTACAAGCATGCTGCTGGCATCTGTTAGACTTCTGGGGTAAGCCTCAGGGAGCTTTTATTCATGGTGGAAGGCCAGCAGGAGCAAGAGAGAAAAGTGGTGGGGAGGTGCCACAATTTACGACAACCAGATCTTGCAGGAGCTCAGTATCAAGAAGTCAGCACCAAGCCTGAGGGATCTGCCTCCATGACCCAAACACCTCCCACCGGCCCCCACCTCCAACATTGGAGATTAAAATTCAGCATGAGATTTGTTGGGGACATATATTCAAAACATATCAGTGTCATTTTATGAAATATTCTGGGCTAAAAAAATAGATCTACAAGCAACTTTTTAAAAGAAGATAATTAACATCTCTCAGTTGACAGTTTCTAACTTGAATCCTAAATAGGCCAAGTGTGCAGCATACTTGTGGTTTTTGATCAGACACTACCTGTGATCTCTCTTTTTCTTAGTTCTAATAAAGAAATAGATGCTAAGTCTTAGAAAGTTTTAAATACTTTGGGCACAATAACTTTTTTTTAAACAAAGACCTAGAGCAACATGTTGCTGGACTTTCTGAGCAAAGAAAGTCAAGTGATACAGAAAACTGACTCCTGGGCCAGGGGTGGAGGCTCACACATGTAATCCTGGCACTTTGGCAGGCCGAGGTGGGCAGATCACGACATCAGGAGTTCAAGACCAGCCTGGCCAATATAGTGAAACCCATCTCTACCAAAAATATAAAAATTAGCCAGGCATGGTGGCATGTGCCTGTAGTCCCAGCTACTTGGGAGGCTGAGGCAGCAGAATTGCTTGGACCTGGAAGATGAAGGTTGCAGTGAGCAGAGATTGTGCCATTATATTCCAGCCTGAGCGATAGAGCAAGACTCCGTCTCAAAAAAAAAAAAAAAAGAAAGAAAGAAAAAAGAAAACTGACTCTTTCAAAATCCATTTTGAATGTAATAGCAGAAAGTTGTTTCCCCCTTGCAAATTACAGGCATATGTCAGAGATATTGGGGGTTCAGTTCCAGAACACCTCAATAAAGTGAGTATCACAATAAAGCATGTCAGATGAAGTCCTAGACAGCATCTCATTCCACATAAGGCTGTTTTGCCTACACTGAAAAGCTGTTGTTTAGTGTAGCCGCCTTTATCAATGATCTTAGCTAGATCTCCTGGATAACTTGTGGCAGTGTCTACATTAGCACTTGCTGCCTCAATCGCACTTTTATGTATGGAGACAGCTTCTTTCCTTAAACCTCATCAGCCAATGTCTGCCAGCTTTCAACTTTTCTGCAGCTTCCTTATGTCTCTCAGTCATCATAGAAAAGAAGAGAATTACGGCTTTGTTCTGGATTAGACATTGGCTTAAGGGAATGATATGTCTGGTTTGAATCTTCTCTCCAGACCACTAAAACTTTCCGCAGATGAGCAGAAAGACTGTTTCACTTTCTTATTATCCCTATATTCCCTGAGGTAGCACTTGTAATTTTTTTTTTTTTTTTAAGAACGTTTCCTTTGCATTCACAACTTGGCTACCCATTTGGCACAAGAGGCCTAGCTTTCAACCTATCCAGCTTTTGACATGCCTTCCTTGCGAAGCTTAATCATTTCAAGCTTTTGATTTAAAGTGAGAGACTTGCAAGTCTCCCTTTCACTTGAACACCTAGAGGCCACTGTAGGGTTATTAATTGGCCTAGTTTTAACATTGTGTCTCGGGGAACAGGGAGACTTAATGGGAGGGAGAGAGATGGGGAACAGCTGGTTGATGATGCAGTCAGAACACACATATTTACCAATTCAGTTTAAAGTCTTATATGGGTGTGGCTCTTGGCACCCCCAAAAATTATAATAGTAACATCAAAGATCACTCGCCACATATCATCATAACAGATATAATAATAAGAAAAAGTTTGAAATATTGTGAGGATTACCAAAATTTGACACGGATACACGAACTGAGCACATCTATTGGAAAAATGGCGTTGATAGACTTGATCAATGCAAGGCTGCCACAACCCTTCAAAATATGTGTGTGTGTGTGTATATATATATAAAATATAGTATTTGCGAAGCTCAATAAAGCAAAATGTACAATAAAACAAGTATGACTGAATAAACTTTTAGTCCGTCAGGTTTTCAATTAATAAAATCACTTGGGAAAGTCAATTACTTGCCATGAAAACCTGCATTTTGTTTAGAAAACTAGAAAATATGTTATTCCCTCACTTTTATCCTTTTCATGCATAATATTGTTAAACTCTTAATTCATGTTCACTGATCAAATATAATCATCTGACTTATGATAAACACAAGTCACATGTATTCAATAACGTGTGCTACCATGTTTGTGTTTTACATGTATTGAATAACTTAATTCTCACACAATTCTACTAGTATCATCTCCAAGGAAACTGTGACTTGAGAATTAACTTGTCCCAAGTCACATGGTTGGCATGTAATGAAAGTACCTGGTACGTGGCCTGACACGAATGGGCATTAAGTGACAAAATAATACCATTTCTTTCCTTCTTCCTGTTCCTTCTTGATAGAACTATCTGATGATGAAAGGACCCAGACTCAATTTTCCCAACTTCAGAGCCTTTTCTATCCATGATCCCTCATTCCTGCCTTTCTTGCCATTCCTGTCCTGTCTCTCAACCTGACAATGAGGCATTTATATCGGATCAAATGAAACTTGCATACTTTCTATGACTTAAAATCAGAAGTTTCCTTTGTCAATTTCCCTTGCCACCTCTAAGAAAAGCTTATCTACATTAAGTTCCTTTTTCCTGATTTGTATTTTTATGTTCCCCAAAAATTTCACATTGATATATAAGAATCTTCTGTTGCTAGTTTAAATAATTTTCTGCATAATTCAATGATTATAAATGTTTATCTCCAAAATAATATAATCTATTTTTCTTTATTTATCCTCACTATATATTTCCTTTAACTGAGATCCAGCCATCTGACAAATCTAGGTAGACTTGATTTGATATAAAATTATAAACTAACTGTCTTAAGAAAATGTCCAAAGTGACATTTAGACATTTGCTCTTTCATGAGAGATTCTAACGTATATTATTGTGGTTATTACTATCAATATTATCTCTAAAATTATATTGCAACTCTTCAGTTAGGTCAGTAAAGATCCTGCTTTTCTGGAAACTGCCTGCTCTTCTGGAAACACTTGGAATACAATAACTAGAGACACAGTTGTGCATGCCTTGTGCAATATCTGGCCTGCAAGTATGCTCAGTGATGATGATGAACAAGGTAGTGACTTTGAAGGATTCTGTATGTCAAGTTGAAAAAAACAAAATCTGACCTCCTGCCATATGTGAAATATATAGCTTCTGAGTCTGTCAGTAGGCTGAAATAAGTGGATATGGAAGAAGTTTTTACTATCCATGATGACACTTCAGTTGTTCATTCATTGACTGATGTGAATGGTCAAAATGGTTCTGAATCAAGGTGAGCATTGTAAGAGTGTTCCAAGTGTTGGAACAGTATATATGGCATCTTTCACGCCAAACTCTTTTTGAAAATTTTCCACACCCATACCCCTGTACACTGCTGCTAGTCTGCTGTTCAAGAAAGTGTTTTTTATTTACTCTTCTTCTGTATAAGGTGTGAAAGGAAAATAAATCTCAGGACCCCCAAATCACTAAGCCAAATGAAAGAGTCAAGGTGGGAATTGCATCAGATAATTTGCCTCACATTTTATTCCTAAAGAAGATAGCTACAAAGATGAAAGAGAGAGAGAGAGAGAGAGAAAGACAGAAAGAAAGAAAGAGAAAGAAAGAAAGAAAAAGAAAAAAGAAAGAAAGAAAAAGAAGGAAGGAAGGAAGAAAGAAAAGAAAAGAAAAGAAAGGCAGGCAAGCAAGCTACATACCTTCCTCACAATTTGTCCACTTGGAAATTCCTTGTGGGCTCAATATCTTTACCCTAAAATGGTTCTGTTGAATTTTATCCTGACAATGTAAATTGATAGCTTATCTAAACAGTTGTAGGACAAAGGACACTACCTAAGTCATCCCTCTGCTCACTTAAGACAGGTGCATATCTGATTGCTTTCTCTGATGTAAAAATGCGATTCACTGAGCTACATGAAGGCATGAGTGACTATTATTCCTCTACCCACCACCCCCCTCAACTCCACCTCCCTGCCAACATGTAAATTGTGTATTCAGTGAAAGGCTGATCAAACAAAAAAGAATGCAACAATTTGTCTCTTACCTACCCACAACTTTAAAAAATTTATTCCTTTTTCCCCAATATCCACCCTTTCCCTTTAAATATTGAAGCCCTCAAAATAATCTTTGGAGAAAGGCACAGACATGTTTGCTTGGTGCCCATATTTAACCCTGGCAAAATAAACATTCTAAATTTATTCGGTATTCATCAGATACTTTTGGTTTACAAAGGATACCCTGGTCACATGGTTGAATTAATGAAGTCACATTTGGGAGAAAGTACATGGCATAAATATTTTTCATGAGAATTTCAGCTGGAATGAGAGCAGTACAGTTGTCAAGGAATAACAAAATATTGCAATTGTCATCCAGTCCAGGTTCCCTGCAGTGAGCATGAGCCACTGGTACGAAATGTTTGTAAAACCAGTAAGAAAAGATGGCCCTGGTGATCCATGCCTTTTATTAGCATAATAATGGACTGGTAAGAAAGTCACTCCTGAAAACAGCAAGGATACAAGTTTTGCCTATCACAACAAGTTCCCATGTACGCATGCCTGCAGTGTAAGCTCATCCCAGAATAGCTGTTCTGTTCTTGGCCTAATCATTTCTGTGGGGGATCTCTCATCAGCTGTAGCCAGTGTCTTTCTGGGGCATTAAAACCAGAACAATGATGTTTCATCAGCATTATCGATTTGTTCTGGTATCAGATTTTTATCACTGATGACCTTGGCAAAGTCATCCATGAATTTCTCCACTGCTTTGTGATTAGCAGATGCTTTATCACCACAAATATTTAAAAATTTAATGCTGTATCTTTTCTTACATTTCTGTAACCAGCCTATTGAACGCTTACATTTTCTTCAATTTTTAGTTCATCATGATAAATACTCACTTGTTTTGTGACCAATATACCATTGAGTGTCATGTGTTTACTGCAATACTGATAGATCCACTCTTTCTATTCAATACACGATTAAGATCTTCATTTTTAGATTTATGCAGCATTTATCTATTTTTTTAAATTGACTTCGGTTGATTATTTTCAGCAGAGAACTTCCACGTTTATTTTTCTGTTTCTTAGGGTCGTATATAATGGTCATTCTAACACCAAAGTCTTCCATAAGATGCTTCACATTTACACTGCTGCCCAGTTTCTTCAAAGCTTAACATTCTATGCTACAGACAAATACAAATGCTTCCTCTTTTTCATGTCACTGTTATCCATAGGGGTATTGGCAGGCCGTTTTGACATTTCTAACAATACCTTTACACCACGGATCAGAAAATAAGTAAAAATACCCAGGGGGATATGTGTGTAGACCTTGGCTCTGTGTAGGATATCACGGGGAACTGCTAATGGTGCCTCTGTCCTGCACACTTGCCATTTAATTACCTTTGGTGGGCATACTTAAGTGGAGAGAGATGGGCATTTTCAGAAAATATATATTGCAGCTGAAGGGGACTGGGAGTGTCTTTTTTTCCCTTTGGGGTGCTGAATAAACTGTTTTGTGCATCTGCATTTTAACTCTTAACTCATCACATGAGGTCACACGAGGTCCCAAGTCAAAATTATACATATTTAATCCTGAAAAATTATGTCTGGCAGGGTACCACATGGCTCTTTCCTATAAAGAATACAAACTATATCTCCAGAATCATAGAAATAAAGACATTTAAAAACATAATATGTTTAAGCTTAAATGTTAATTTATCATAAATTGAAAATCTATTTTTCTTTCTATTCTTTAAATTCTGATATGGTTTTTCTCTGTGTCCCTACTCAAATCCCATCTCCAATTGTAATCCCCATGTGTCAGGGGAGAGACTTGCAATCCCCACGTGTCGAGGGAGGGAGGTGATTGGATCATGGGGGCGGTTTCTTCCATGCTGTTCTCCTGATAGTGAGTGAGTTCTCATGAGATCTGATGGTTTTATAAGGGGCTCTCCTGGCTTCACGCATCTATCTCTCTCCTGCCACCTCGTGAAGAAGGTGTCTGCTTCCCTTTTGCCATGATTGCATCCCATGGATGCAAAGTGATAGTGTAGTTTCAGGTACCACATTCATCAAATCAAGAGGGAATCTTTCTTCTGTGAATTTACTTCTAGAACTCCCCAGCAGACCATTCTTACATCTCCTTGGACATGGCATTACATACCTACCCTTACACAAGTTATTGTCAAAAGGCACAGGATCCTCGTAATTGAATTAAACCTAAATTTACCCCAGAGCTATATGAGGGAGAGTTAGATACCTGAAAAATTGAGGATTTACCTCACCCCAAGAAAAAATGGAATAATATGTTTGGTATAGACAACTAATGATTGTGGCTTCCAGGATCTACTGTGGAAGGACTTGCTACCCACATGAGAATGTGTAGGACATTGTGAGGGTAAGGGGATGGGGAAAGAAATGAAATCCTCTCCCCTCTCTAGTCCCTTTTATTATCAGCTGTCTTTTCTTGTCTTGTACTTCTTAGAGACATTTGACACCTTCCAGGTTCCCAGAAGCCAACAAAATAACCCACCATCACCTGTGGACTCGGCATGTTTTCACCTCTCAGTGCAGAGGAAGAAGCATTGTTATCAGCCCGTGGCCGATTTCTTTCTGTGTGCTCTCTTCTCAAGGAATGTGTTGCTTTGATTATCTTTTCTTGCTGCTGCAGCTACTTCTCTAATGGCTACTTCCTATTAATTAATTTAAAATCATGCTCAAATCTTTTAATTTTTAAGCAGTACAACTAACAAGTTATAAACAATTCACCTGTTTTGTTGTTGTTGCTGTTCTTGTGAAGAAAGTAAAAAAAAAAGGCATATTCTCTTTGTTAGTTTTCAACAAACTCTGAAACTAGGAAGAAGAGTCTAGCAGATGGAGATCAAGTAAATTTTGTTACTTATAGAGCTGCTTAAAGGAAAGGGGTTCAGGAAGTGCCATGAGAAGCAGTAAGAAGCTTTAAGTCTTTCTTGTTTCCTCATTTTTAGTGGAATATTGTCTCTTTTCTATAAAGTCCTCAGGACAAGAAATAAGCAATCTGTCCTATCACCTGTCTCCTTTTCACATCCAAGTTTCTTGAGAATGATGAGTAATCTTAATTACTGCCTTTAACAACTTTTGAATATCCCAGTTGCTGCCCATACCTCTGCATTTGGTTTCTGATTCCCATCACTTAACTGAAACTATCCTCCCTATATGAACAAGGTCTAACTACAAAACTCGAGGTATATTTTAAGTCATTATCTTAACTGGCTTCTTGGAAGGATTTGGCTTCGCCAACCATGCTTTTCGTCTAGAAGGATCTTCTCACTCAGAAAACGCCACTGCACCAGTCATAACTGGTTCAGGTCCTACATTTCTGCACTTGCTCAGTTTGGGGCTCATTTCTTTTGCCAGAGCTGTAAGCATGTTGGTTTCCTGAACATTCCATTCATACCTGCCTGCTCTCCTCTCCCACTCTTCTCACTTCAGAAGCTTTTGTTGTGTGTGCTTCTTATTCATGCCACAGCTTCGCCTCCACTGCCGCCTGCGTACCTCTGGACCTGCCTGTGTTATTTCCAATTATTAATAAATTCTTCCACAAGAAAAGCATTATGGAATGGGTGTCTAGACTTTAAGTTGGACTAATAGCCTCTAGGGCACTGTCACTCACCATCATCACTGATATTTGTAAATTTGTGAGGAACAGAATTTCTTGTATTGGGCATTGCCCAGTGTTATGAGCCCAACCCCAAAATTCCCAGTACCAGCAACTTGTCAGGCACTTTACCTACTCAATCCTTCAATCTTCCTTCTGCCGTTTATCTATTCATCCAACCACCCATCCATCCAGCCAGCCATTCATCAATTCATCCATCCATCCATCCATCCATCCATCCATCCATCCATCCATCTATCCATCTACCCACCCACCCATCCGTCCACCAAGTTCCATTTCAGCAACCATTCCTTTCACAATTCTTAGTGCCGTAAGTAAAAAATCTTAAACTGTGGTTGTCTTACTACTTGACTATAACCTTAATTTTTCCAGAGCTGCAGGTGCAACTTTTCAGACTTTCTTGGCCTTATCATTCTTATGTTCATCATATGACATTGTCTCCTCTTCCTAAAGGGAAATAGAGGCTCTCAAGTTGTTTTGGGATTACCATATATCCTACTTCGCCTGAAAGAGTCTTATTTATGTGTAATTATTAACACTACTACTGCTTTCATTGGCGTCCTCGTTTGAACAACAAAGCATGTTTACCCTAAGTGTAGACACATTCAAATCACTCTTCTTAACTGAAAACATCCATTTCCTAGAAGCATACAAACAACTGCATAACAAACAACCACAAGCCTCAGAGGCATTCATTAACAAAGATTTGTTTTGTTCATGGGTTTGTGGTTTTCATCTGTGGTGGGTTGGCTGATCCTGGGTAGGTTTACCCATGAATCTGTGAACACTTCCAAGTTGGCTGATCCAGGATGGTCTTGTTGGTATGACTGAGGTGACTCAACTTTCTCCCCTGCAGCTGTTTAGGGCATGTCCCCTGGTAAGAGCAGCAGCATGAGAGAGCACGTAAAAACAAGCACTTTTCCAAGACTTTTGTCAAGTCTACTGTCATCCTATTGGCCAAAGCAAATCCCACTGTCAAAGTCAGAGTAGTAGAGCTCTGCACAGTGATGTGTCAAAGGACATGAATATAGGGAGAGAGTAAGAATTGGAGCATTTGTGCAATCAATCAGCCAGACGATGCCTGGAAATGCTTACTGTGTTCACGTGCACCTCTCCTTTTGCCCCATAGCCTTAGAGAACATGGTGTCCCTCCTTCAACTTGAGGGCTGTCTTTGAATCTCTTCTTGCTCCGTAGGGTCTCTTGCTGTTTCTCAAGGAAAATGCACTTGGTTGGTGGGAATGGTATTCTGATTTAATCCCTAAAAATATGGGATTGGAAGAATTACATAAAGAGCACTCTGATGCAACAGTCTTAGAGAAGCTTTAGTGAGTAACGTAGGCACAAAGACTGTGTCTTCAGAAAATGTTTACAAGTTACTTTAGTCTATGGGACATTCACTGATCTCAGGTCCTCTAGACTCCCTTGTTCCCCATGACAAATGCACTTGGTTGGCAGCAATGGTATTCTGCCATGTCAAATTGCAGGAAGTCTTGGATAAGAGTTTACTAAGCTTCTTATAATCCACCCACATTGTCCTGAAAGTCCAGCATAAGTAATTATCTTTCCATGGGTGCAGAAACATCCCTCTTGGAAGCCAGGTTACTCAAATCTAACATTTGAGGTTCAGGTATAACGCTTTACTACACCATACGTGCCACTTTGCTACGCTGACCATAGGACATATAATAACATACTCTTCATTACACATGCATAGTTGCACCTACCTATGCACTACAGACCAGTCCACTATCCTCAAGGACTAGGAGAGCATGAGCAATGTCAGGCACATCCACTGCTCACTCTTGCTTTTTCAGTTTTGTTTTTTTCTTCCTCTTCTCGGCTCCCTTCGCTCTAAAGTCATTCTACTTTTTTATCTTTAGCTCTTGCAACTGCCTCACTTGTATACCACTCCATAAAGGAGCAATGCGTGGTCTCCTAAATGTATCATGGTCTCTCTTACCTCTATTCCTTTACAAATGGCATCAATTCTGACTTTAGTTTTTTTGTGCCTCTTGGGTAATTCCTGCTCCTCCTTTAATTCTCCATTGAATTTTCAGTTTTCCCCAGACTTCATTAGGCCTTTGTTACTCTTTTATCAGCATCCTAAATTATGGTACTTACCTCTACAGTGTTAGAACTCTTAGTCAATCCTCTGCTAAAAACCTATAGTTCCTGCTAGGGTTTGGATGTGGTTTGCCCCACCAAACTCATATTGGAATTTGATCCCCAATGTGGTAGTGTTGAGAGGTTGGCCCTAGAGAAGGTGTTTTTAGGCCATGGGGGTGGATGCCTCATAAATAGATTAATCCCCTCCCTCAGGAGTGAGTTTTACCTCTCACAGGAATGAAATTGTTCCAATGAAAGTGGGATGTTAAAAAGAGTCTAGCTTCCTTAATTTCTCTATCTTTCTTCTTCTCTCGCCTTGTGGTCTCTTTGCATGCACCTGTTCACCTTCCACTTTCCAACATGAGTTGAAGCAGGAGGAGACCCTCACCAGACAGGCGGCCCAATCTTGGACTTCCCAACCTCCAGAATCATGAGCCAAATAAACTTCTTTTGTTTATAAATTACCCAGGCTCAGGTATTCTGTTGTAACAATACAAAATGGATTAAACCAGTTCCCTATTTCAAATTTGGTAAAACCTGAAACCTTTCCCTTGGGCTTCCCAATTTCTCTTTGATATTTTCCCCTTTTACTGTTCATTCTATTCACTCAGCTTTAGCCATACTGGCTTTCTGACTCTTTTTGTAAAATGCCAGACATCTGTATTTGTTTTTCCCTCCATGTGTAAAGCTTTTCCATTCAGTATCCAGTTGGTCAAATTCTTCAACTCCTTTAAGTCTTTGCTCAAATGTCATTTTCTGAATGAGTGCATATTCAATATTGCTACTCTGCATCTAGCATTCCTGAACTCATATTTTTTCCATAACACTTATCAATTTCTAACATACCCTATAATTTTCAAAGTTTCATGATTATTGTAATTGTCTCCCATTACTATGAAGCAAGTTCCACAAAGCACTTATATTTCTATGGCTTTTATTCATCAGTCTATCCTGAAGGCTGAGAAGAGTGCTAAGCAATACTATTTTTTGAATAAATTAATGACTGCTTTATGAACTCCTTAATGAGTAGAGTGACACCTTTTTCATTGGTGTTCCCAGCACTATATTAAAAACCTAAACATAGTCCACACTCAATCAATAATTTTAGGATGAATATGTGACAAATTGTCTTGATAAGCAGCAGAAATATGAAAAAATTTGTTAAATGAAGAGAAGGAAAAACTATATTATTGATGATCCAAAAGAAAACAACAGATTAATCTGCTTTAAATGAATTGAGGATGAGAACACTGACAATTTGACTTTCATAATTCTTTTTAAACCCTGTTTTCAATTGTTTTTAATTAGTTATTTACTGAAGAAAGTAGGTTGTCCAGGTGTGTCACTGAGGAAAACAGGAACCCCAAATAATGTGTTTAGTAATAAATCTAAGTTTCAAAGTCAGATCCCTTCTCTGTGCCAAAATTTCTCTTAAAAACAAATATATGTGCTTAGGGATGTACCTATACCGCTTTAATACCTTAAAATGTTAATCAGTTAATAACCCTTTTTAAAATGATTATACAAGAGAGTTTACTATAAAGAAGTAAATGTGTAATGATTAATGCCTAAAATAGAGATGCTGTAAAACTTGCCTTCAAGAAAATGAAAATTGAGGAAACAAGAATCATATTTCCAAATTAGAATGTAAAGTCGAGCTCCTGAGTGAAGACTGAACTGTACTCCTTCATCAATGGGAACTTGGAACAATTGTTTCACCAGTCTTTAATAGCTCGACATGGACATTAGTATTGTCTACCCCAAATGATCCTAATTTATTTCCTGTTTGTGAATAAACTAGTATTAATCTGTCCTCAGTTGTCACTATGAACTTCACTGTTTTTTCTTTTCTTAGGGTCATAATCTCATATTGAAATAATCTAACATGACATCCACTTACTTATCACGTATCTAAAAGTATTCTTACTGCAACAAAATCATTTTATGAGCTATTTTTTAAGTAAAGGAGGCTCAAACATTGGCTTAAATTCTCCTGGCTTGAAATGCTTTGAAGATCTGAGCTAAGCATCAAATAGACTCTCTTGTGGTTTAAAAAAATAACAGTCATTAACTTTCTGGTGATTAAAGATAATTTGCCTGGAAGAAATAAAAATCCTCTCCCTGTGCTTAATTGAAGGAGAAATCATTTCTGCTTGACTTGAAGAGAAGTGTTTTGTGGAGGTCAGCACCTCTCCCTGTGAGCAGGCACTGACTCTCACCAGCCAAATAACAGCCAGGCTGGGGTGACTTTGTTGGGCTCTGTCCCAGGACAGTGAGAGCCTGTTTGGCAGGGTCCACACAAGAGTTCCCCAGAAATGTGAAGCATCTGCCCTAGGTGCTCCCTGGTCTGATTACATTTACTCAGGCAGATAATTCATAAAAGGAAATGGCAGTCACAGAACAAGTGAAATAAAGACAAATGGAGATTGGGAATAAGATATATTTGTGTAAGAGATCCTCAGACTTTAACACAAAGACAAAGAAGGACTATAAAATAAAAACAAAGACAAAGAGTAGGCTCCTCATGTTTCATTAATAACTCATTAAAAATATTTAGGTTAAATTTACATATTTAAAATTACCATGGATTAGTGAGCCCTTCTTGTTTGTCAGCTGTCTCCCTTCCCCTAGCAAAATATCATGAAGGTAAAGAAGCAAACTTGTGTAGTCTCAAACCTAGGAAAATCTGTCACCTAAAAGATGCAATTCACATGAATGCTGCACAAATAAGGTATGCCTCGTTATACATTATACGGAACTTCAATGTATTGCATAGAATCGTGTTATCATTGATCTATCAAATCAGGGAAATGGTTAAGTGTTGATTGTATGAAGATTAATTCTAAGAGGAGTAAGTCCTGGTTTACACTTTTCACTGTCCTGGCATAAATATAGAATGCTGTTTCCTACTCAAAAGCATGCCAGTTTGAATTATAAATTATACTGTCACTCTATTTATAAAATACTCTGGTCTAGGTGTTTGAGCAAATTTGCTCCAAAAGACTGCAATATTTTTTTCCAGTAAATGTCATGTCACAATTAATCATTCAACACTGTACTTTACGAAATTCTTTCGAGGTGCTTCTGCCTTTTCTTCACCCTGGTCCAGGTCTCTCCTTTAGTTTCTCTGGAGCGGTTTCTTCCCCAAAGAGGTAGGCATCAAGGCTTAAGCAATGAAATGGATTATTCTCTAGCCAAAGATTGAAGAGGACATTTGATAAGAATAAAATAATGCTGTCGTTTAATATATTCCTTCTGTTAAATCTTATTTTAATACAAATTTAAACCTTTGAACTATATTGCTATATGTAAAATATTTCCAGAATTCTTGAATTCAAGTTAATATTGTCAAAATTATTTTCCTTAACCTTTCCCTTATAAGTATTTTCTATACTCCTTTTAAAATTTTTATTTTTATTTCAATAGTTTTGGGGGTACAGGTGGTTTTGGTTTACATGGTGATATGGTTTGGCTGTATCCCCACCCAAATCTCATTTTGAACTGTAGCTCCCACAGTTCCCATGTGTCACAGGAGAGACCTGGTGGGAGGTAATTGAAACATGGGAGTGGATCTTTACCATGCCGTTCTCATGATAGTGAATAAGTCTCATGAGACATGATGGTTTTATAAGGGAGAGTTTCCCTGCACAAATTCTCTCTTGCTGCCATCACGTACGAGTGCCTTTCAAATTCTGCCACGATTGTGAGGCCTCCCCAGCAACATGAAACTGTGAGTCTATTTAATCTCTTTTCCTTTATAAATTTTCCAGTCTCAGATATGTCTTTATCAGCAGTGTGAAAACAGGCTAACATACATAGATAAGTTCTTTAGTGGTGATTTCTGAGATTTTGGCACACCCATCAAGTGATCAGTTTACACTCTACCCAATGGGTAATTTTCTATCCCTCACCCTCTTCTCAGCCTTCCTCCCTGAGTCCTCAAAGCCCATTATATCATTCATATGCCTTTGCATCCTCATAGCTTAGCTCCCACTTACATGTGAGAATATATAATATTTGGTTTTCCATTCCTGAGTTACTTAGGATAATGGCCTCCAGCTCCATCTAAGTTGCTGCAAAAGACATTATTTCATTCCTTTTTTATGACTGAGTAGTAATCCATGGTGTATATATACACATTTTCTTTATCCACTAGTTGGTTGATGGAGACTTACATATGTTCCATATCTTTACAGCTGCATATTTTCTACACTCTTAAGTGCTATTTATGATCTTTCAGGCTAACTTACTTAAAAAAAATAAAAGCAACATTCATTTTTAATTAAAAAATATAATCAGTAAACATAGGCCATACTAAATAAAATAATTTTATGAATTACGCCTAAATGCATGCTGTAAAGAAACTTACATATACCACCAGGCAACGAATAACAATAATTTCTTTTTCAATCTTTTTGTTGTTCATCGTCTCAAAGCCAAATGTTTCTGTAAAGTTTGGATTTTTTTTCTGAATAATCTCAGTGACTATTTTACATTACCATTTTGGAAACAAAGTTGTAAACAAAATTCTTAAATTAGATATAATTTCTTTTTTGTACATGAATTTTTATAAGACACTGTGAAATTCACAAGTAAATATGCTATCCAAGCATGTGTGATGAAAGCTGTATCTCCACACATATGTCCAGGCACACACGCGTGAAATCATTCCACAGGCTGACATATGCTCATGCCTATTTTCAGCCTTGCTTAGTTAGCACATCTGCTCATGTGTATCCATAACAATAATGTACAAAGTCACCCTCAGATCTCTCACTCACATTCATTGTTGATTAGAAAGTGGTCCCTGCCACTGTGGGAGGCTGAGGTGGGTGGATCACAAGGTCAAGAGACTGAGACCATCCTGGCCAACATGGTGAAACCCTGTCTCCACTAAAAATACAAAAATTAGCTGGGTGTGGTGGCGGGCGCCTGTAGTACCAGCTACTCAGGAGGCTGAGGCAGGAGAATTGCTTGAACCCGGGAGGCGGAGCTTGCAGTGAGCTGAGATCATGCCACTGCCCTCCAGGCTGGTGACAGAACGAGACTCCATCTCAAAAAAATAAGGAATAAATAAATAAATAAATAATAAGATAAAGCAATATCTGCTTTATAATTTCTTTGATTAACTCAGAATTGACACAAATTAGATTTGTGGCAAATTGCACGTTAGCAAGAAAGAGATTTTTAAATATTTAAATAAAAGAAAACAACTTGCATTCTTTTTTATTCTTTCTGGGGAGATTGAAGCCTCTCTTCTACCCCCAAATCACACACATTGTATCTATAAAATGCAGGCCTATGGAGGTACTTTCTATCTGAAGTTTCTGTAGTTCAGTGGTGAGTTTAAAGATTATTTCTTTTTCTTCCTGTCTCTCAAAAAGGATAAGGATGCTACTGGCTTAGTTTCAAAAGTCTCTTCTATCTAACAAATGGAGCTCCCTGATTCAACTGAAGACCACAGTCAGAGGCCAGGCATTGTCTTGGAAGGCCACACTGCAGGTGACTGATGTGCTCCTAAATGTCAGTTGGCTTCTTGACTACAGTAGCCTGTGTGTACTTAAACACGTTATTTCTTGCCTACTTCATAGGATGACATTTGTTTGACTATTTTTATTAAAAACACAGTTAGTTAAAACACCTTAAAAATAAATTTGGGAGAAAGGCAAGCTCAGGGTGTTTTGGAGGCATCAGAGGAGGCTTTTCTATGGAAGGAGAAGGATGTGGGGACAAATCTACATGAGAAATATGAACGGGGGGCGCTTTCATGGAGTGGAAAACAGACATGCCATAGACACACTAAGGTACTCATTGCACACTGAGATCATGTTGGGCAGTACATCAAGCACCATCTCTGGACCCAAATCACATGCTCTCCAACAGTGACCTTGTTTAATAAGCTCCTTAGTGATTGCCCCTTCCTCCTCCCTTGCTTATTCTATGGCGTTCTTAAGAGCTCTTAGAGCAGCGAGATGAAGTTCCCTCTGGACATTTTTCTTCTCCTTCAGTGACTTCTAAACCTCTCCTCAGCCAATCCCTGTAAATACTTGCTCACCATTCCACATGTCAGTGAGGGACTCCATCTCTAAGAGCTTGCCAGCTTGGGATCCAAAGCCACTGGAGAGGAATCCTCATTCTGTTCTTGAGTTTTGTTCAGATAATTCATGTGTTCTTGACTTACTGTGCTTTTTTGTGTACTTTGGATGCAGAGGCCCTGGGTCAGATGGTGCAAGTTCACACTGTGGTGCTAAACACTGAAGTCCAGTTCATTATTTCTGTCTTTAGGTGAGTGTATGTGAGTGTATTATTCTCAATGTTACTGGCTCCTCGTATAGTGAAATAATACATTTTAATTGTTCTACTAATTATATGTCCATTGGTGCAACTCAGCTTCACCTACCAAAGCACTTGTCCAACTCAATTGCCCCAACAAATGCCTAGTTGTCCCTGAAAATGTGTTCGAACAGGTATAGTTGTTGTCTACACATTTCCATTCATTTTGAACACTGAATATTGTTGCTGTAATTATTCTAATTGCCCTGTAAAATTCTGACACTTGCTTATTAAGTGGGAGGTAGAAATACAGAAAATAGAATCAAATCCAGTTTTTAGACTTTTAAAAAATAAATTGAGGCCCAGTGCGATGGCTCACGCCTGTAATCCCAGCACTTTGGGATGCCAAGGTGGGCAGATCACAGGGTCAGGAGATCGAGCCTATCCTGGTGAACATGGTGAAACCCCGTCTCTATTAAAAATACAAAAATTAGCTGGGTGTGGTGGCACATGCCTGTAATCCCAGCTACTTGGGAGGCTGAGGCAGGAGAATCGCTTGAACCCGGGAGGTGGAGATTGTAGTGAGCCAAGATCATGCAACTGCACTCTAGCCTGGTGACAGAGCAAAAGTCTGTCTTAAAATAAATAAATAAATAAAAAATAAGTAAATTGAGGTGTTCCACTATGTAGGTAATGCCATAGACAGGTTCAGTACATTATATCATCCATCAGAATGTTGTGCAAATAACATTTGAGGTGGAAGGGGAAAGTATCTCCTGACATCTAGAAGTTAGCCTAACACTCACAGCTGGAACATGCTATTCTCCCGTTGGACATAAACATTATGAGAATACCAACCTCAGACAAGGTTACTCTGAGACTATAGTAAGATAGAGTGAAACAAAGCAAAGCCACCTTATAATTCTGTTGAAGCAGAGATAAAAACAAGGTCACTGTGCCACCCGAGAATGGCGTATACTCCCTGCTCTCTGCTAAATGAGTGACTGCTATTTTTTTTTAACCTCATCAACCTCCAGCTTTCTAACGACATCTAATCCAGAGCAAACCTCTTAGAACCTCCCCAAATTACTTACCCAAATCCAAATCCTATAATAGGTTCATTTTAACACTTTCCTCCTGAGACACCCACGATTCTCCCTGGTATGTGCTCACCTAACTTGCCTAACCACAGGTGTGTTCCTGGAGGTCTTGGCTTTGTTTACTTGTTTAAAAAAAACAGTTGAAAGTCTATGTAATTCTCAAGTTTCTCCTGAGTTTGCTAAATTAAGTTAACAGCTTTGCAGAATTTTGTCAGCTGTATCTTCCTGCTTTTAAGTTAATTATGAGGCAAGAAAGTTGTAAAGCAGTGGCCTCTTGTCAACATCCTTTCCTTCCCTAAATGGTTTCCCTAGCAACCTGGAAAGAAGAGAGTAAGAGTTGGCCCTCAAAGCTAACAGAGTCACCAGGCACTGTAATCACTGTAATTGCTAAAGCAAATTTAGGTCACTAAAATCACTAAAGTGCATTTTATTTCAATTTTCTAGAATAAAACCTTTTCCAAGTTATCCTCAAAAGCGCTAAAATCATTTAAAAATATATTCAGATACCTGTTTGAAGGCAAAATGTTTTCACATCCTGCGTAAAACAAACAGGAATAAAGATATATAATATTTTATCTTTTTTTCATCCTCTGCCCTAAGTTTTCATACAGAAAAGCTCTTTCATTTGTCAAAGACCTTATGTCACCAGTAATGAAGAATTTCTGCTGGTTATAATATGGAAAGACGTGTATTTTTCTAAAATGTATAGCAAATTGTGCTGATCATTTTTGATGTTGGCAATAGCAGGTTAATGTGAAACCCGATTAACACAGTCTGCTGATGTGTTTTATTCACACCAATATGCCATAATTCAGAAGCTGGGTTCTGCCACGATATTCTGTGTAGGGTTACTGTGGCTGAATTGTGTCTTCCCTATCCCCACCCACCAAATCTATATGTTGAAGCCTTAATTCACAATGTGACTAAATTGAAATAAAAAGATAAAGTCAAACTGATGACATCGGTGGGCTGTCTGGTGCACTGTTGCCATCATGCAGGCCACTGCAGGGAGGGCACAGGGAGGAGGCAAACAGCTTGCACTCCAGCGGGGCCGCTGCGATGGGGCCAGGCCAGGTTGTGCCACTGGGCGAGGGGGAAGCTCCGGCCGCGAATGAATGCTGGGGCCACAGGGAGAGCTCAGCCCCTGCCCCAGGCCCAGCGAGGAAAAGGAGACACCGACCCAGGCTGTGAGGGTGCACAGCTGAGTGTGGTGCTGCATGGAGCCGGACGAGTCATGGACAAGCGGGAACCTTGCCCCTTCCAAGTTGTCTGGATGGAAGGTCCCTAGGTGCAACAGCAGGCTACCCAAGGCAAGGCTGCAACCCCGGCACTCCTGTGCTCTCAGGAGCCGGGAGTAGGCACACCGCCTTGCCCTCCTGGGTGGGGCTGCAGCCGCCCAAGTCGTGGCTGCAGATCCTGGCCTCCCACTCCGTGGAGCAGGCGGGAGCCTGGTCGCCATTCCCCCACCCCCATTTGCACAGCTGCAGCTGCCCCAACCGGGGCTGAAAACCCAGGCATCCCTGTACCCTTGCAGGCACACAGGTGCCTGCTCCTGCTGCCTGGCGTCTCCCCACTACCGGCACCAGCTCCCATCTCTGAGCGGAGTTGGGGCCAAACCCGGGGGCTGTCACAGCCCGGCTGGGTGTGCGCACGCTTGGGGCAGTCCCAATATGCCAGTGCCCTGCTGCTTTGCCCCACTCTGGAGTTTGGGAGCGGAAGAGTACAGGAAAGGAAGCTGAGTGGGGGCTGAGGGAGGCTGGGTGCTGGTCTGCAGGTGCCCCTTGGTGCCAGCAG
Source organism: Hylobates moloch (assembly GCF_009828535.3). Taxonomy (NCBI): domain Eukaryota; kingdom Metazoa; phylum Chordata; class Mammalia; order Primates; family Hylobatidae; genus Hylobates; species Hylobates moloch. The sequence goes on along the minus strand of NW_026652292.1, from coordinate 7,492,239 downwards.
CCTGGATGCCATGGATGGCCCCAGGAGACTGGCTCCTGGGCAGGAGGGGGCAGGTGCCCAGTGAAGCCCCACCTTCCGGTTGGCATAGTTCTGACGCCTGGGTCTGTCCTGCCAGTCCTGCAGAAGGGAGGGGAAACTGATGGTGCTTCTTCCTGGGCTTGCCCACAGCTGCCCATGGACCATTCAGTATGTACTTCCTCCCTCTGAGGCCCATAAAAGCCCCGGGTTCAACCAAAGCAGGGCAGAGGATGCAGAGACTATCGGTTATCAGCTCCAGAGAGGAGATACTGTCTGTGCTGATAGCTGGAGACAAGGGGACAACCTGCTGGCGGTGCAGAGAGGACCCACCCTCTCCAGGGCCTCCTCTCTGCTGATAGCTGGACACTCCAGATGACCTCTCTACAAAGAGGGACTTCCCACTGTGGGTCTCCTCTAAGCTGTTGTAACACTCAATAAAGCTCCTCTTCATCTTGTTCAACCTCCACTTGTCTGCATATCTCATTCTTCCTGGACACAGGACAAGAACTCTAGCAGAGGCACCACAGGTCGCAGAGGTTTCTGGTCAGAAAAGTGACACCCCAAAGAGCCCATAACAAAAAGAGGTAATAAGGGTGGGGCCTTAATCCAATAGGGCTGGTGTCTTTACATGAAGAGGAAGACACCAGACCTCACTCTCTCTGCATGTGAGGACACATAGAGGAGGAGTTTCACCAGGAGCCAAGCCCTGCTAGAACCTTGATATCAGACTTCAGCCTCCAGAACTTTGAGAAAATAAATTTCTCTTGTTTAAGCCACCAGTCTATGGCATTTTGGTATGATTGCTTGAGCAGACTAATGTAGGGGTGATCATTAAGCTGTTCACAGTGACCCCTTCCTCATTCACTATATTAAGAACAAATGTTGTCCAAGTGGCTCACGCCTGTAATCCCAGTACTTTGGGAGGCCAAGATGGGTGGATCACCTGAGGTTGGGAGTTGGAGACCAGCCTGACCAACATGGAGAAACACCGTCTCTACTAAAAATCCAAAATTAGCTGGGCATGGTGGCATGTGCCTATAATCCCAGCTACTCAGGAGGCTGAGGCAGGAGAATTGTTTGGACTCAGGAGGCAGAGGTTGCGGTGAGCCAAGATAGCACCAGTACACTCCAGCTGGGCAATGAGAGTGAAACTTCATCTCAAAAAAGAAAGAGAATACCTTCTTAGAAAACTTTTTACTATTTAAGACAAAACAGAGTATTATAAAGATTTTCATTTTTACTGTTTTTTTCTCTACTTTTCCCAGCATTCTTAAGCTATAAATTATGTACAATAGAGTTCTCCCTATTTAATTGTGTACTTCATAAAGTTTCATCAATTGTATGTAAGTGTGTAACTACCACCCAATCAAGATATAGCACATATCCTTCAGCTAACATATTTCCCATGTACCTTTGTAATCAATCCCCTACCTCTAATCATCAATACTGAAAAGGCAAGTATTAATATGCTTTCTGTCACCACAGACATTTTTTTTCCTAAAAAATGGTGGTGTAGGTCCACAAGTTGAAGTTATGGGGACAGAGAAGTGTAAGGTTATTTTATTTCTCAACTTTCATGAAGAAGTAAAAAGATGTTCCTACTGGAACATCTGTACTTTTTAAATTTGTTTTTTGATGACTTCAGAACGCCTACAAAACAAATTTTAAGTTTCCCTTCTGGGATAACCAAGGAAGTTCCTAGAACTTCCCTTCCTCACGAGTTTACAAGAAATAAACAGCATTAAAAGAAAGGTCATAAGATTTCCAGTGGGACAGGTAGCATATTCTTGTCTCTTTCCCTGCTCCTCCCTGTAAACTACAGCTATAAACCCTGGAAATAACTCAGGACACAAGCAAAAGAGGACTCTGAAAAAAAAAGAAGAAAATGAGCTCGTTTGGAACCCCGGTGATATGGTTTGGCTATGTCCACGCTCAAATTGCATCTCGAATTCCCACGTGTTCTGGGAGGAACCCAGTGAGAGGTGATTGAATCATGGGGGCAAGTCTTTGTCATGCTGTTTACATGGTAGTGAATAAGTGTCATGAGATCTGATGGTTTTATAAAGAGGAGCTCTCAGCCAGGCATGGTAGCTCATGCTTGTAATCCCAGCCCTTTGGGAGGCCAAGGCAAGGTGGGCGGATTACCTGAGGTCAGGAGTTCGAAACCAGCCTGGCCAACGTGGTGAAACCCTGTCTCTACTAAAAATACAAAAATTAGCCAGGCCTGGTGGCAGGCACCTGTAATCCCAGCCACTTGGGAGGCTGAGGCAGGAGAATCGCTTAAATCTGAGAGGCGGAGGTTGCAGTCAGCAGAGATCATATGATTGCACTCCAGCCTGGGCAACAAGAGCAAAACTCCGTCTCAAAAAAAAAAAAGAGGAGTTCCTCTGAACAAGTTCTTTGTTTGTTTGCCTGCTGCCATCCATGTAAGATGTGACTTGCTCCTGTTTGCCTTCCACTACAATTGTGAGGCCTTCCCAGCAATGTGGAACTGTAAGTCCAAAAAACCTCTTTCTTTGGTAAACTGCTCAGTCTTGGGTATGCCTTTATCAGCAGTGTGAAAATGGATGAATATACCCAGGATTACAGGAATCACCCTCAGACTGAAAAGGAGAACTTTTCTTTCAGTACTTGAAAAATGTTGTCCCAGTTCCTTCTAACTCTCCTGGGTTCATGTACAAAATCCACTGCTATTCCAGTAGGTGTACCTCTGTAGATAAAGTATTATTTCCCTCTGGCTGCTTTCAATATTTATTGACTTATTTTTCAGAAGCAAATTATGATGTGTCTTGGTATAGATTTTTTTGTGTGTTTGCCTTAATTTGGATTTTCTCTACTTCTTGAATCTGTGGTGGTATGTCTTTTAACAGCTTTATGAAGTTTTCTGGCATTATTTCTTTAAATACCATTTTAGTTCCAATTTATTTCCCATCTTTTATGACAACAAATATGTTGGGTCTTTTGTTGTTGCCTCACAAGTCTCTGAGGCTGTGTTCCATCATTTTTGTTTTTCCCAGTCTATCTTCTCTCTGTTGTTCAAATGGGGTGAATTCTATTCATCTATCCTCAAGTTCATTCTCTGTTACTTCCACTCCTTTATTGAGCTCATCCAGTGAGTTGCTTACTTTTGTTTTTTTTTTAATTTATCATTGTATTTTTCAGTTCTATAATTTCCATTGACTTTTTTAATAATTTCTTTTGCTTTAATGAGATTTGTCTATCTTTTCATTGGTTCCAGAGATTGTATAGTAAGTTGCTGAAGCATTTTTATGATGGCTGCTTTAAAATCACTGTCAGATAATTCCAACATGTGACTCATCTTAGTGTTCACATCAATTGATTTTTTTTTCCATTCAAGTTGCAATGTTACTGGTTCCCAGTATGACGGGTAAATTTGTGTTGTATCTTGGACATTTTGCCTATCATGTTAGAAGACTCGTCTAATGTAACTATTTTATTTTAGTAGGCAGCCACTCTGATCAGGTGTAGTATGCAGGACCTGTGATGTTTTTGAAGGCTGTGATTCCAATGACAGTTTACTTATTATTTCAGCAGGTGTCGCTTTATCTGCTTGGTTTACGTAATGCCACTTGAGCCATCCTAGTCCCTGCTGGTGCTGCCTGATGGAGTAAAAGGGTCTCCCCAGACTAGATGCAGGCTGTCTCTCTGTGGGAGAGAGGAGTCTTAGGCCTGCAGGCACCAAGAGGATTCCCTGGATGGGTACTTGCTATGGCAAGATCCGTCCTGCCACTGGGGATGTAGAGGAATTCCTGAGCTGGGTGCTGTTACCCCTTGGCTGCACCAGTGTTTCGGGGTGGGGGAGTGGAGTCTTAGTTCAGTGGAGTCGAATAGTCTTCCTGGGCCAGGTTGCTCACTGTCTGGGTTGGGTTTCCCTCTCTGGTTCCACCTGCACCTCAGTATTTCCCAATAGAGGGGGGGACTCTCACTTGCAGGAAAGAAGAGAGATTCCTCTGTCTACTTACTGTTGGTGAGGGTCCTTATCGCTCCTTTGCTAGTGATGTTGAGTTTGCCTGATGTTGTCAGTGCGGGAGGAATATTTAATATGGGGGGAGGAATGGACGTTCTGTTGCTACGTTAGAGATCAGGGAGTACCAGACCTGGGTTGCCTTCTGCGGGGTGGAGGGTTGGATGACGTCCTGCCACTGTGCTTTTCTCCAATCCTGATGCCCCAAACCGGTTCCCCTTCCTGCCACCTTTCAGAAGTCTGCCTTGGTTGCTTCTTACATTATCCCCAGGGTTTGAAGTTTTATTTGGTGAAGAAAACAGGGAGAAATGGGTCTAAACCATCTTCTCAATATCAAAAGCCCCGATTTGCCTGAGTTTTCACAAATGTGCCATGAGTTTTGATTTAGATGCCATGCCTTACACAAAAATTAACTCGAAATGGATCATACACATCAATAGAAAGCAATAGAAATTATAGAAAGAAGCATAAGAAAAAAATTAGGAATTCAAAGTTAAGCAACAAAATCTTACATTTCAGGTTAAAAACATAATTCATAAAGGGAAAATTGATAATTTATGTATCATAGAATTTTTAAAAATTGATATGTAAAGTATCCTGTTAAGCTAATGCCAAAGAAAGTGATAGGCTGGGAGAAAATATTTATGAACCATGAGTCCAACAAAGAAATAGCATTTAGAATGTATAAAGAAATCTCGATATGCAATATTAAAATAAAACACACAAAAGCCAAAAAAAAAAAAACTCTTACCAGCAAATGGACAAAATACATGAAGAGATATTTCAACAAAAAGGATATACCCATGAGAAACAAGTATATGAAAAGATGTCCGAAATATTTTACCAGTAGAGAAATGCAAACTAAAGCCATAATGAGATTTCACTACACACCTGTTAGAATGGCTAAAATAAAAATACTTACAACAGCAAATGTTTACAAGGATTCAGAGAAACTGGATCACACATACATTACTGATGGGAATGTAAAATGCTATAGCCAAAAACAGTTTGGCCGATTCTTGCAAGACTAAACATGTAACTGACATACAACTCAGCAGCTGCACACTTGGGCATTTATCCCAAGCATACTAGTCGGCAATAAAAAGGCACAAACTGGGCTGGGCGCGGTGGCTCAGGCCTGTAATCCCAACACTTAGGGAGGCCGAGGCGGGTGGATCACGAGGTCAGGAGATCGAGACCATCCTGGCTAACACGGTGAAACCCCATCTCTACTAAAAATACAAAAAATTAGCCGGGCGTAGTGGCGGGCGCCTGTAGTCCCAGCTACTCGGGAGGCTGAGACAGGAGAATGGCGTGAACCCAGGAGGCGGAGCTTGCAGTGAGCCCAGATCGCGCCACTGCACTCTCGCCTGGGTGACAGAGCGAGACTGCGTCTCAGGAAAAGAAAAAAAAAAAGGCACAAACTGTGGACACATTTAACAGCATCAATGCATCCACAGGGAATTATTCTGGTAGGAAAGCCATCCCAAAGATTTGTAATACTGTATATTATTTATATATAACATTCTTGAAATAACAAAATTATAGAAATGGAGAACCAATTTGTGTCGCCAGGAATTGGGGTGGGGAGAGAGCGGGAGATGGGCATGGCTATGCAAAGGCAACAGGAGAGATCCCTGTGGGGACTGAGCTGCTCTTCATCCGGACAGTATCAATGACAGTATTCTGGTTGTAATACAAAACTCGTTTTGCCAGATTTTACACAGGGCAAAGGGTATATGGGACCTACCTGTATTGTTTATTACAACTACATGTGACTCTAAGATAATCTCAAAGCAAAAAGTTTAATTAAATTATCAAGGCCACATTCTCCATCTGATTACTGATAAAAGACAACCTGAAACATGCAACTCTAGGTTTGTTAGCCAAATGGTTCTTTATACTGAATACAGCATTAGACAGATTTACTTAAAATGTTATAATAGTACAGAAATTATTCATGTACAGTATTCATCACAAGTACATCATTAATATATTAATATGATATGTATTATATACATTCATATATTTTATGAATTATTGTAATTAATATGCTATATTACATAAATATAGCATATTAGATCATGTATTTATATGACACAATTAGTATATAACATACAGCATTGTATATTAACATATATATCATCATGGACCCAGGAATATTTATTTTATCCTTTGAGTTATAATCCAATTCGTTTTTATTTATTTTGTGGCTCAAACTGTTCCAGCTTTGAACATCGAGAGCTCTGTTGATATGTTCTTATGTCTTTTGGATATACTCCCATCTCCATCCTCCTTTTTTTTCCTTTTCTTTAAACACTTTCTGTACCTACAAGACTATCTAGTATAATCTTTTGTTTTCCCTATTTTAATTGTAGAATAAACCATTTCTCTAGGAAACATTTGTTTTTGTGTTGGAGAATGGTATTTTGAAACCAAGATCTGGGTGCTAGATGTGCTAAATTCTACTGGGTGTAGGTAGTTTTATTCCCTTTAAGTGAGCAGAGTTTGTGTGTGTGTTTGTGTGTGTATGTATACATATATATTTGTGTGTGCATATATCTGTATCAACATATATATATATATATACATATCTATGTTTGTGAAGAGCAAGAGAGAGAGAGAGAGAGAGAGACAATGAAGATGAATTTATTCTGATATCCATGACCTTAATCTAGCACTACAGAGTTCATTCCAGTTTTTCCTCACTGATTACTCATAATTTTTCTTTGATTGAGAAATCCAGAAATCAAACTTTCACATGATATACAATATATTTATTTGTAAAACCCTAGTATTCGTCAAAAGTATCTTCATAATTGCTAAAGTGTAACCCTGAGAGAAGCACATTTACCAGCTACAGCACAGTGTCTGTGTACAGGCTTTTTTGACTTTAACCTTATAGTATCCACATTAAAAATGTTTTTCAAAGTTACTCAGGTAAACTCCTTTCCCACCCTAAGATTATATCATAAACTTGTAATCGAGTTACATTCATCTGTCACAGTCTGCATTCCATCCTGGATTTCTCCTAACACCCTGGTAATTTTTTTTTTTGATACAATAAAAGTCAAACTTTATGAAATAAAGTTCAGTGGCTCCTCAGAATTGAATAGAGTCTTGTATCCTTCACCACAGTCCCTTAAAGAACAGAACTGTCTCATCCCTGTGAAAATTTCTCTGTGTGCCCCAGCCCCTTACCTTATTCTTCCTCAAACCCTGGTGAACAGTGATCTGTTTTCCTCTCCCTATAGTTTTGCTTCTTGCAGACTGTAAGGTAAAATGGATTATAATATGTTTCCTTTGGGACTGACTTTTTTCACTTTAGCAACATACATTTAAAATTCATCCATGCTGTTCATGAATGGTTTGATCTTTGTTTTTCTGAGTAGTGTGCCATTTCTGTCACATAAGGTCATCTGAGTTATTTCCATTTTTAGGAAATTATGAATAAAGCTACTATAAAAATTCACAAATAAGGTTTTGTGTGTATTCGAGTTTTCAATATATGTATGGTAATGTGTGTATAACTTTAAAAGAAAATGCCAAACTATGTTTCAGAGTGGTTTCACACTATTGGATTTCCACCACCAATGAATGAAAGTTTCTGTTTGATCCACATCATATCCAACAATTGCTAGTATTAATTTATATATATACAGCCACTCTAATTAAGGTATAAGGGTATCTCATTGTGTTTTTAATGTGCACTTCCCTGATTACTAATGGTGGTATTTTTTCATATGCTCATTTGTCACCCATATATTATCTTGAATGAAGTGCTTCATCAGATATTTGCAACTACTTTTATTGAATGTTTATATAATTGTTATGTTTAACAGTTCTTTATATATTCTTGCTACAATCCTCAATCCTTTATCTGATTATGTGATTTGCAAATATTCTGTCCAAGTTTTTGGCTTGCTTTTCTTTGCTCTTAGCAGAGGCTTTCACAGATAAATTTTTAGGTTTGATAAAGTCTATTTCTTTTTTTTTAATTTCATGTATTGTTCTTTTAATGTTATATCTCAAAACTCATTTCCAAACAGTAAGGTCATGTGGATTTTGTCCTACATTTTCTTTTCAAAGTGTTATAATTTTACAATTATATTTAGACTTATTATTCATTTTCAGTTAATTTTTAAGATATTAACTGGATAAAAAATAAGAAATGTATAAGAAATGAAATATGTGTTGAAGTCCATTTTTTTTCACATGCTGGTTCTAGGACTATTTGTTTAAAAGACACATCATCATGGATTTAACATTGCAATTTGTCAATAAGTGACTGTATTTGTATGTATCTATTTCTAGATTCTCTGTGCTATTGATCTATGTGTTTCTCTTTTGCATAATACACTACTGTCTTAATTACTTTAGATTTATAACAAGTTTTTAAATCAAGGATTGTACCTTCTCTACATATATTTTTGTTTATCAAAATTATTTTGGATATTTTAGTTGTTTTGCCTTTCTGTATACATTTTACAATTATCTTTCTAAAAGCATTGCAAGTTTTTTCTTAAAGAGGACCATACTGAATCAACAGATTAACGTTATTGAATCCATAAACATGGTATACATTTCCAATCCATAAACATGGTATACATTTCTATTTAGATTTTCTTCCATTTCTATCATCTATCTTTTGTTATCTTCAGAATGCAAAATTTGTATACCCTTTTGGCAGATGAATATGTAAGTATTTTATTTCTGGTGCTATTTATAAGTGGTAAATATATTTTTCGTTTTTCTTTCTTTTTTTTTTTCGAGACAGAGTCTCACTCTTTCAGTAGGCTGGAGGGCAGTGGCATGATCGCAGCTCACTGCAACCTCTGCCTCCTGGGTTCAAGTGATTACCCTGCCTCAGCTTCCCGAGTGTCTGGGACTACAGGCACGCATCACCACTCCCAGCTAATTTTTTTATTTTAGGAGAGACAGGGTTTTACCATGTTTGCCAGGATCATCCCAATCTCCTGATCTCATGATCCGCCTTCCTCAGCCTCCCAAAGTGTGGGGATTACAGGCATGAGCCACCGCGCCTGGCCTATTTTTTTGTTTGTTTCTATTACCAATTATTTATTGCTGGTATATGAGAATACAATTTGTATTTTTACATTAACTTTGAATCCCCCAACTTGGTAAACTCACTTATTAGTGCTAGGTGTTTTCCTACAGATTTTTTGGGGATATTCTACATAGGCAATCATGCTAAGAAAGACTGTTTATTACAGAATATTAGAGTTTATTACGGAATATTACAGACTGGGCAATTTATAAGAAATATAAATTCATTGGCTTACAGTTTTGGAGGCTGGGAAATCTAATATCAAGGCTTCAGCAAGTTTGGTGTCTGATGAGGACCTGTTCTCCACTTCCTAAATGGTGTCTTGAACTTTGCACCCTCGGGAGAGGGGAAACACTTTTCCTTATGTGGTAGAAAGGCAGAACAGCTAAAAGGTAACCCACTCCCTCAAATCCTTCATAAAATGGCATTAAACCACTAACGAGGGCAGGGACTTCACAACCTAAATATCTCTCAGTAGGTCCTACCTCCCAACACTGCCACAATGGCAACCAAATTTCAACATGAGCCTTGGAAAGGGACAAGCATTCAAGCCACATTAGCTGTTAAATAGGAGTGTGACAGAAGACATATTTGCCTTGTCCTTGATCTTGAGAAGAAATCATTCAGTCTCTCATAATTGAGCTAATGTTAGATGTAAGGTTTTATAGATTTCTTTTGTTAGGGAAAGGATGTTCCTTCTAGTCCTAGTTTTCTTCTAGTTTTTAAATCATTAATAAAGATAGTAATTTGTGAATGATTTTTTAAAAGAATTATTGAGATGATTTTATGGATTTTTCAACTTAGTTTGTTAAAATGTTGGATTACAACTATTGATTTCTTCACGTTGTGCCAGCCTCGCCTTCCTAGAATGAATCACACTTGGTGTTGATGTATCATCATTTTATATTGATGATATCAATTTGATTAGTTAAGAATTTTTGTGTATTTATTCTTGAGGAATATTCATTTGCATATTCTTTTTTTAAAAAATACCTTTTTCTGGCTTTCGTATTTGAGTAAAACTGGTTCCATAAAATGAGTTTAAAAGAGTTTCCTCTTTTTCTGTTTTTCAAGGATATCGTATATAATATTGTTTCTTCCTTTAACATCTGGCAGAATTCAGCAATAAAGAAAATGTGTGCCTGGATTTTTCATTCTTTTCAATTTACTTAATATATAAGGTGCCTTGAAAATAAATATTTATTTTCGAATGAGATTCAGTAGTCTATTTGTTTCAAGAACTTGCTCCATGTCATTTAAGTTGCTGAATTTATGTAAAGAGACCAGAGTTGTTTGTAGAAATCCTTTTTATCCTTTCATTGTCTCTGTATTCAACAATAATTTCCCCTTTTCATTCCTGATAATGATAATTTGTATTCTCTCCCCCCCTCTTGCTCCATTCTGGCTTGAATTTCATAAATTTTATCTTTTAAAGAACAATATTTTTAATTTTTATATATAGTACAGTGATTACTAATTTAAATAACAGCAGATAGTAAGAATAAATAGTAAAAAATACATTGTTACATTTTGAGCAATTAAGAATAAGAAAAAAATTGTATTTTATGTTTATGTATTCCATTTAAAAACTTTTTCTTTATTGTTTAGATCCAAGTTTATTACCTATATCATGTGTTTTTTCCCTGCTTTGGAGAAAGGAAATTTACCTATTGCTATTTATTGCTAACTGACTTATCTATGTAAAAGGAATATATATGTATACACACACACACACACACACACACACACACACACACACACACACCAGTTTCTTTATCCACTCCTTGATTGATGGGCATTTGGGCTGGTTTCATTTTTTTTTTTTTTTTTTTTTTTGAGATAGAATCTTGCTCTTGCACTCAAGATGGAGTGCAATGGTGTGATCTCGGCTCACTGCAAACTCTGCCTCCCAGGTTCAAGTGATTCTCTCGCCTCAGCCTCCCGAATAACTGGGATTACAGGCACCTGCTATCATCCTTGGCTAATTTTTGTATTTTTGTAGAGATGGGGTTTCACCATGTTGGCCAGGCTGGTCTTGAACTCCTGACTTTAGGTGATCCACCTGCCTCGGCCTCCCACAGTGCTGGGATTACAGGCATGAGCCACCGTGCCCCGCCTAGTTCAATATTTGTATAATTGCAAATTGTGCTGCTATAAACATGCTCATGCAAGTATCTTTTTCATATAATGACTTCTTTTCCTCCGTGTAGATACCCAGTAGTGGGATTGCTGGATCAAATGGTAGTTCTACTTTTAGTTCTTTATCTCTCTGCTAAAACTATTTTTCTGATTTTCATATCCTCTATCTTTACCATTACAAATGTTAACATATTAATCATAGGAATTTTAATTTCCCTGCCTGTTAGTTCCAATATCATGTTATCTCTGAATCTGATTCTGATAATTGCTTTATTTCTGTGGACTGTATTTTTTGTTGTTCCTTTTTTTTTTTATAAGGTAGACACACACATTCACACACAATTTGGATAAGCTGTACAGGATAGTGGATACTGAAATACCTTCCTTAGTGCTTGAACTTGAGCACCCTTTCCTTCTGTTAAATTATTAATTGGGTGATTTGTACTAATGTCGTCAGGAGTCAAACTGGATTTGAAGGGTTTTGTTGCTACTATTACCTTCAGGGCAGCACAGCCTTCAAGTTACCCTACGTGATCTTTCTCTAGTTCCTGTGTTTAAAGTGTCGGTTCCTTTACCAGTGAGGTTTTTTTCGTGACTCCTGCTGGCCCTTCCGTGGGCTCATAAGTTTTCCCTTTACACTGCTTGACAGAGATAATTTGTCTTCTGCAGCTCTCATCGTTGTGTTCCTCTGTTATTTTTACTGAAGGGTTATTGTGGGGTTGCAGTGGAGAACGACTAGCCCTGATGTTCTGATTAAACACTATGCACCTGGCGCCTGGAGTGTGGCCTTCACACGAGGGGCTCCTGCCCTTTCATGTGTTGTGCTGGGCCCCAGAGGTAGAGGGTATTTTAATTACTATTATTTAAATTTTCTTTTCTGTTCCCCAGCTGTAGTGGTTTCCATCAGGACCTCATGTCACAGTTTCGTGGCTCTTTCCCCTGGAGATTAGGCTGTGGTTGCTGATGTTTCCAACGGGAGATAGAAGGGGTGGGTCTGGATGGACATTCTTTTTTTTCTCGCTCTGTCGCCCAGGCTGGAATGCAGTGGTGCGATGTCGGCTCACTGCAAGTTCCACCTCCCAGGTTCACGCCATTCTCCTGCCTCAGCCTCCCCAGTAGCTGGGACTACAGGCGCCCGCCACCACACCCTGCTAATTTTTTGTATTTTTAGTAGAGACAGGGTTTCACCGTGTTAGCCAGGATAGTCTCGATCTCCTGACCTCGTGATCCACCCGCCTCAGCCTCCCAAAGTGCTGGGATTACAGGCGTGAGCCACCGCGCCCAGCCTGGATGAACTTTCAATGGTGACTGCTTTTCTGCTCCCTCAGCAGCAGTGGGTTTCTACTGTGCTGTGCTTTAAGGAAACAGTTTTTGTTGTTTCATCTACAGATTAAGGCTTGTTACCGTGTAATAAATGGGGAAATAACTCCAGGACAGTTTCTCCTGTTCTTGCTGTTCTGCTCCCCTCCCCGGCACCATGAGGGATGCTCTCTTGGGACTCCCGCGGAGCCTCCTGTGAGCTCATGTTGGGGTTTCTGGAGGGGAAGCTTGCCAGCTTCTGGAGCTTCACTGTCCCATTCTAGCCCATGCTCAGCCTATAGCAATTTAGGAACTTTGTAGCTGAATTTTCTCTGCAGCGTATGCAGGATTTGATGATGTCTGTCCAGGCAGGCAAATGCTCCGTTTCTATTTCGCTCTGCAGGCCCCTCTCTTTGTCTAAATTTCAGATTGCTTGTGCTTGTTTGCCCTGTGCCTTGAACTTTCTGATAGGTGCAGGAAGTCGTCGATTTGCAATTTGTTCAGATTTTTTTTTCTTTCTGTGTTAAAGTAAACTTCTTATCAGCTTTTCCCATGTCCAAGCTGAAAACAGACATCTATAGCAAGCTTTTAAATTATTCATGTTTTTATTGTAAAATTCTTCACAGTAAAACTGAGTGAATCAATAAACGTTTTCGTTCCCTACCAGATCTAGGGAGTCCATACTGGGTAATCTCCCCTTCTTCTGTCTTCTACATTTTTAGGCTCAGAAGAAATCACCTTGTAAAATCAGTGTCACAAAGCACAGCCTCTTAGAGTTGATAAGATGGAAGACCACACAGTACAATGAATAATTCATGCGGAAACGTGGCACTGGTTTCATGTAAGAGGCTTGCTCATCTAAGCTTTCACACTTGGATAGAAGACAAGATTTGCAGATTACCAAACTTTTTGTATATGGTAGGTATTGTATTAAATATCAATGAGAAAATTTATGTAATAGTACTATATATTATCCATGGGGACTAGCAGTCATGCACGAAGTACAGAAAAGTATTAATGTATTAGTGCTGATGGTCAATACTTAAATAGTAGTTAAAATGCGTGCCACAGAGAATACAGAGAATAGTTTAATTGGAATCTCAGCTTTGGGTGTTGATGATGAAGCTTCCAGGTCACAGATAGGTGAGAGACAAATGGTTGCATTCTTTTGAGTTTCTGATTAGAAGATCTGGGAAGAAGTCAGTCAGAGAGCCTTGGGCCAGAGTTCCAGGGGCTCTGAGAATGGCTGCCGGGTGACGTGGACAGTCCAATTTCTGGTGGGGTCCCGCACAGATGGGACATGGCTTAGGAGGAATCCTGGGCTGCGGGCATTCCTTGGCCCAGTGGCCAGATTTCCAGCACTTGAAGCAAGATCCTAGGGGAGGAGGTCCTGGAGGAACACCTGGCCACTGTGGTTTAGGCGTTTTGAAGTTCTTGTGTGCTGGAGATGTGGCTTGGGTTTCTTTCAAAGTGAAAGAACTCCAGACATAGGGCTTAATTAATATAGAAAAAAAGGGTCACAGTTATGCAGCAACTCTGAATACAGATTTCTGTGTCATTACAGGATAATTTATAAATTCAATAAATATTTAAAATAAAGTTGTGCTGCACTTGCAAGCTCTGGCTGTTCTCCACCCTTAAAGGTTTTGTGTTAACTGTTAAGAGGAAGTCACTACTGTGTTAATCAACAATGATTTGATGCAGAAGGCTGATTACACTATATGGAAATAAGACAAAGCAATAAAAAACAAGACCATGAAGTGGGGGTGGGAGTGGCATCCATTCATGGCTTAAATAAAGTGCCTCAGTGGAACTGCATGTTGACCATGAGCATCAAAACCTGACTCCTAGAAATTCTTGGAAATAAGAACACAGTTCTTCCTTGTCATTTTATTAATCTCTCTTCTATTTAGAACGCTGTGGTGCTAAGATTAAATAGGTTTTAGGAGTACTCAAATCTAAGGAATTGGAGAAATCTGTGGAAAGAACTTAAGGAAATGCATATCTTCACTGTTCAATAAAGATGAAATTAGTGTTTTTTCACTGTAGCGTGCTCCATGATTCACTTCCCCCACCAACCTTCCCACCATGATTTTGAATGGCTTATTACTAAATCTGGAATGTTAAAAAGTGTCAAATAAAGTTGGATATATTAATAACTATACCTCCATATTAATTTTTTCACAGACCTTAAAAATATAAATAGCCCCTTCTGTTTACTAAATGTATGCAAATAGCTGACACGATTTGAATAGAATAAAACTTGAAAGATAAACACTTATTGGGATTCTGTGATATTAAATACAAAAGTAATGATTTTTCACAGTTGAGATAATAAAAGGATAGAAGAGATTGAAGTACTAATTACAAGCCTCCCAACAAAGAGAAGCCCAGAACCAGATGGCTTCCTGGCTGAATATACAAAACATTCAAGGAAGAATTAATACCAATTCTTCTTAGAGTCTTCCAAAAAAATTGAAGTAGAGGGAATACTTTCAAACTTATGTTATAAGGTTAGCATCACCCTGATACCAAAACCAGAAAAAGGCACCCCAAAAAGAAAGCTATAAGCCAATGTCTCTGATATAGACACAAAATTTCTTAATAAAATACTAGCAAATCAAATTCAACAACATATCAAAAAGATTATACACTATGACAAAGTGAGATTTATCCCTGGGATACAAGGTTAACTAAACATTTGCAAATCCATCAATGTGATACATTGCATTAATAGAATAAAAGATAAACATCACATGGTCATTTCAATAGATGCAGAAAAAGCATTTGATGAATGCTTCATTATTTCATAACAAAAACCCACAACAAAATAGGTACAGAAGGAAATTGTTTCAATATGATAAAGGCCATTTATGAAAAACCCACAGCTAACATAATCAATGGTGAAAAGCTGAAAGCTTTTTCTCAAAGATCTACTGCAAGGCAAGGGTGCCCCCTCTAACCAGTTTTATTCAACATAGTACTGGAAGTATTATCTAGAGCTATAAGACAAGAAAAAAATAAAAAGCAACCACATTTGAAGAGAAGCAGTAATTTTTTTTTTTGCAGATGACATGATTCTACATGTAGAAAACCCAAAAGACCCAATAAAAAATATTAGAACTAATAAATGAATTCAGTAAGTTCCAGGATATAAAATCAACACACAAAAATCATTTGTATTTTTTTACACCATAGCAGTCTCTCTGAAAAAGGAATAAAAAACAATAATTCCATTTAAAATAGCATCAAGAAGAGCAAAAAATGTTTAGCAATAAATTTTACCAAGGAGATGAAAGAGCTCTATACTGAAAACAATAAAACGTTGATGACAGAATTTGAAGAGCATGCAAATACATGAAAAGATATCCCATGTTTATTAATGGAAAGAATTAATATTATTAAAATATACATACCATCTGAAGCAATCTACAGACTCAATGTAATATTTATCAAAAATTGAATGGCATTTTTACAGAAATAGAGTAAAAGACAATTCTAAAATTTATGGAACTACAAAAGACCCAAAATAGCCAAAGCAATCTTCAGATAGAAGAACAAAGTTGGAAGCATCATATTTCCTGATTTCAAATTATATTATAAACCTATAGTAAACAAAACAGTATAGTATGGACACATAGACCAGTAGAACAGAATAAAGAGCCCAGCAATACACACAAGCATATAGAGTCAACTAAGTTTTGACAAGGGTACCAAGAAGACACAATCGGGCAAGAATAGTCTCTAATAAATTGTGTTGGGAAAACTGGATCACCGCATGGAGAAGAATAAAAATGCACCCTCATCTTACACCACGTACAAACATCAGCTCAAAATCGATTAAAGACATAAGTGTACCCTTTACTATAATAAGTCTTAGGACACAACTATATGCTCAGTCCTGTGAGTTCTCTTAGCAAATCACTTAACCTAGGGGTTATCTGGGGAACCCCAGACACAGACCCAGGAATAGAAGAACATTGTTGTGCTTTTCCCTCTTAA
Source organism: Hylobates moloch (assembly GCF_009828535.3). Lineage (NCBI taxonomy): Eukaryota > Metazoa > Chordata > Mammalia > Primates > Hylobatidae > Hylobates > Hylobates moloch. The sequence continues at coordinate 7,475,728 of NW_026652292.1, read as the reverse complement.
ATTAAAAACATTAATTTACATATATCTGATCGATTATTTTGTAAATTCTCATATATAATTGTATTAAAAGATTAGTCAAATATATTATTTAAGACATCTGGAAAAGCACTAACCTGTCTCTGAACAGAGACTTGGACACTGAACTGAAATGGACTGTGAGGTCTTTACTCATTAAGGAAGAAACTCATTGGCCAATGTGGTCAGTATAGTTTGTATTTTGGATAATATTATTCTAATTGTGATTGCAGTTTGTATATTAAAACCTCTCCAGGTTGCCCAGTTAGTTGATGGATATGACAAACAGGACAATTAAATGATAGCTGACATTTTAACTGTACCAGAAGCTACACATGCAGTATCTCATGTAGTTTTTCAGCAACCTTCCAGGTTAGACACTACTATAATCTCCAATTTACCAATGTGGACACTGAGGTCAGAAGACAGTAAGTGGGCTGGGCGCGGTGGCTCACGCTTGTAATGCCAGCACTTTGGGAGGCCGAGGCAGGTGGATCACGAGGTCGGGAGATCGAGACCACGGTGAAACCCCGTCTCTACTAAAAATACAAAAAAATTAGCCGGGCGTGGTGGCGGGCGCCTGTAGTCCCAGCTACTCGGAGAGGCTGAGGCAGGAGAATGGCGTGAACCCGGGAGGCGGAGCTTGCAGTGAGCCGAGATTGCGCCACTGCACTCCAGCCTGGGCGATAGAGCGAGACTCCGTCTCCAAAAAAAAAAAAAAAAAAAAGAGTAAGTGACCTGCAAATGTCACTCAGCCAGTCAGTGGCAGAGACAAGTCTCATGGCCAGTGGAGGGCACAGCTCCTCTTATGCTCATCCTGTGACAATTGCTCTGCAGTGGGAGCCAGCCATGGCAGCCAGCGGAGATGCTGCTGAGGAAGACAAGCTTGCATTATCAATGCCTGTCATCAGAAGACAGAAGGGATGCTCTTCCCACTGCTCGGTGGCCAAGGACAGCCTCTCCTATCTTGAGTGTTTATGCTACGTATCTGCAATCAGGGGAAAGAAGCAGGGTGAGGTTACTTGAACTTTAGTTTGGAGAGGGAGGCAGAGACTAATTAGATAAAAATGAAAATGCCAAGCTTCTGATGCCTCTTCCTTTCCCTTGCCCTCTTCTCTCTCCCTTTCCCTTGCCCTCTTCTCTCTCAAGCTCAGAAGTAGCTGATGAGGGGTAGTTTGGTGGGGGAAAGAATCATTCCTTATCATTTTCTTCAATCAGCTCCTGAATTGTCCTAATCATCTTCTCTGTTATTGTCCTAACAACACAACTGTGACATAAAAAAGAAAATTAATTTCCCTTTTATCAAACTACTCTGAAATTTCATTTTCTCCAAGTGCCATCTATTTGATTTTGGAAAGAGCCATCTTAACATTGTTTTGATGATTTAGAGAACACCACAAAGGTGGTTCCGAGGATGGAAAAATTACTCATGAATGATGTGGGCAACTTTCAAATGAGATGAGTAAATTTACCTGGCTCTTTCATGTTTCCTTGTTAGGCAATATTTCTCTCCACATTTAATTTCTTTTCAAATGTTGTGAGTACTTTAAAAGCTAATTTATTGACTCTGCGTGTCGGGGACCCTGAAGAACATTTTCCGAGAAGGGAAACAGTATCACCACAGTTTTAGAAATAACATACATGCTAATCTGAGTCTCAGAGCTTTGCCAGTCAACCATGGCAGGATCTCATCAATTTCTTTCCCAGAAACCACTTGGCTTCTCCCAGAGTTTCTACACCAACACTGTGAGATCCACAGGGTTTTGATAGCGTAGCAGCACCTAGAAGCCCTCTGATCTGTTTAATCTGTGTCTAGACATTTGGCCAAATGGCAGCTAACGTATCAATGCACACACTTAGTGCTGCAAGTCAGCTGCTCTCCAGTTAAAACAAGGAAGTGAAGGAAAAAACCTAATGATTAATGTATTTTAAAAAACCTCTTGGCCAGGGGTGGAGGCTCATGCCTGTAATCCCAGCACTTTGGGAGGCCGAAGCGGGTGGATCACGCAGTCAGGAGATGGCGACCATCCTGGCTAACATGGTGAAACCCCATCTCTACTAAAAATACAAAAAATTAGCCGGGCGTGGTGGCACGTGCCAGTAGTCCCAGCTACTCGGGAGGCTGAGGCAGGAGAATGGTGTGTACCCTGGAGGCGGAGCTTGTAGTGAGCCAAGATCGCATCGCTGCACTCCAGCCTGGTTGACAGAGCGAGACTCTGTCTCAAAAAACAAAACAAAAACAAACAGACAAAAAAAAACACCTCTTGCTGCTTCTAAAACTGGAGTTCATAGGAACATAAATGTTCCTTCTCATAATCACTCAGCTTGTATACAGTAGCGATTTGCCCATGAAATGGCCTATGTAGGCACTGACCATTACTGTCGTCACAGCCTGTAGCTGGTATCCAAGCAGCAAGTGTTGCCAGATATTGAATTAAAAAATAAAAGACCAAGTGGTCTGAATCAGAGAAAGCCGGTTTTTATAGATCATCCCTTAGATGTTGAAAGAAATAGAGAATGAACAGTGGTTGGTAACTTCAAACAGAGGTATAACAGGGAGTCTGGGAGAAAATGTCGCATTATTATTACCACCATCTCTAGATTGAGCACACGTGTAAAAGGTTACAACCTTAATATACCAAATACTCCGTTCTTAGCATTAGTATTCTAAAGATTGCAAGGGCTATATTTCCTTTCCCTGCCTCTTATTAGCATCTTTGCCTTGGGGAGGATATATAATTTAGATAGTCAATGGCTTTAAATAGTGTTCAAAGTCATGAAACCAGGGAAGGAAAGTGGGGAAAGAAGGCAACCAAGGACTGAACCCATAGCAACACCAACATTTACGATTTTACTGAGAATGAGAAGTCAGCAAAGGAAATCTAGTTAAACAATGAGTGAGGTCAAGGGGAATTTAAGACACAGTGGTGGCAAGGAAAACAGAGAGCAGTGTGGCTGAAAAGATTCACTCAACACGCACTTGCACAAGAAATTGACTGAGCACCTATGATGTGCTTGGGATTCAGAAATGAACAAAATAAACAAAATCTCTGCCCTCATGGAGCTTATTTTAAACAGAGACAAATAACGCAAAATAAAGTTAATTGAAACATTAGATGTGGAAACGTAAAGCAGAAAGAATGGAGGGCAAGGACTTTAGTGTTAGAAACTCATGCAAGATGGAGAGAGTAAGGGTCCAGTCAATTTGAATGTTGTGGAGAAAATACCCAGGGAAGGTATTTTTCATGGAAGATCTGGGGTGGAGACAGACTGGAGTGAGTTGAGGAGGGACTGAGCTCAGGAAATGGTAACCTGTCTGGGGAACCACTTCCAGATGATGGACTCTGTGGGGGCGACATGGGGGAGAGATGCAGCAGAACAGATGAGGATGCAAGGTGGGCAAGGATCCTTTACTGTGGACTTTAGCTTGTATTTTTTTTGCACTTGCCACAGGGAAATGCACCTGTGAAATTTCTAGCCTCCCTCAACCCTCTTCACCCTCCATCTTCACCTGCTCGGATCATACTCCTCCCTGGGACTTGGAGGAGCCCCTGTTTCTATCAAGCCCATCCCTGATCCTCTGAGATTCAGACCTAGAGCCTGGGCCAAGAGGCTGAGGGAAAGGGGAGGACTTGGCTGAGGGGCTGAGTTGGTCCCCCAAATAAAGTACCAAAGGAAATGGAGAGAAGGTGCAAGCTAGCGAAGAAGGGGGTGACAGCATCTCATTGTTGATGGGGTGCGAGGGGGCTGTCATTTGAGAAAAAACAACCACCAGAGAGGTGAGAGAAGCAATGACAGACAGAAGCGTTTGCAAGGGCCATGACTGAGATCCACTGTGTTCAGTGGTTTTCAAGAGGTGTGAGATAAAGATGAAATTCTATTTTTAAGAATTTTGACTTTGGCTGGGTGTGGTGGCTCACACCGGTAATCCCAGCACTTTGGAAGGCTGAGGCAGGCGGATTATGAGGTCAGGAGATCGAGACCATCCTGCTTAATACGGTGAAACCCTGTCTCTACTAAAAATACAAAAAAAAAAAAAAAATTAGCCAAGAGTGGTGGCACATGCTTGTAGTCCCAGCTACTCAGGAGGCTGAGGGAGGAGAATCACTTGAACTCAGGAGGCGGAGGTGGCAGTGAGCCAAGACTGCGCCACTGCACTCCAGCCTGGGTGACAGAGGAAGACTCTGTCTCAAAAAAAAAAAAAAAACTTTGACTCTTTAGAGTGTTCCTATTTTCAGTACAGATTCAGAGTCCGTGACCTATGAATCTGGCTTTTTTAAAGTTTACAACTACAGATGGACATCATTTCACTGTGAAGAAAGAATGAGGGAGCTAGAGAGAGGTGTCCCCAAGTAGGGAAGGCTGTAACGGACACAGCAGGAGGAGTTGGCGTAACCTCAAGGAAGAGAAAAGAGATGCCCTGATGTGGACAGTGACCCAGAACCCACACCTATCATCTTCACTTAGTCTTTTCATGAACACCAGGAAGGAAACATGACCAGGGACCTTCCCCATATTCCCTCTCTTCCCTCCCAAAAATATTTTAAATATAGAACATGGCCTTTTTATAGTTACTTGCTACCAAACATTATTAATTCAGAAGTCAGTATGACTCCCACAACGATTTTGTAATAAAAGTGTTCTATGTACTCTAGAAATGTTGGTATTAGACTGACAACTGGCTCAACAACTAACTCAACAAATGCTGAAACCCCATTCCTGACTTTATCTCTCTGTGTAGTTTCTTACAGCTCCTGATTCAAGCCATTTAACTCGAGTTCTCAAAGAAGCCTAGGCTGCTAAGTGAGGGACAGGCTGTGTAGTGTGACAGGTACCCCACCAGGTTACTTAAGCGTGTATGTCTGCTGCCTGAACCCTGAAGGCCAGGAGGTGAGCCAAGGCCATGGTGCCCAGCTGAGGAGCAGGTGTCTCTGAGAAACCAAATATTCTGGAGAATATTTGAAAACCTACCAAGAAACGCATTCTCATTGTTCAAACACAGTAGGCAAAGAGCCAGAAAATTCACTTAAAAGCAGTTCACAGACGGAAGGTGGCACAGATTTCTAGAGTTGTCCTGCCGCCCGCCAGGAGTGCCCTGTAAGTAAGTCCTAATAAACTCAGCTACTCATCAAGCTGTGCTGGTCCATGTCATTCTTCCGTCTCTCAGCTCCTTCCCAGTTTGGGGGAGATGTCGCAGTCCTAAGTTTTGCCCATAGCAGGCCATAGCATTTTCCCTGACTAGGGTGAATGAGACTTGAGAGGATAATAGGATTTTGCAGACCCCAATGAGATCCTTTCAGACACTGAAAATTAAGTAATAGATTTATCTCACTACCAACAATTCTCTTTCTCAACATTTATATGCAATTTGCAACTACCTCAGTGTCATGAACAAACTGAATTGTGAAAATTCTCACATTAAAATGTTTTCTAGTATTGAAATGATTTGCTGTCATGGGAATTTATAAATCTAAACTTAATTTAAAACTTGTTCTAAATGTTTGTATATATGTAAGGGGTTATGTATAAAAGAAAAGGGAAAAGGTAGGGTGAACTTCATAAATTATATAAAATTTAGTTGATTTTTAGTTTAATAATGTAATACATTTTCAGTTAATAATTCCAGTGAGTACTAACAAGGGAGCCAACTTTTCTGCCTTTAAACCGTCTCATTGACAAATTTAAAATAAAATCTGGCTTTCTTCTGCCTCCTCTGAACTCCTGATTAACCTGAATTTAAAGAAAAAAATCAGTTTTTTATTTTTTTCAGGCAAATAATTTAAAAATACGCTGTTAAAAAACAACTTATATATGTCATACTACATCAATTGTATTAAATAACTATGTTGTTTGATTAAACAAGAAAGATTAATTCTTGAATTATATTATGCTTTGTATTTAAATATGATTTCTTGATAATTTTGGTAGCTGTATAAGCCTAGTTCCAAATCCACAATACCTATGAGGCTATACTCTATAAGTGTGTCATTAGCCTAATTCATTCTAAAGGGGATGTAATCAGCTTCTGTCATTATGGAGTAACCAACCATACTGTTTTCTTTTTGGGTTGGCTTTCTACCTCTTTGCCTGTCTTTATTTGAGATCTATAGACTCTCAACCTTTCTCTCTAGTGTTTCTCATGATCAATATTGATTGAAAGTTTGCCCAGGTACTAAAGCAGTGTGGTCTGTGGACAAAAAAAAAAAAAAAAGAAAAGAAAAAGAAAAAAAGACAACAGAAAGAAAACTGGCTCATCTTGTATATAAATCCTGCTCGTCTCATATAAATCCTTTAGGTTTAATGGAAGCTGCTGGAGTTTAAGCACAACTCTCATCAAACCTACCAGCTTTTTCTTATACAAAAAAAAACCATATATTATTGTCTCTGTTCTAGATAATTATGTTGTTTTCCAAAGAAATTTTAATGATGTTTACCCAAATATATTTCTAAAGCTCAAGTCTAAATCAAAGGTTTCACTTTTATGGGAGAACCGTGGGACCTTGCTCCTCATATAACATTTATAAGGCAAGTCTAACGTAGGTACATGTTTGTTGAAATTAATAATTTAGAAACAGACTTAAGAATCCCTACCAGTTATTTTTTTCTAAGCTCATTCACTTATGAGAAGATCTACTTATCTTCTAATTGGAAGATGAATCTGCAAGTGTTATTATAAAAGGATATTTTCAGTCAATCCATTGGTAATAAAGATGTCTAATTAAATAAACTGTTCTCCCATCCCCTTGCATTTCATTTACTGTGATGAGACACACTTTACAATTAATGCTTATCCGTTATTTCTTTCCATAGAAAATGCTGGATATGTCTTCAAAGGAGTTTTATCCAATTCTATTTTTGTCACTGAAGGAGGTGGTGTGGTAAGATTCTACTGTAAAGTTGAATGTAATTGTATTTTCTAATACACATTATGAGGTTGGATGATAATTTTTTAAATAAAACTCAGGAGAGAAAATGCTACCATTGATTTATTAACCACTAGGTCTAGTTTCTTCTGACTGTATTTTGGTACCCATTAATCAGTCTCTCTTGATCTCCCCCCTCCCTCTACCATTCCTAGCCTCTGGTAACCACTAGTGCTTGGATTTAGGTGGTGAGCCTATGTCTCAATTTTTTTATATAATGGTCATGCATTTACTCATAAAGTAAAATTAGAAACAAACTTTGGCCACGTCAATATGAGATTTTCAATCTTATCTCTTTTGCCTTCATATAAACTCAAATTTAACATAGTTTCTGGCATCTGTATAAATATTAAAGCTAGAATTAAATTCTAATTATTACAATTGAATGTATTCAGCAACCAAATAAATTCCATCTGCTGGAAGATTGGTTGTGACCTGTGTATAGTGCTCGCGTTAGTGTTAAAAATCAGAATTTTTATGACCCTTAGTAACCAGGGAAAAAGGTAGGCCCAGGGCTACCTGTCTTAAAAGTCCATGACTGAGGACAGGCAGGGTGGGTGCCATGAACCACATGAAGAAACAGGAGATGAGCATGTGCTGGACAGGACCCTCTACACTTGGGAATGCTGTTGGAACTCACTGTGGTTACCACCCCGAAGTGCAACAACTCCACAGCCCTTAGTCATCAATGAAGGTCAACTCAAGGAACCTATTTCAAAAAATGCAAACTGAGTGAAAACGCAAGGACACATCTCTCAGAAAAGACTCTTCCAAATGTTCGGGCGAGGAATATCGGAAAGAAAATTCAACCCACGTGACAACCTAGAGCAAGTTGGGAAGTCATCTATCACATTTTCCCACAGTTTCAACTTACTGATACAAATTAGAAGATTGTAAACTCACTGGTTAAGTCACCTTGCTTTTCTTGCTCTTTTACTTTGTCCTTTGTAACCTGTATTTCTCATTCAATTTGGATGTAATAACTAGAATCCAAAGGAAGTTTGGCAGTTTTGTATCTGTCTCTTAGAATTATAGCTCTGCATAATTTCTGAATATCTGTTTATATGGTTTTAATATTGTAGTCTAATGACTCAACTTCAAAACATCACTCCTGGCCCGGTGCGGTGGCTCATGCTTGTAATCCCAGCACTTTGGGAGGCCGAGGTGGGTGGATCACGAGGTCAGGAGATCGAGACCACGGTGAAACCCCATCTCTACTAAAAATACAAAAAAAATTAGCCGGGTGTGATGGTGGGCACCTGTAGTCCCAGCTACTCGGAGAGGCTGAGGCAGGAG